>NC_091253.1:51044545-51347575 GCF_042477335.2 Ovis canadensis | reverse complement strand
TAGAAGCTTATTCATACTTGCCAAAACCTGGAAGCAACCAAGATGCCCTTCAATAGGTGAACACAAAGAGGCGAGGGTGAATAACAAGATGAGTAGATGAAAATGTGGAAGGACCTGAAATGCGTATCACTAAGAGGAAGAAGCCAGTCTGAGCAAGCTGCATACTACAGTGCATAGACAGTACAGTTCTAACCAGATGACAGTCTGGAAAAGGCAAAACTATGCAGGTGACCGAGCCAAACTTGGGTCCAGTCACCCGTGCACAGTAAAACCAACCTGCTGACACCAGGTTGTGGTTAAAGAAAGTGCAGTGTCTATTGCAGGGCTCCCAGCAAGGAATCCAGGTAGCTAACACCCCAAACCCAAACTCTCTGATGGCTTCCAGGGAAAGATTTTTAAAGACACAGAGAGGGAGAAAGGTGTGAGGTGTGTTATCAGTTCATGGACATTCTCCTGATTGGCTGACGGTGAGGCAATCAGGAATCAACATCATCAGGCCTTCTGGTTCCAGCTGGTCTGGGGTCTATGAGCTTGTGGGCACCATAATGCTGCTTGTGGGCAGCCTCTGCCTGGCAGGGGCTTCAGCATCTGCAAAGTGGCTCAAAGGACATGACTCAGAATATTATCTACAGCTCTAATGGCTAAACCATTATTATTTTATCTAACTTGACTGTTTTCCTCTGTTTCTGCATTTTCTCACATCTTCAATTAGATTTATTCTTTGGAACTTGGAGGCCTAGGGAGCTAAAGTTATTCTACAAGCAAGAGGCAGGCAGACAACAGACATGGTGTGGGGCAGGGAACAGTATGTCTCAGGAAGGTCCCATAGGGTTTGCTCAGTTATATGGAGACAGTAAAAAGATCAGTGATTGCCAGGGGCTGGGTGAGAGGTAGGAAATGATGAATAGATTGGAGTGTAAGGAGTTCCAAGGGGGTAAAACTATTCCATACGATATTATAATGGTGGATGTGTGTGTGTCAGTCACTCACCCCACGAACTGTGGCCTACCAGGCTCCTCTGTCCATGGATTTCCCAGGCAAGAATACTGGAGTGGATAACCATTCCCTTCTCCAGGGGATTTTCCTGACCCAGGGATCAAACCTGGGTCTCCTGCATTGCTGGCGGATTCTTTATGTCTTTATATAGTTGCCAAAACTCATAGAACCAACACCTCCAAGAGTTAGCCCTAATGTAATCTATAGATGTAAGGAGCGGGGAGCCGGAAACTGGGCTTCTGTCTTCCCTCACTCTTTGCTATTTTGAAGAAAAAAGAGAGTGCCGATTTCTTTTCAAAACTCCAAAGGCAAACTAAACCATCCACATGCTCCTTTTTGACAGAAAGGAACCATGTGGAAAAATCTTTCAAGCTTGAAAGGACTTATTCTACTCAAAGCCCAAGTCTCAGCCTGGGAGCCCTGGCCTTTTCTGGCAGAGGTGAGCGTTCCAACTAAATCAAAAAGGGCGCCAAGCCTGCGTGAGAGGATGGGCTGAGCTGCTCCAGATACTGCTTGGAAACCCAGGACAGAGGACCTCATGCAAATTTCCAAACCTTCCCTTTCTCCCTCTTCTGTGTAGACAGCATGTTTTAAAAAGATGTGTAAGATCGTTCTACCTGCTCCAGCGCAGGAAGCTACAGATGAGACTGCTCTGTGGTAAAGGAAGTGGTTTCTGGAAGGCCAGCTACAAAGAGGACGGTGTGCCTCACACGCCCTCTTGTGGCCACTTGGAGATAATGCAATTAGGAGATGCCTCGGATTGTATTCTTTTTTTTTTTTTTAGCTTTTTATTTTTTAAATTTTAATATCTTTAATTCTTACATGCGTTCCCAAGCATGTATTCTTAACATTATAGTTAGGGAATTTCACCCGTGGTGGATTCATGTCAATGTATGGCAAAACCAATACAGTATTGTAAAGTAAAATAAAGTAAAAATTAAAATTAAAAAAAAAGAATTAAGGATTTGGGAAGTTTGTCTTTCCGTAAATTATGCTTGCCTCGAGTCCTATGGAAACCTATAGAGCTATTTTTCCTAAAAGGACTGTGACTGTCTATCCCAACTAAAGCTCTTTTGCAAAGAACAGAAAGTATCAGCTTTTTCTTTAAAGAACACATAATGATTAAGGAGGTTGCAAATGCAGAGAGGATGACTGAATGACTGTGGGCTGTAGCTGTGTTTATACTGGCAAAACAAAGTGAAAGAAGAGACAGTTCAGATCATTTGCAGGAGTGTTCATCAGCTAAACCAAAAACAAGGTGCGAAGGAAACACTGAAGCGTGTCTGTATTGACATTACATGAGTGGTGCGTTCCAGCCTTGCACAGCCTCCAGGACAAATTCTTTCCTGCAAGGTGCTGTTCTGAAATCCAGCCTCCTTCTGTGGCTACAGTGCCTTGAACTGGGAGAAGGTGATGACTTTCCTTGCCTCTGGGGAGGGCAGAGAGAGTGGAGGGGGGGCGGTCATGACACTGACCTCCCTCCCTGGGCCCTCCTTCTTCACCTGAAAACTTTCCCCTCCCACCTGAAAACATTGCTACTGATGGCATAGAAGTTTAGCAACCCTGGGGGCTTCTCTTCCTGCTTTAGGAAAAAAAAGTCTGCCTATGGTTACAAGTTTACAATAGAAGGCAACAAGATCTAAGCACTGTGCAGTGTCTGGCTAATCACCTTTACAGGTGGATATTAATGAAAGGTTGATAAAGGGAAGATTACATTAATTATTCAGTTTTTCTAATTGTCCATAAATCAAAGTGGGTTGTCAGCAACTAGACTAAAAATTTCCAGAACAAGGAAACATGGGGATGAGTTGGGGGATTAGGAAGCATGTAAGATTTAGGACAGGGCAGCTCGACCTCGGCACTCCCTGGCTATGTGAGTTGGGTGATCCTTTGTCCTGTGCCTTGGGGAACACACAGCAGCATTCCTGCATTTAACAACTAGATGCCAGCAGCACCCCCACCGGTGGTGACCACCCAAAAGTCCTCTAATGACAAAACCATCCCCAGTTGAGAATCACTGCTTTATGGGGACGAGGCTGGTAGCAAAATTATTAAACACTGTGACAGATGAACTGAGAGAGATGTCTGACTACAGGATGCCATGATGCACAGAAGAGCAAATAGGCTTTAGGGTTAGTAAGAACCAGGGCTCGGATTAAATGACGAGACCTTTTGTTGTTTAGTCACTCAGTCGTGTCTGACTCTTTGCGACCTCATGGACTGTAGCCCATCAGGCTCCTCTGTCCATGGAATTCTCCAGACAAGAATCCTGGAGTGGATTGCCATTTCCTTCTCCAGGAGATATTCCTGACCCAGGGATTGAACCAGCATCTCCTGCACTGGCAGGTGGACTGTCTATCACTGAGCCCCCAAACTTAGGCCTCTTCCCCCCCACCAAGCCTCAGATTCATGTATGTAAAATAATAATAATAAAACAGTAGTAATAAGAATAATGCTGTTGAGTGGTTAAAGGAAACAAAGCACATAAGGGATCTGGTCTATTGTCTAGTATTTAATAACATCAGTAGATAGCACTCTCTTTTCCTCATCTCCAGAAGTTTCTAGAAATAGAATACAGGTTCTTTAGGGGAGTTTGAGAGTCCTGGGAGCCTGTCAGAGGCAGGGTGGGAAGAGCCTTGTACTTGGGGTCCCTCGTGAATAATACCACCCTCCTTTCCTTCAGAAGGTTTCTCCCTGAAACACAGGCTGCACCTGTCCAGAACAGGGGGGCCATTCAGATGTGTTATCTCTCAAGATAAATTATCACAAAGGTCAGCAGAACAGAGAAGAGCATTCCAGAAGTAGACGTATTTATAGTCTTTAAGAGTCCCTTGGACTGCAAGGAGATCCAACCAGTCCATTCTGAAGGAGATCAACCCTGGGATTTCTTTGGAAGGAATGATGCTAAAGCTGAAACTCCAGTACTTTGGCTACCTCATGGGAAGAGTTGACTCATTGGAAAAGACTCTGACGCTGGGAGGGATTGAGGGCAGGAGCAGAAGGGGACGACAGAGGATGAGATGGCTGGATGGCCTCACTGACTCGATGGACGTGAGTCTGAGCGAACTCTGGGAGTTGGTGATGGACAGGGAGGCCTGGCGTGCTGCGATTCATGGGGTCTCAAAGAGTCGGACACGACTGAGTGACTGAACTGACTGAACTGAAAGGTCCCTCTTTGGTCTCTGTTTTCCATCAGAAAAGTGCAAAGTCATCCTTTTAACATGCATAGCAAAATTCTTATACTCTGATGTCAAGGAAAGCTGCTTGGCAAATTTGAAGGAGGGGATGTCTGCTGTGTTACTCGTGTCTGACACACACTCCTTCTGGAAACAACGAATGCTGCATTTTCAGATTCATGCTATAATGTTTCATGAAAACCTTAAGTAGCTCTGTGGAAACATCTCCATTGCCCTTCCTGTTCCTTACAGTTTTAATTAAATCATTTGTTTACTGCTTACATAAATTACTTAAAAATAAAAAGATGTTAAAATGACAAAATTCCCACACAGTGACAATCATGGCATTAGTCATTTATTCTTGAGTTTCATCCCATTAAAGATTAATGCTCCTTTTCCCAGAACCCCTGGACCCTAATCTGGTCACATGCCTGACTGTCTTCTCTCAAACATTCAAGATCCCTTGTTGAAACAGGGAGCCTGGAAGAGGACTGAAACTCCTTATTTTTTAAACTTGGCCCAAGTCATCAACACTGCCACAAATTATTCTAGATGAAGTTATGTAAAATTAACAACTTATGACTTTTATTGACATACAAACATGGCAAGTTCATATAGTTTAAGTTAAATTCTATCTGGATTTCTCTTACAATTCTGTTCATCCAGTGTAACTTTCCTCATGGAATTTTCCACAATAGCTGCTGCCCTGGAAAGAACTCCCTTTCCTAAGGATGCCTACCTCTCAGTAGTATTGTTGTTGATCCCTTATTACACCACTTTGGGGGTATTTCCCATAGAAAGGGTATAAACTGAGGAATTCAGCTGGGAGAGAGCTGTGTTTGATTCTTGAGTCTTCTAAGTACTTACTGGGTGACTGAAAGTGAAAGTGTTAGTCACTCAGCTGTATCTGACTCTTTGTGACCCCATGGACTGTCACCCCCCAGGCACCTCTATCCATGGAATTCTCCAGGCAAGAATACTCGAGTGGGTTGCCATTCCTTTCTCCAGGGGATCTTCCCGATTCAGGGATTGAACCCTGGTCTCCTTCATTGCAGGCAGATTCTTTTCCATCTGAACCACCAGGGAAGGCCTGATGGATGACTGGGGATCAGCTACGTGACCTGCCTAAGTCTCAATTTCCACACTTGTAAAATAGTTCTTTTAAGTATTGAGATAATGAATTTAATATTTTACATAGTATCTAAATGTTTAGTAAATGGTCATTCTAAAAAATGACTGGTAGCCATATAAATGAACTCCTAATGCCATGCCTTATTCACTGGAGCCTCCTGATGTGTGTTCAATACATAACAATAACAGCAACAGCAGATAATAACTTAATCTGATAGGTGTTTACTCTCCCTAGTACTATGCTAAGCATTTTCCCTATATTTATCTCATGTAAGCCTCACAACAACCCTGTGAGGTAGATGCAGTTACTATCACATTTTAGAGATGATGAATTTGAAGCAAACAGACATGTGAGAATTGGACTATAAAGAAAGCTGAACCATAGTCAAATCAACAAAGCTAAAAGCTGGTTCTTTGAGAAGATAAATAAATTAGACAAACCATTAGCCAGACTCATCAAGAAAAAAACGGAGAAGAATCAAATCAACAAAATTAGAAATGAAAATGGAGAAAGCACAACAGACAATACAGAAATGCAAAAGGATCATAAAAGACTACTATCAGCAACTACATGCCAATAAAATGGACAACTTGGAAGAAATGGATGATTTCTTAGAAAAGTATAACTTTCCAAAACTGAACCAGGAAGAAATAGAAAATCTTAACAGACCCATCACAAACACAGAAATCAAAACTGTAACCAGAAATCTTCCAACAAACAAAAGCCCAGGACCAGATGGCTTCACAGCTGAATTCTACCAAAAAGTTAGAGAAGAGCTAACACCTATCCTATGCAAACTCTTCCAGAAAATTACAGAGGAAGGTAAACTTCCAAACTCATTATATGAGGCCACCATCACCTTAATACCAAATCCAGACAAAGATGCCACCAAAAAAGAAAACTATAGGCCAATATCACTGATGAACGTAGATGCAAAAATCCTTAACAAAACTCTAGCAAATAGAATCCAACAACATATTAAAAAGATCATACATCATGACCAAGTGGGCTTTATCCCAGGGATGCAAAGATTCTTCAATATTCGCAAATCAATCAATGTGATACACCACATTAACAAATCGAAATATAAAAATCATATGATTATCTCAATAGATGCAGAAAAAGCCTTTGACAAAATTCAACATCCATTTATGATAAAAAAAAAAAAACCTCCAGAAAGCAGGTATAGAAGGAACATACCTCAACATAATAAAAGCCATATATGATAAACCCACAGCAAACATTATCCTCAATGGTGAAAAATTGAAAGCATTTCCCTTAAAGTCAAGAACAAGACAAAGATGCCCACTCTCACCACTACTATTCAACATAGTTTTGGAAGTTTTAGCCCCAGCAATCAGAGAAGAAAAAGAAATAAAAGGAATCCAGATTGGAAAAGAAGAATAAAACTCTCACTGTTTGCAGATGACATGATCCTCTACATAGAAAACCCTAAAGATGCCAGCAGAAAATGACTAGAGCTAATCAATGAATATAGTAAAGTTGCAGGATATAAAATCAACACACAGAAATCCCTTGCATTACTATACACTAAAAATAAGAAAACAGAAAGAGAAATTAAGGAAACAATTCCACTCACCATTGCAAAGAAAAGATAAAACGCTTAGGGGTAAATCTACCTAAAGAAATGAAAAACCTATATATAGAAAACTATAAAACACTGGTGAAAGAAATCAAAGAGGACACAAATAGATGGAGAAATATACCGTGTTCTTGGATTGGAAGAATCAATATAGTGAAAATGAGTACACTGCTCAAAGCCATCTATAGATTCAATGTAATCCCTATCAAGCTACCAACGGTATTTTTCAGAAAACTAGAACAAATAATTTCACAATTTGTACGGAAATATAAAAAAAACCTCGAATAGCCAAAGCAATCTTGAAAAAGAAGAGTGGAACTGGAGGAATCAACCTGCCTGACTTCAGTCTATACTACAAAGCCACAGTCATCAAGACAGTAGGGTACTGGCACAAAGACAGAAACATAGATCAATGGAACAAAATAGAAAGCCCAGAGATAAATCCATGCACCTATGGACACCTTATCTTTGACAAAAGAGGCAAGAATATATAATGGAGAAAAAACAATCTCTTTAACAAGTGGTGCTGGGAAAACTGGTCAACTGCTTGTAAAAGAATGAAACTAGAACATTTTCTAACACCATACACAAAAATAAACTCAAAATGAATTATATATCTAAATGTAAGACCAGAAACTATAAAACTCCTAGAGGAAAACATAGGCAAAACACTCTCTGACGTAAATCATAGTAGGATCCTCTATGACCCACCTCCCAGAATAATGGAAATAAAAGCAAAAATAAACAAATGGGGCCTAGTTAAACTTAAAACTGTTTGCACAACGAAGGAAACTATAAGCAAGGTGAAAATACAGCCTTCAGAATGGGAGAAAATAGTAGCAAATGAAGCAACTGACAAAGAATTAATCTCAAAAATTTACAAGCAACACCTGCAGCTCAATTCCAGAAAAATAAGCAACCCAATCAAAGACTGGGCCAAAGAAATAAACAGACATTTCTCCAAAGAAGACATACGGATGGCTAACAAACATAGGAAAAGATGCTCAACATCACTCATTATCAGAGAAATGCAAATCAAAACAATGAGGTACCATCTCACGCCGGTCAGAATGGCTGCTATCCAAAAGTCTAAAGTCTACAAACAACAAATGCTGGAGTGGGTGCAGAGAAAAAGGAACCCTCTTACACTGTTGGTAGGAGTGCAAACTAGTACAGCCACTATGGAGAACAATGTGGAGATTCCTTTAAAAACTGGAAATAGAACTGCTGTATGACCCAGCCATCCCACTACTGAGCATACACACCAAGGAAACCAGAATTGAAAGTGACATGTGTACCCCAATGTTCATCACAGCACTGTTTACAATAGCCAGGACATGGAAGCAACCTAGCTGTACATCAGCAGACGAATGGATAAGAAAGCCATGGTACATATACACAATGGAATATTACTCAGCTATTAAAAAGAATGCATTTGAATCAGTTCTAATGAGGTGTATGAAACTGGAGCCTATTATACAGAGTGAAGTAAGTCAAAAAGAAAAGCATCAATGCAGTATATTAACGCATATATATGGAACTTAGAAAGATGGTAACAATAACCCTATATGTGAGACAGCAAAAGAGACACAGATGTAAAGAACAGACTTTTGGATTCTGTGGGAGAAGGCGAGGGTGGGATGCGAATAGCACTGAAACATGTATACTATCATATGTGAAATAGATTGCCAGTCCAGGTTTAATGCATGAGACAGGGTGCTCAGGGCTGGTGCAATGGGATGACCCTGAGGGATGGGATGGGGAGGGAGGTGGAAGGGGAGTCAGGATGGGGAACACATGTACAACCATGGCTGATTCATGTCAACGTTTGGCAAAAACCACCACAATACTGTAAAGTAATTAGCCTCCAATTAAAATAACTTAAAAATAAAATTAAAAAAGCAAAAAAAAAAGCTGAGCACCAAAGAACTGATGCTTCTGAACTGTGGTGTTGGAGAAGACTCTTGAGAGTCCCATGGATTGCAAGGAGATCAAACCAGTCAATCCTAAAGGAAATCAGTCCTGAATATTCATTGGAAGGACTAATTGCTGAAGCTAAAACTCCAATACTTTAGCCACCTGATGTGAAGAACTGACTCATTGGAAAAGACCCTGATGCTGGGAAAGATTGAAGGCAGAAAGAGAAGGGGACAACAGAGGATGAGATGGTTGGATGGCATCACTGACTCGATGAACATGAGTTTGAGTAAACTCTGGGAGTTGGTGATGGACAGGGAAGCCTGGTGTGCCGCAGTCCATGGGGTCACAAAGAGTCGGATGTGACTAGGCGACTGAACTGAACTGAGATCAAATGAACAGGACATGGAGGAGATAGGGCAGGAACCAAGGTCATCTGACATCAGAGACCATGATCTGTTGGGTGATGGCCTAGATCTCTTACAAAGGCCTTACAGACTTCTTTCTACTTTAAAAGAGTCCATGATGCCAATGGGATATTCTTGAAGCACTGTCATTTTTACTCACTTAACTAATCAATCTTCCCACTTTTCTTTGTCCTATATGATATTTCATTAGGGTTCTAAGTAGCTAGAGATTTTTGTCTACATGGCTGGGCAGGACTAAGTTATGGTTAAAATTAAGTGTTCAATTTATCTGAATAATCTATCCCTCAGATGTGAGGTGCCATGAGGCACTCAAAAGGCACATGAGAATACCACACCATCCTTGGCTGCAGGTACCCATAGCCATATTATATTAAAAGACTAAACTTTATCTTGAGGAGGTGGTACCATGGAAGACTCGAACATAACTGAACTTGGAAAACCATTTCAACAAAAAGGGACACCACGTAAGTGCCCCTGTGGGCCCAGCCAGCACTTCATAAGGTGCTGTGGAATGTAAACAAAAGTACAACATGACCCTTGACTACAAAGACCTCATATTCCTATGAAAAGAGCAACACTCACAGTGTAATTAGATGCAATGATGCAATGATGACTCTGCAAGTCAACATCATCATTCCTTTAATGAATAGAGATTTAGAACCAACCACCTTGCCAAGCCTGTGCTGGAAGCTGAGATAGGGTGAACAGGTCAGGCCTGGCCTGGCCCTGTGAATTGTACAATCTAGTGGAATACATAACAGATTTTGTGAGAAGGATAGAAAATAAAGTCACAGTTTAGAGAGCTCATAGAACACTAGAGTAACTGGAAAAGGCCTCTTAAATGAGAGCAGGATTTGAGTTTGGTCTTCAGCAAAGGAAGGTAACATGTCACCCAGTGACTTAATTCCTAAACTTGGTAGTCAACACAAACATGTAATCTGATATTATTATTTTCATAATGGTGATAAAAGACATACAGTGGAAATGATTACACTTACACAAATGCATTCATGTTCACATCATTCTTCACAGCACTGTCAGCTTTGCATTCTTATTTCTTTTACTGAAAGAACTAAGGCAGAAGTAACCTCAAATCTGAAAACACTCCTGGAAAAGATTCTTAGAGAACTATGTTAAAAAGCCAAAGCGCAGCAGTATAGTTAAAATTGAGGTGTTTTCCTTTCAATTCAAAACCTCAATTTTCAGACCTTAATATCTTGGACTTTGCAATCAGAGTCAGTGGGAAGTTGGTTACAGAGCATGGTTACTATGAAGAAGGGGCTGCTGATAGCATCCTTCAGAAGTCTGACTGCGCCCTTCATCTTTCGATGGTTAAGGAAGCAATCCAGAGAAAAATATGCTGAGGGGTAAATTGCTAACTCAATCGAGGTAAAAGACCAGGGTAGGTCAAACTGTAGGGTTTGGTTTTTTTTTTCCATTTTCTTTAATATTAGTCAATAATGTGAGTAGGAAGCCCAGCTATATTTTTCCCCCATACAGTGGTTCAGTAGAGCTTTCCACAATGTAATTCACATGGTATCAGGGATTATCTTTTTATCTGCAAACTAAACAAGATGAAATTATGTCAGCCCAAGTCTCTGCAGACAAAATATGTCAAAAAGGTAAATGACATAATTTATATTTGCATTCCCTTTGCATTTTTAATATTGTTATGGTCTTTGCATTTCTAATTATATTTACATTTAAATATTGAATTCACTTTTAATTTCAGGGGTAAAATGATATAATAAGGAATAGATGGACATGAGATACTTCCAAATTCTTGTCTTTGCCACACCTACAATTGAAGACTTCTTTCCATCTCATGATTCTCACAAGTACCCCCCAAAGCCCAGTATGAGAAAATTAAGGTCCAGCTGATTATTGACACGGACCTCTCACTATTATTCAAATTATTTTCTCCTGCCATGTGAAGGCTTACCAGGTGGCACAAGTGGTAAAAAACAAAACAAAACAAAACAAAACCTGCCTGCCAATGCAGGAGATGCAAAAGACGTGGGTTTGATCCCCGGGTCAGGAAGATCACCTAGAGGAGGGCATGACAACCCAATGCAGTATTCTTGCCTGGAGAATCCCATGGGTAGAGGAGCCTGGAGAGCTACAGTCCATCGGGTTGCACAGAGTTGGACATGCCTGAACACACGCATCTTATCTGGGAGCAGGTTACACACTTTTGCCCTGTGATGTCTCCCTGCAGGAGGCAGCATATGTGCCTTTGCCTCCTCACCAGGCCTGCCTGTGTGAATTGATGCAGAAGTTTTGAATCCACCAGCACAGCCCCTTGTACACTTGCCCTCTGCCATGAGAATGCCAACCATGTCTCACAGAGAAACTGCACCTTCACCCTGAATCCAGCAACAAGAAGACGTGAGATGGTCTATACCACTGAGCAGACCTAACGGCCAGCACCAGACTGATTCTCATGGCCCTAGGCGGATCCAGTGGGCTCCATCAAACCTGGGTCCTGGTTCACCCCAGTATCCACTGGTTCCAGCAGCCCCAGGCAACTCCCCTGCCCGAAAGTGACTTCCACGTCATTGGACCCCAGTGAGTCCCTGCTGCCCCAGGACTACAAGTGGCTCCAACATTCCTGACAGCTTCTATGGTACCAAGGCCCCAGTGGCTCTGACAAATCCAGGCCCTTGACTCACTCTAGTATCTGCTGGTTCCAGCAGTCCCAAGTGGTTTCAATGAATGCCAGTTCCCTGCCCAGCTCTGGGGGGCTTCCATGACCCCAGGCAGCTCCCTGACACCTGTCTCCCCATGGACTTTAGCCAACCCAGGCCCTTGATCACTGAGCCAGCCAACTCTCATGGAACCGGGCTCCTGACAGTTTTCTGAGAACTCAGAATTTAAAAGAGTAAAGAAATTCTGTGGGCATTATAGAATACCATTGAAAGAAAAAAATCTACCCATTATCAGAGTTCCAGACAAAGAATAGAGGGAGAAAGAACAAAGTTTATTTAAAGAAATAATAGCTAAGAGTATCCCAAATTTGGTGAGAGATTTAGACATCCGACTTTCTGAAGCTAGTTGGTCACCTCAAAATTTTAACTCAGAATAATCTTTAAGACAGTAGAATAAAAGAAAAGACATATTATAATAAAATTGTTTAAAATCAAAGATAAAGAGAATTTTTAAAGTAGCAAGAGTAAGGGAATTCCATAAGACTAAAAGAAGATTTTTCAAGAGAAATCTTGCAGGCCAGAAGAGAATGGGATGCTGTATTCAAAGTGCTAAAAGAAAATAAAATGTCAAACAAGAATACTTTATCTTGGTAACGCTATCCTTCAGAAATGAAGGGAGAATCTATGAAAAAAATATATATATAGAATCACAGAGAGAATATACTGGTGGTTGCCAGAGGGGAGAGGTTAGGAGAGGACTGGATTGTGAGTTTGGGATTAGCAGATATAAACTGGTATATATACAATGGATATACAAGGAGGCCCTACTGTATAGCAAGTGAACTATATTCAATATCTTGTGAAAAACCATAATGAAAAATAATGTATATATATATATATGTATAAATTAGTCACTCTGCTATGCAGTAACTGAGCAGTAATTAACACAACATTGTAAATCATCCCCAAGAAAAAGAAAAGCAAAAAGGCAAAATGGTTGTCTGAGGATGCCTTACAAATAGCTGAGAAAAGAAGTGAAGCAAAAGGCAACGGAGAAAAGGAAAGATATATCCACCTGAATGCAGAGTTCCAAAGAATAGCAAGGAAAGATAAGAAAGACTTCCTCATTGGTCAATGCAAGGAAGTAGAGGAAAACAATAGAATGGGGAAGACTAGAGATGTCTTTAAGAAAATTTAAGATATTAAGGGAAATTTTCATGCAAAGATGGACACAATAAAAGACAGAAATGGTATGAACCTAACAGAAGCAGAAGATATTGAGAGATGGCAGGAATATATAGAAGAACTATACAAAAAGACGTTAATGACCCAGATAACCATGAATGTGTGATCACTGACCTAGAGCCAGACATCCTGCACTGCAAAGTCAAGAGGGCCTCAGGAAGCATCACTATGAACAAAGCTAGTGGAAGTGATGGAATTCCAGTTGAGCTATGCCAAATCCTAAAAGATGATGCTGTGAAAGTGCTGCACTCAATATGCCAGCAAGTTTGGAAAACTCAGCAGTGGCCACAGGACTGGAAAAGTTCAGTTTTCATTCCAATCCCAAAGAAAGGCAATGCCAAAGAAAGGCAATGCCAAAGAATGTTCAAACTTCTGCACAACTGCACAATTGCACTCATCTCACATGCTAGTAGAGTAATGTTCAAAATTCTCCAAGCCAAGCTTCACCAGTACATGAACCGAGAACTTCCAGATGTTCAAGCTGGATTTAGAAAAGGCAGAAGAATCAGAGATCAAATTGCCAAATCCATCGGATCATAGAAAAAAAACAAGAGAATTCCAGAAGAACATCTACTTATGCTTCAGTGACTACATTAGGCCTTTGGCTATGTAGATCACAACAAACTGTGGAAAATTCTGAAAGAGATGGGAACACCAGACCACATTACCTGCCTCCTGAGAAATCTGTGTACAGGTCAAGAAACAACAGTTAGAACTGGTCATGGAACAAGAGATTGGTTCCCAATTGGGGAAGGAATACATCAAGGCTGTACACTGTCACTTTGCTTATTTAACTTATATGCATAAGAGCCTCTTGATGAAAGTGAAAGCAGAGAGTGAAAAAGTTGGCTTAAAGCTCAACATTCAGAAAACTAAGATCATGGCATCTGGTCCCATCACTTCATGGGAAATAGATGGGGAAACAGCGGAAACAGTGTCAGACTTTATTTTGGGGGGCCCCAAAATCACTGCAGTTGGTGATTGCAGCCATGAAATTAAAAGACACTTACTCTTTGGAAAGAAAGTTATGACTAACCTAGATAGCATATTCAAAAGCAGAGACATTACTTTGCCAACAAATGTCCATCTAGTCAAGGCTATGGTTTTTCCAGTGGTCATGTATGGATGTGAGAGTTGGACTATGAAGAAAGCTGAATGCCGAAGAATTGATGCTTTTGAACTGTGGTGTTGGAGAAGACTCTTGAGAGTCCCTTGGACTGCAAGGAGATTCAACCAGTCCATTATAAAGGAGATCAGTCCTGGGTGTTCATTGGAAGGATTGATGTTGAAGCTGAAACTCCAATACTTTGGCCACCTCATGCGAAGTGTTGACTCATTGGAAAAGACTCTGATGCTGGGAAGGATTGGGGGCAGGAGGATAAGGGGACGACGGAGGATGAGATGGCTGGATGGCATCACCAACTCGATGGATGTGAGTTTGAGTGAACTCCAGGAGTTGGTGATGGACAGGGAGGCCTGGCATGCTGCAATTCATGGGGTCACAAAGAGTCGGACATGACTGAGCGACTGAACTGATGGTAGTACATCAAAAGAAATGCCAGGTTGGATGAAGCACAAGCTGGAATCAAGATTGCCAGGAGAAATATCAATAACCTCAGATATGCAGATGACATCACCCTTATGGCAGAAAGCTAACAGGAACTAAAGAGCTTCTTGATGAAAATGAAAGAAGAGAGTGAAAAAGTTGGCTTAAAATTCAACATTCAAAAAATGAAAAAAAAAAAAATGAAGATCATGGCATCCAGTCCCATCAGTTCATGGCAAATAGATGGAGGAACAATGGAAACAGTGATAGACTTTATTTTCTTGGGCTCCAAAATCACTGTAGATGGTGACTGCAGCCATGAAATTAAAAGATGTTTGCTCCTTGGAAGAAAAGCTATGACCAACCTAGACAGCATATTAAAAAGCAGAGACATTACTTTGCCAACAAAGGTCCATCTAGTCAAAACTATGGTTTTTCCAGTAGTCATGAATGGATGTGAGAGTTGGACTATAAAGAAAGCTGAGCACCGAAGAATTGATGCTTTTGAACTGTGGTGTTGGAGAAGACACTTGAGAGTCCCTTGGACTGCAAGGAGTTCAAACCAGTCAATCCTAAAGGAAATCAGTACTGAATACTCATTGGAAGAACTGATGCTGAAGCTAAAGCTCCAATACTTTGGCCACCTGATGCACGTGAAAAGACCTCATTGGCAAAGACCCTGATGCTGGGAAAGATTGAAGGTGGGAGGAGAAGGGGATGACAGAGGATGAGATGGTTGGATGGCATCATTGACTCAATGGACTTGAGTTTGAGCAAGCTCTGTGAGTTGGTGATGGACAGGGAAGCCTGGCATGCTGCAGTCCATGGGGTCACAAAGAGTCAGACACAACTGAGCGACTGAACTGAACTGTACATCAACTATACTTCAATAAAACAACAAAAATTTAAATTTTTTTTCAATCAAACATTTTAAAAGAAATAATGAGTTTGAAGATGAGTAAAAACTAATGAATAAAGTTGGAAAAAAAAAGAAATGAAAGAGAGATTAATATTTCCTCAGACAAAAGTAAGGAAATTCATCAACACATTACATTTCTTGTAATGCCTTTATTAAAACGCTGAAAGGAGCTCTTCAAGCTGAAATGAAAGGACAATACCTAGTAACATTAAAAAACATCAAAATATAAAACTGGTAAAGCTAAATACTTAATCAAATTCAGATTGCTCTAGTACTGCAATATAGCAGTGTGATAATCAGATAATCACTTAACTCTAGTTTAAAGGTTAAAGGACAAAAGTATTAAAAATAACTATACAATAATCTGATAACAGATACACAATATAAAAAGAGGTATACTGTGATATCAAAAACACAAAATTTGGGGGGAAATGTGAAAGAGTAGAGTTTTTGTATGCAGGCAAACTTAAGTTGTTATCAGCTTAAAACAGACCGTTATATCTGAAAAATATTTTATGAAGGCTCATAATATATGCTTTGCAGTCATTATGAGTGTTAGTCACTCAAAGAGTCAGACACCACTGAGTGATAACACTCATAATAACTACATAGCAAAAACCGACAGTAAAAACTCAGAATATAAACATAGGGAATCAAATAATAACACTATGAAAAATTATCATTCACAAAAAAAGACAGCAAAGAGAAAGAAAGCTAACATCATACTTGACGATGAAAGGTTAAACACTTTTCCTCTTAAATCAGGAACAATACAAGGATGCCCACTCTTACCATATACTTTAGTTCAGTTCAGTCACTTAGTTGTGTTTGACTCTTTGCGACCCCATGGACTGCAGCAAGCCAGGTCTCCCTGTCCATCATCAACTCTTAGAGCTTTCTCAAACTCATATCCTTAGAGACTGTGATGCCATGCAACCATCTCATCCTCTGTCACCCCCTTCTTCTGCCTTCAATCTTTCACAGGATCAGCGTATTTTCCAATGAGTCAATTCCTTGCATCAGGTGGCCAAAGTATTGGAGTTTCAGCTTCAGCATTAGTCCTTCCAATGAATATTCAGGACTGCTTTCCTTTAGGATTGACTGGTTGGTCTCCTGGAAGTCCAAGGGACTCTCAGGAGTCTTCTCCAACACCACAGTTCAAAAGCATTAATTCTTTTGGTGGTACTCAGCTCTCTTTATAAGCCCAACTTTCACATCCATACATGACTACTGGAAAAACCATAGCTTTGACTAAACAGACCTCTGTTGGTAAGGTAATGTCTCTGCTTTTTAATATGCTATCTAGGTTGGTCATAGCTTTTCTTCCAAGGAGCAAGTATCTTTTAATTTCATGGCTGCAGTCACCATCTGCAGTGATTTGGAAACCCCCCAAAATAAAGTCTGATACTGTTTCCATTGTTCCCCCATCTCTTTGCCATGAAGTAAGAGACTGGATGCCGTGATCTTTGTTTTCTGAAAGTTGTTTCAAGCCAATTTTTTCACTCTCTTCTTTCATTTTCATGAAGAGACTCTTTAGTTCTTCACTTTTTGCCGTAAGAGTAGTGTCATCTGCAAATCTGAGGTTATTGATATTTCTCCCAGCAATCTTGATTCCAGCTTGTGCTTCTTCCAGCCCAGCGTTTCTCTTGATGTACTCTGCATATAAGTTAAAGAAGCGGGGTGACAATATACAGCCTTGATGTATTCCTTTCCCTATTTGGAACCAGTCTCTTGTTCCATGTCCAGTTCTAACTGTTGCCTCTTGACCTGCACACAGATTTCTTAGGAGGCAGATCAGGTGGTCTGGTATTCCCATCTCTTGAAGAATTTTCCATAGTTTGTTGTGATTGACATAGTCAATAGAGCAGAAGTAGATGTTTTTCTGGAACTCTCTTGCTTTTTCAGTGATCTGACAAATGTTGGCAATTTGATCTCTGATTCCTCTGCCTTTTCTAAATCCAGCTTGAACATCTGGAAGTTCACGGTTCACATACTGTTAGCTTCACTTGGAGAATTTTGAGCATTACTCTGTTAGCATGTGAGATGAGTGCTTTGGGGTGATAGTTTGAACATTCTTTGGCATTGCCTTTCTTTGGGATTGGAATGAAAACTGACTTTTTCCAGTCCTGCGGCCACTGCTAAGTGAGTGTTCCAAATTTGCTCGCATATTGAGTGCAGCACTTTCATAGCATCATCTTTTAGGATTTGGCATAGCTCAACTGGAATTCCATCACCTCCACTAGCTTTGTTTGTAGTGATGCTGCCTAAGGCCCACTTGACTTCACATTCCAGGATATCTGGCTCTTGGTGAGTAATCACACCATCATGATTACCTGGGTTGTGAAGATCTTTTTTGTATAGTTCTTCTGTGTATTTTTGCCACGTCTTCTTAATATCTTCTGCTTCTGTTAGGTCCATACAATTTCTGTCCTTTATTGTGCCCATCTCTGCACGAAATATTCCCTTGGTATCTCTAATTTTCTTGAAGAGATCTCTAGTCTCTAGATCTCTCACCATATATTTATACCTTATATATACAGTTTTTGTAGGTATACCTCAATAAAGCTAGAAAAAATCAAAGGCGAAAATGAGAATTTTTAAAAAATCAACTTCTAACAGCTACAGGGTTCATAGTACTGGGATACTAACAAAACATGAACTGCTCCCCTCAGATGGTGAAGACGAAAACATTATTAGAAGTACACTGGTAGAATTGTAACCAGAGATGATGTATAAATTAGTGGAGGAAGGAGATGACGAAAAGAAAGGAGGAGAAGAATTTTTTTAAAAGAGGAAAATTAAGGAGGAGGAGTAAAAGAAATGGAAACAAAGAAGGAAGAAGAGGAGGGAGTGGAGGGAGAAATAATTACCTGTATCTCAGCATCTAGAGAGAAGCACAGCTAACACTTTAGTGTCGGCACAGACACACAAGGACACACACAGAAACTTCAGCACTTTTCCTAAAGTTGGCAGGTGCACAAAACTTAGACAAGAGCCAGTTATAAGCATGTCAGGTTTGTCATAGTCATGAAGCATTTAGGAAGATGTGTTTGAGTGAAATTTAGGTCCAACTATGAAAGAAGGGAAAGAAAGCAGATGGGCGAGTGGTATTTCGAGGACTTGTCAATCTCTCAGGAATCTTGAAATAGACATCATGGAAGAGAAAGAACTGGCGGAGAGGAGTTGAGAGCATCAGGATGGAATGAGATGAGAATAAAAATGGCCTTGTAAATAGGAAAGCTGATAGAAGGGAATGCTATGATAGGACAAGATAAAGTAGATAAAAGCCAGGGGGAAAAAAGCAGGAGCTTAAGATATTAAAATATCGTCTCTCCTAACAATTAGGTAAAATAGGTTAAACATATATTGCTTTTAAAATTGACGGGCATGATACTGAGACTGCTGAGAGTGACCTGACACACGTATATCACAAACAATTATTACAATAAGATCGGCTAACACCTCCACCTCCTCATAGTACCTTTTTTGCGGTAATAACATTTAAGATCTGTTATTAACAACTTTCAAGTACACAGTGCAGTACTATTAATTATAGTCACCAGGCTGTATATTAGATGCCCAGACCTTACTGTCTTACAACTAGAATGTGCACCTTTGACCAGCATCTCATTTCCTCTGCCCCACAACCCCTAGTAAGCACCATTCTACTCCCTCCGTCTGAGCTCAGCTTTTTTAGATTCCACATGTGACATCACACAATATTTGACTTTCTTTGACTTCTCCTACTTAATATAATGCCCTTGAGGTCCATCTGTGTTGTCACAAAAGACAAGGTTTCCTTCTTCTTTATGGCTGAATATTCACTTATTTATTTATTTATATAACTTTTTCTTTACCCATTCATTTGTCAATGTACACTTGGATGTTTCCATGTCCAGGCTATTGTGAATAATGCTGCAATGAGCTTGAAGTAAGTACAGAAATCTCTTCAATAACCTGCTTTTCCTTGGGATATCCACCCAGAAGTAGGATTGTTGGATCACATGGTGGTTCTGTTCTTAATTTTTTGAGGAATTTCCATACTGTTCCACAGTGGTTGCACCAATTTACATTCCCACAAACAGTGCATAAAGGTTCCCTTTTCTTCCCCACCAACACATAGTTCCTGTCTTCTTGATGATAGTCATTTGAGCAGGTATGAAGTAATATCTCATTACGGTGGTTTTGATTTGCATTTCCCAGGTGATTAGTGATGTTGACAATCTTTTCATGCACCTGTTGGCTATTCATATGTTTTCTTTGAACAAATGTCTACTTAAGTCCTATGCCCATTTTTTAATCAGATTAATTTTGGGCATTGAGTTACATAAGTCCCTTATTTACTTTAGATACTAACCCCTTATCAGATAGATGGTTTGCAAATATTTTCTCCCATTCTGTGGATTGCCTTTTCACACAATTGATTGTTTCCTTTGCTGTGAAGAAGCTTTTGAAATGGTTCAGTCCCATCTTTGCTGCTGTTGCCCGTGCTTTTGGTATATATCCAAAACCAGTTGCCAAGATCAATGTTAAGGAACTTAATCCCTATGTTTTCTTCTAGTAGTTTTACAGCTTCAGGTCTTGACATCAATTTCAAATCAATTTTGTGAGTGGTGTGTATGTGATCAGGGTTTATTTTCTTCTTTGCACATGAATATCCAGTTTTTCCATACCATTTGTTGAAGAGACTGTCTTTTCCTCATGTGAGTTCTTGGCATCTTTGTTGAAGATCAGTTGGCCATCTATGCATGGGTTTATTTCTGGGATCTGGAATAGAGACACTTACACAAGCTTTATGCCTAGCACCCTACTACTCTTGATCTTTCATGTTTGGTACCCAGAATGCTTATGAACTACAGCTCTGTGTAGGGAAAAATCTCCAGTAATCCTCCTGGGTTTCTCCTTTGTTCTCACACTCACAACACTTCTATACTTCTGGTCACCGAATATGCGTGGGATTTTCCCACACCAAGTAATTCTCTGTGACACCAGCTAGTTAATTCCGACACTGTCTACTAAAGACAGCATCAGATTCCACATGTTAAGGGCTCAGCCTCAAAAGACTGACCCCCTACTTCAGATAATGACAAAGAGTAAGCATCCAGGTTATCCACAATCTCTGTCTGACATGGCTACAAATCAGAGGTTCCCATTACCGCCTCCTCTTGGACCAGATACTCTGCTAAAGCCTCTTGAAGAATTCAGGAAAACACTTACGTACATTTACCAATTTATTAAAGGATTGTGAACAGTCAGATGAAGAGATCCGCAGGACAGGGTCATGGGGGAATCCAATGCAGGAGCTTCTGTCCCACGGAGTTTGAGCCCATCACCCTCCCCATATGGGTATGTGTTCACTAACATGGAAGCACTCTGAGCTCCATACAATTGAAGCTTGGTGTGATCAATTATTCACTTCATTTCCAGCCCCTCTCCCCTCTCTGAAGAATGGGGGGGGGGTGGAGTTAAAAATTCCAAGCTTCTACATACAGATAGTTAATAAACACATAAAAACATGCCAAATATCACTCATTATTAGAGAAATGCAAATCAAAACTACAATGAGATATCACCTCACAACAGTCAGAATGGCCATCATCAAAAAATCTAAAAACAACAAATGCTGGAGAGGGTGTGGAGAAAAAGGAACCCTCTCATACTGCTGGTGGGAATGTAAATTGATACAGTCACTATGGAAGATTCCTTACAAAACTAGGCATGACACTACCATATGACCCAACAATCCCACCACTGAGCATATATCCTGAGAAAACCATAACTGAAAAAGTCACATGGACCCCAGTGTTCACTGCAGCACTATTTACAATAGCCAGGATAGGAAAACAACCTAGATGTCCATTGACAGATGGATGGATAAAGAAGCTTTAGTAAATATATACAAGGGAATATTACTTGGCCATAAAAAGGAACACACTTGAGTCAAGGTCAATGAGGTAGATGAACTGAGAGTCTATTATACAGAGTGAAGTAAGTCAGAAAGAGAAAAAAGCAAATACTGTATTTTAATAAATATATATGGAATCTGGAAAGATGGTACAGAGAAAGCAATGGCACCTCACTCCAGTACTCTTGCCTGGAGGATCTCATGGACAGAGGAGCCTGGTGGGCTGCAGTCCGTGGGGTCACGAAGAGTCGGACATGACTGAGCAACTTCACTTTCACTTTTCACTTTCATGCACTGGAGAAGGAAATGGCAACCCACTCCAGTGTTCTTGCCTGGAGGATCCCAGGGACGGTGGAGCCTGGTGGGCTGCCATCTATGGGGTTGCACAGAGTCAGACACAACTGAAGTGACTTAGCAGCAGCAGCAGTAGAAAGATGGTACTGATGAATCTATTTGCAGGATGGCAGCAATGGAGATGCAGACATAAAGAACAGACTTATGGACATGGGGGCAGCGGGGAGGAGAGGGTGGGACGAATGGAGAGAGTAGCATGGAAACATATACCCTGCCACATGTAAAATAGACAGTGGGGATTTGCTGTCTGACTCAGGGAACTCAAACCAGGATTCTCTGACAACCTACAGGGGTGGGAGGGGGTCAGAAGTGGGAGGGAGTTTCGAGAGGGAGGGGACATATGTATACCTATGGCTGACTCATGTTGATAAACGGCAGAAACCAACACACTATTGTAAAGCAACTATCCTTCAATTAAAAATAACTTTTAAAAAAATGCAAAGCTTCTAATCACAGCTTCATCTTTCTGGTGACCAGCCCCCACCCTGGAGCCATCCGGAGCCACCTCACTACAACAAAAGATGCCCCAAATGCTTTTATCAAGTAGGAATTTACATCAGCTTTAGAAGCTCTCTGCCAAGAACCAGAAGCAGATATGTATGTTCCCTAATGTCCCAGAAGCTCCTTTACGCTACTTAAAGCTCCTTGGGTATAAATTCCATACACAAACCTGTTCTGTATTAAGTAGATATAGTGTTGGAGATTCTAAAATAAATCTGTACCCCCAAAATAAAAAATAGATATAAGAATAAACAAGCCCTGTTTAGGAAATTGATCCTCAGAGGAGGAAAAATGGGGGGTGAGAGGGTTCTGAGCTGTTGGAGCACAAATTGCGGAGACTTGATGTTACTAACTGAAGACTTACTTCCCACAAGTCTGTATTTAAGGATGAGAGCATGAAAAGTGATTTTGAAGCTTTTGCAAAAGCAGAAATACTATTCCTAAGCAGTTCTTAAGAAGATAAATGTTAAACAGTCCAAGAAGTGACTAAAACAATAAAAGTGAGAGCCATTTTCCTTCCTTCTCTCCTCCCATATTTGTAAGAATCTCATGTTTTCACAAACCTCAGAATTCTATGGATAAGGCTTAGTTTACTGATTGTTTTGTGCTTTAAATAGTACTATGACGACCCTGTATGCAAGACAGGGAAAGAGACACAGATGTGTATAACGGACTTTTGGACTCAGAGGGAGAGGGAGAGGGTGGGATGATTTGGGAGAATGACATTCTAACATGTATACTATCATGTGAATTGAATCGCCAGTCTATGTCTGACGCAGGATGCAGCATGCTTGGGGCTGGTGCATGGGGATGACCCAGAAAGATGTTATGGGTAGGGAGGTGGGAGGGGGGTTCATGTTTGGGAATGCATGTAAGAATTAAAGATTTTAAAATTTAAAAAATAGAAAACTAAAATTAAAAAATAAAATAAAATAAAATAAATAAATAAACTATTTTTTTCTCCTAAAGATTGGCTATCCATTTAGGTTTGCTTTCATCAATTTTAAAACAGTTAAATGCCAAAGTTTGGTCATGATTTTTCCATAATTTTTTCAAATTTGTCTTTCAAAATTATTAACTTGTAATGTTAAGAAAGTGGGGTATGGAATCAGAACCATGCAGGCCTCCTGTACCTTGTCATGATCAGACAGTGGTTAGTACTCTGCACTGTGAATCAGAACTATGTTAAGTCCCAGTCCTGACAATTAATATAAAAAACTAATTTACTTCCCTATGACTTTGTTGTTCAGTCACTAAGTCATGTCCAACTCTGCAACCCCATGGACTCAGCACGCTAGGCTTCCCTGTCCTCAACCATCTCCTGGAGTTTGCTCAAACTCACATCCATTGAGTCGATCCAACCATTGGATCCTCTATTGACCCCTTCTCCTCCTGCCTTCAATCTTTCCCAGCATCAGGGTCTTTTCCTGTGAGTCAGTTCTTTGCATCAGGTGGCCACAGTAGCTTTAGCTTCAGCATCAGTCCTACCAATGAATATTCAGTACTGATTTCCTTTAGGTTGACTAATTTGACCTCCGTGCAGTCCAAGGGACTCTCAAGTGTCTTCTCCAGCACCACAGTTCAAAAGCATCCGTTCTTACTCAGCCTTCTTTATGGTCCAACTCTCACATCCATACATGACTACTGGAAAAACCATGTAAAGCAATACGTATTCCCTAAGACTGTCATGAGTATTAAATGAGATATTGTCTATGAAGTGCTTAGAATAATGCCTGACACAATGATTCTTGAAGACTGTGGAAATGTCTATCAATTGTGGAAAAATTAACTAATTTCAGCCAGGCACAGGTGCAAACATAGCATTTGGGTACTTAATAAATTCTGTAAAGGGAATGCTAAGGAAACACCTGCGCTGCCAAACAAATGAAGTGTCACGCGAACTGTTGATACGTTACCTACTTCTCCGAGCAAGGTTAGTGCTCCCTCCTCAGGATTCCCTCAGCATTTCAAACATGCTTTTATTACAGCACTTTTAACCCTGGCGTCCTCTGGGGCAGAGTGTGTCTTCTATAGATCCGTAACCTCAGAGGCTGGCGCAGTGTCGATAAATCTTCCAACAAATGACTGAATTTCAGTACCCCAAACAAAGGTTAAGACTCACTTGTAACAGAACCTTCATCAGCATAACCCCTCTGGCCAAACTTAGTTCCTAAGACGAGGGATGCTCCAAGAAATGCTAAAATGGAAAAACTTTAAATCAAAGAGGTTCAAGATCTATGGCCTCAGTTATTTATTCAACAGTCACTTAATAAGTACCTACTAGGGGTGGCTCAGAGGTTAAAGCGTCTGCCTCCGATGCGGGAGACCCAGGTTCGATCTCTGGGTCAGGAAGATCCCCTGGAGAAGGAAATGGTAACCCACTCCAGTACTCTTGCCTAGAGAATCCCATGGACAGAGAAGCCTGGTAGGCTACAGTCCACGGGGTCGCAAAGAGTCAGACACAACTGAGCGACTTCACTTTCACTTTCACTGGGTGGAAGGCACAGTACAAGGTACAATAAAACAAAGTAACAGTTTCCTGTCCTACAAGAGCTTATATTTGAGTAGAGAAAACATTTTTACATACATCACTGTATAAGAAAGTTTCTTTTAAAAGGATGGGTTTCCAGGTCGGGTGATAAGGGTGTCCATCCTAAGAAAAGAAGTTTTCAGGATGGTTGCTAAAGACAGGTAAGGGCTCAGTGGGGGAGGAGGAAGGGTACGGACAAAGACAGAAAAGGGTACGGAAAAGGCACAGCAGAAAAGATAGTAGGAGCAAAAATGCAAGGGAAGGAAAAGGCAATGTGTATTTAGAAAAAGTCCAGCTTCTAGTTGTAACACTTGTTGAACGAAGGGAGTTGGGAGGCCAGCCTGGGGATGCACTTTGAAGGAAACTGAATGCCAGCCTGGACTGTGTTCAGTGATTTAAGATCAATGCCATGTCAGGTGTGGAATGGTTTGGAAGGTAGGAAGGAATCTAGTGTGAAAGCTCAAGCTGAGGTCTTCACTGAAAGGAATTAAAAGGAAGAGAAGGAGAGATGAGAATTATCTATGAGATGAGAGTTGCCTACGAGGTCATTTAACTTAGGCTTGGCAACTGACTGTGGGTCTGAGAGCTCAGTGGACAGGAAGCAAACATAACTGTTTATCATTAGATGGTCAAGCTCTGGTTGGGGGTTCAAGCGTTCCTTCCCCATGACTCACACATCACCGGAAGCTTGTGATTTCCTGGAATTTTTTATTAAGTTTCTAAGGTTTTTGATAATAAATTTTTAAAACACAGTTTTTACTGCTTGTTCATGCTGCAGTGCCTCTAGGAGAGACTTCAGAGTGGAGACTTTCTTATCCAACTCCTGATACAAATCAGACCCAGTGCAGCTAATCACTCTGACTAACTGGTCTCCAAGTCTGTTACCTCAGTATGAGCTACATCCAGTGTTTTTTCCTGGGAGGCAATGAATGCATGGTGAGATGAGTGATTTCCTGGTAAATAAGAAACTTCTGGGTATGCTGGTACCAGTAAAAGGCAAGATATCACACTAATTGCAGGTTTCCAGTGTTTAGACCCATCAGGGAAGTCCTGAAGGGGATTCTTTTTTTAAGACTTTTTTCTTTTGATGTGGACCTTTTTTAAAATCTTTACTAAATTTGTTACAGCATTGCTTCTACTTTTTTGGGTGCTAATTCTAGAAGGTCTCATAGGTCTTCACAGAACCATTCAACCTCAGCTTCCTCAGCATTAGTTGTTGGGGCATAAACTTGGATCACTATTATACTAAATGGTTTGCCTTGGAAACAAACAGAGATCATTCTGTCCTTTTTGAGACTGCATCCAAGTACTGCATTTCGGACCCTTTGTTGACTAGGATGGCTACTGTTTTGTTGACTAGGATCAAATTGCCAATATCCTTTGGATCTTCAAAAAAGCAAGAGAGTTCCAGAAAAACATCTATTTCTGCTTTATTGACTACCCCAAAGCTTTGGACTGTGTGGATCACAACAAACTGTGGAAAATTATTCAAGAGATGGGAATACCAGACCACCTTACCTTCCTCCTGAGAAATCTGTATGCAGGTCAAGAAGCAACAGTTAGAACTGGACATGGAACGGCAGACTGGTTCCAAATTGGGAAAGGAGTATGCCAAGGCTGTATATTGTCACCCTGCTTATTTAACTTATATGCAGAGGACATCATGAGAAACGCTGAGCTGGAAGAAGCACAAGCTGGAATCAAGATTGCCGGGATAAATGTCAATAACCTCAGATATGCAGATGACACCACCTTTATGGCAGAAAGTGAAGAACTAAAGAGCCTCTTGATGAAAGTCAAAGAGGAGAGTGAAAAAGTTGGCTTAAAATGCAACATTCAGAAAATTAAGATCATGGCATTCAGTGCCATTAGTTCAGTTCGGTTCAGTCCCTCAGTCGTGTCTGACTCTTTGTGACCCCATGGACCACAGCACGCCAGGCCTCCCTGTCCATCACCAACTCCCAGAGTTTACTCAAACTCATGTCCATTGAGTCAGTGATGCCATCCAACCATCTCACCCTATGTCGTCCCCTTCTCCTCCTGCCTTCAATCTTTGCTAGCATCAGGGTCTTTTCTAATGAGTCAGTTCTCATCACGTGGCCAAAGTACTGGGGTTTCAGTTTCATCATCAGTCCTTCCAATGAATATTCAGGACTGATTTCCTTTAGGATGGACTGGCTAAATCTTCTTGCTGTCCAAGGGACTCTCAAGAGTCTTCTCTAACACCACAGTTCAAAAGCATCAATTCTTCAGTGCTCAGCTTTCTTTATAGTCCAACTCTCACATCCATACCTGACTACTGGAAAAACCATAGCTTTGACTATATGGAACTTTGTTGGCAAAGTAGTGTCTCTGCTTTTTAATATACTGTCTAGGTCCAGTACCATCACCTCATGGAAAATAGATGGGGACACGTTGGAAGCAGTGACAGACTTTATATTCTTGGGCTCCAAAATCACTGCAGATGGTGACTACGAAATTAAAGGACGCTTGCTCCTTGCAGGAAAAGCCATGATCAACCTAGATAGCATATTAAAAAGCAGAGACGTTAGTTTGCTGACAAAGGTCCGTCTAGTCAAAGCTATGGTTCTTCCAGTAGTCATGTGTGGATGTGGGAGTTGGACTATAAAGGGAGCTATGTGCCGAAGAATTGATGTTTTTGAACTGTAGTGCTAGAGAGACTCTTGAGAGTCCATTGGACTGACTGCAAGGAGATCCAACCAGTTCATCCTAAAGGAAGTGAGTCCTGAATAGTCATTGGAAGGACTGATGTCAATGCTGAAACTCCAATACTTTGGCCACCTCATGCGAAGAGCTGACTCATTGGAAAAGACTCTGATGCTGAGAAAGATTGAAGGCAGGAGGAGAAGGGGTCGACAAAGGATGAGATGGTTGAATGGCATCACCAACTCGATGGACATGAGTTTGAGTAAACTCCGAGGGTTGATGATGGACAAGGAAGCCTGGCTTCTGCAGTCCATGGGGTCACAGAAAGTCGGACAGGACTGAGCAACTGAACTGAACTGAACTGCTTCCATTTGTTGGCCATGAGGCATGTGGGATCTTAGCTCCCCAAACAAGGATTGAACCTGCAGCCCTTGCACTAGAAGGCTAAGTCTTAACCACTGGCCTTCCAGAGAAGAGCCTGGGAGTGGATTCCAATGCACAACAAACAGGATAATGACTTAGCTAGTTTGCAGAGCCTAGAGTCACATTTCTGGGTTAGAGTTCTCTCTCTAAATCTTCTCTTTAAAATCTAAATACTTATTAAACATCTCCACCAAGAGGCCCACAGGGATCTCAAGGTCAGCATGCCTGGAAGGTCATTCACTGTCCTCTGTGTGTGTGCATGCTAAGTTGCTTCAGTCATGTCCGACTCTTTGTAACCCCATAAACTGTAGACCACCAGGCTCCTCTGTCCATGGGATTCTCCAGGCAAGAATATTGGAGTGGGTTGCTGTGCCCTCCTCCAGGGGATCTTCTCAACCCTGGGATCAAAATCTTGTCTCTTACGTCTCCTGCATTGGCAGGCAGGTTCTTTACCACTAGCGTAACCTGGGAGGCCTCCATAATGCCCTTTAATTGTATTTGTTGTCCTCTGATTTTTGCAGCTACCCTAGGTAAGCCTGAGACACACCCTTAACTACAATTTGTGTGCATGCATATAGAGGTGCATTATTAGATCATAAACTCCTGAGATTCAAAAGTCATATTCACGTCCAAAGCCCCAGTACCTAGCATAATACCTTTTATATATGTCTTTAGTTGGTTCTAAATAAATGATTTATTAAACAATGCAGTGGTAAAGGTAATCTTGTTATTTTAGGAAATAATGAAGCTTAAACCAATTACAAAACATAAAGTAATTTTTAAAGTACCACTTAAGGATTGCTATATAAGAGATAAATAGTATATAAAGAAAAAAAATTGCTGTATGCATTTACTATTTGTAGCTCATGAATTTTAACTACTAAATGAGACAATATGTCTCTAAAAGCTTGGTATAAGTAATAGCCCAATGTTCTCAGGGCAAATTTTTCAGTTATATTATTAATAAGATTTCACTTTGGTTTGGATTCAGACCGTCCTTGGCCAATGTCATTATTCAGTCTTTCATCTTGAGTTCTCTATACAGAAAAATTTCTTTGGGATCATAACTCTTACGAGCGATGGAAACTTTCAGGTTAGGTGAAGTGGTAAGTTCCAAGAAAGGTATCTCCAAGGGGGACTCCAACTTTTGACCAGATGACCTTAACTCCATACTGATCAAATACATCTGTTCCAATGAAGCCATGTTTTTAAGGATAAAATTTTGAAAAGTTTAAAAAAAAAAACAGATAGGGAAATAGTCTTCATGGAAGCTATCATTTGAGGAAAGTTTGGAGAAACTGGAGATATATAACCTGATGATAAAATTTGGGAGAAATATTACAAATATTGCTGCAGTCAAATATTTGTTATTTGAATGACAAATAAAAAAAATAAAAAAAAAATAACAAACTGAGTTTGCTTTGTGAGTTCACTGTGGGGCATTTAACCTCTTTAGCCAAAATGAGGAAGTATGTACTTGCTTGTTTATTTTAAAAGGAAATGTGGATCAAAACATCCTTTCCCTACAATAATATATTATAATCCTATTTGTTTAACTATGACTTTGAGCATCTAACATTTGGGCTTCTGTGGTGACTCAGAGGGTAAAGAATCTGCCTGTAAAAATGGAGGAGAGAGGGAGAGGGAGCGAGAGAGATGAAAGACCTGGAAAGAATCTTGGTGCTTTTGAGTCTCTGCTTCCAGATCATTCCTCAAGCCTAACGCATTTGTGCATTTCTGTCTTGGGTCCCATAGCAAAACTCTACATCTTTCTTATTAAGTCCCCCATTATGCTTAGGCCAATTAAGGTAGGGTTTGGGTTACTTACAAATGAAAAAATCCACAGTAATTCAGTTGCAATATGGAAAAGAAATTGGATATTCTTTTTGCTTCCATAGGGAGAGTAAACAAGGACCAAAGTATTGAGGTTATTCTAATAAAAAGGAAGATATTGGTGAGAATACATGGAAGAACTTTGTAATAGTTAAGATGAATCCCAAAGTGTGCTGCTGAATGAACTTTCTATCCTGAGAAATATTACAGAAAAGGCTCATGATTCGATATAGACATTGCAGAGATTTCTGAGGTCCAGGAAACTGGATAAGGTAACCTCTTAGGGTTTTCCAACTGTGATTTTCCATGAGGTTAAGGGAACTTATCAGTCATCTTCAGGTTCCCTGGTCCCCATGTCAAACACAAAACTACATTCTTGCACCTTACAATTATCCCAATGCACCCACCCCCATCTCCAGGGGCTGAGCTCTACTCTGTCACCACACAAAAAAGTTGGTGCTTGGCGAAATGGGATTCAGCAAGTATACACGTCAGGGTGGTTGTGGGAACAAGAAAGAAACTGCTAACCTGATACTAGGAGATAAGTTTAGCAGGGAACAGTACAGGAGTTAGCCAAGAAAGGGGCTGGTACTTGAATGAAAATGATGGAAGAAGTACAGACTGGTGATAGCTGTGAGGATCTGCCAGCTCCAAGACAATTCACCAAATATTCCCCAAATCTAGGTGGTGACAGGCTCGTTGCATGTGTGCACGCTAAATCGTTTCAGTCGTGTCTGACTCTGTGACCCTATGGACTATAGACTGCCAGACTTCTCTATCCATAGGATTCTCCAGGCAAGAATACTGGAGTGGGTTGCCATGCCCTACTCCAGGGGATCCTCCCAACCCAGGGATGGAATCAGCATCTTTTCTATCTCCTGCATTGGCAGGCGGGTTCTTTATCACCAGTGCCAACTGGGAAGCCCTGATTGGCTCATAACAGGAGTGCAATCAAGTCACTGAATAGATGGATGGATGATGGATGTATGGGTGAGTGAGTGAAGAGATGAAGCAGTCAAGAAATTCAGGCAAGAAAATATGAGAGGAGCCTGGGGATAGACATGAAAATGAACTCACAGAGCTCAGTAGTCAGTTGAAAAGCCACCTCTTTAAGACTGAATTTTGTGTATCAGGGCTACTTTGCACTTTCAAGACTCCATTCACTTGATTTCAGAAGTAACTGTTCAGTTTGACCACTAACTAGAGCCCTTACTGCCTTACCAGATTCCAGAAGTATTCACATCAAAGCCACAGATTTTTCATCACCTCAGCTCAGACTCAAGCAAACCAATGTTACTTCTCTGTCCTTCCATCTGAAGCGAACTTTAAGTGGGAGAGTAATCGCTGAACAAAACAAGAGGTTGGAAAACAATTTTGACGGTTGGAAATGAAGGAGCTTAAAGTGCCCATTAAACTCAGCAGAGCTTGAGTCATGCTGCCAGTAACAGAGAAACCAGGGTCTTCAAAATCTGAAGACTCTTGAGTTACTTATATAAGTAACTTGAGAGTTCTGGGGAGAGAAGCTTCACGGTATCGGGAGGGCCTCCCTTGAGGCCCTCCCTCACCCAGGGGCTCTGAGAATGGAGACAGCAGGCTGCTCCCTTCCCCAGCCCCCTTTGCACGCTTCGTCTGCTGAAGCTGTATTGGAAGGATTAGATTCCTTTTCTTCCTTCAGACCCAGGTCTGTCCTCTGTCCCCTTTATTGCCTGGAAGGGTTGGTGTCCTGGATTCCATTTCACTGGTTGCAATGAGCTCTGAAGGCCAAGGAGAAAGGAGCAAAACAGCTTCTGAGACCATGGACAGCAGCCTGATCATCAAGGGCTCCCGGAAGCCCAGCCTTGCAAATGCTTGGCTCACTTTTGGTGTATTTACCCCTTGATTTTTTTTTTTTTTTAATAATCTACAGAGGAGCCTAGTAAGCTATAGTCCATAGGGTTGCTAAGTGTCAGACACGACTGAGCGACTTCACTTTCACTTTTTACTTTCATGCATTGGACAAGGAAATGGCAACCCACTCCAGTGTTCTTGCCTGGAGAATCCCAGGGACGGTGGAGCCTGGTGGGCTGCCATCTATGGGGTCGCACAGAGTCAGACACGACTGAAGTGACTTAGCAGCAGCAGCAGCAGCAGTACCAATTTAGGCTGCTCTGCTGTGCTGTGCTCAGTAGTGTCCAACTCTTTCCGACCCTATGGACTGCAGCACGCCAGGCTTCCCACTCCACTGTCTCCTGGAGTTTGCTCAGGTTCATATCCACCACAGCCTTGTCATGTGGCAAAGGGGTTTGGGTAACTCAGTGAAGCTAGGAGCCATGCCATGCCATGCAGGGCCACCCAAGACGGACGGGTCATAGTGGAGAGTTCTGACAAAACACGGTCCACTGGAGGAAGGAATGGCAAACCTCTCCAGTATTCTTGCCATGAGAACCCCATGAACATGAACAGTATGGAAAGTCTTATTATCACTTGCTGATAAACGAGGATTCAGAAGCTGAGGAGTTAAGTCATTCAATCAGAGTCGCACCATCATCCTCAGTGCAAAGCTGGGATTGGAGCCCAGACACTCTCCTGGCGGTACATTCTACATCCACAGTCAAGACAGCAGGTCTCCAACCACCTCCCCCCAACTCCATCCCCCCTAACCCCTTCCTCCTCTACAGAGTCTGCCTCCAGCCCTGTGACTCCGGCATCAGTCACTGCCTAAGCCTCCCCTTTCTATCTGTTGCTGCTCTTGCTGACCAACTGAGCAGAACTGACTAGTCCTTGTTTCACATCAAAAGGCAGCAACAGGCTTTGAGTATGAGCAGCTCGCCTCCAAACCTGCTCAGAGTGGAGCCAAAGCCCAGTGGGTCCTGCTGTGCTTCCTGGGGCAGGTGCTATTATTACACAGAGCCTGTGATTTAATCCTGTTGGCACAGAAATCACCCTCCATAGTCTCATCCTGTTTTCTACCATGTGAATGCCCTTCTGCCGAGAACACTGATATTCTCTGCACGTCTGGCTATCATGCATCAAAACCCTCCCTTTCTCTGTTTTCTATCATCTCTCTCTCCCCCCATTCTCTCACCAACACACACACACACACACACACACACACACACACACACACCACCCAAACCCCAAGCAAAAACAAACACGAGTTCCATCTGGGGCTGGAGAGAAAGCCTGCTATGTTTTTTCAAGCCTCTAAATTTCCAAAGTCCAAACCACATACGTATGGATGGCAAGGGTGCAAATGAGAAAACAGAAGAGAAAGTGACAGAAAGATATTCATTCTAACGGCATGACCGATGTCTTCTGGAATGGTTCTTAAAATTTTGCAAATGGTGTGAAGCCAACCAACACGGAACCACAGAAATTAGACAGTAAAGGGAAAAAGTGGTTGTGGCTTTTGAACTAATTCCCTGGCTCCCATTCTGCTCCAAATAAAGACGGTGTAGCCTGAGGCCATGCGATTTCAAACCAGTTAAGTGAGCCTGGAGCATTCTCCTAGGAGCCCTGAAATTCACGGCAGGCTCAAGAGAGACCTTTAATGGATTCAGTCTTTGGACTCAAACGCAAAAAGTGAACTCACACAGGCTTCTCTAAACCTTAAGCTGTTAAACAGGCTAGAACAAAAGCTCATCAAAAAGCCTCTTTCAGACTGCTCTCTGCTGCACAACAGCTTTTTCCCAGACAAACCTCCTTTTGGAGTTATAGTCTAGGCTTCTCTGTTTAAACTCGAGGCGTAGTTTTCAGAGGCCATGTGTTGTGAAAAACACCAGTCTCATACAGCAGATTCTGCGTGAGTATGGTTCTCTTTATTACCATTAAAGGGGAAATAGCACCGGGTCACTAAAGCAGAATTAGGAGAAAACCATCATAACTTCCTTAAGTAGATGACACCCTAATACAAGCATCAGATAACGCAGTTCGCTGAAGGGGGTGGGGGGAGAAGGCATGCCTTTGGCAGACTGTCCTGAAGTAGAGACGCACGCCCTGTAAGACCAAACTACTGCCATGTAAAGACTGAAAGGATCTGTTCATAAGGAGCTCAAAATGTAAAATAAGGTACCTCAGATGAGGCTTTGATGTCTAGATAAGGAGCCCAGCAGTTGCTGGCTGGGTTCTGGTCTCCCCAAGCCAGAGCCAACGCATCATCAGACCAGCTGGGGACAGGAGGCGAAGCGGTTGAGGACTCTGGTAAGAATCCAAGACCTGACTCGGAATCTCAGGTCTGCCTCTCACTAGCCAAGTGACCTTAAGCAAGTCACTTTACCTCGAGGTTTCCACCTGTAAAATGAGGATCATAGGAGTACCAAAATCACAAGTCAGTTTTAACAAGAGAGAAGATGCTTGTATGTCTTGTGTGTTCTCCACTCTTAGCAAGCGGAATTTAGCAGCAAAAAATGACAGAGAAGGGATGTGAAATAGCAGGGGCCGACCAGAACACACACGCTGCCTTGAAGCCAGCCTGGGGCCCCAGGGGTGAAAGAAGGAGAGAGATGACAAGAGACGGTCCAGACACATGTGAGAACTACGGTTTGAGGAGGATGAAGAAGCTGTTGTTGCAGTTGATGATTTGGGTCTTGTTTACCTGCATTTCCAGTATCCAGAATGTGCTGGAAATACTCAGTAAATGCATGGAGAATGCATGGGTGAATGTATGCATGCATGGACACTACTGTCATAAATGTCTCCAGCCAGCGATAGTGGCCAAGACATGGCGCGTCCACCCGTTGCAGTGAGGCAGAGCCTGTGGGAATGGGGAGACTCCATCTGGCACCGTGAACCTACTTTATGAATTCTCCAGAATATCAAAAAAAAGTGTTGACTCTTTGAAGAAAATATACTGCTTGATAAAACACTTGATTTTTTTTAACGAATAAATGAAGATACTGCTGCGACTGCTAAGTCACTTCAGTCGTGTCTGACTCTGTGCGACCCCATAGACGGCAGCCCACCAGGCTCCCCCGTCCCTGGGATTCTCCAGGCAAGAACACTGGAGTGGGTTGCCATTTCCTTGTCCAATGCATGAAAGTGAAAAGTGAAAGGGAAGTCGCTCAGTCGTGTCTGACCCTTAGCATGGACTGCAGCCTACCAGGCTCCTCCATCCATGGGATTTTCCAGGCAAGAGTACTAGAGTGGGGTGCCATTGCCTTCTCCGTAAATGAAGATAAGCAAACCTTATTTCATTAGTACCTGTGAACCTAGCCTTCTCTCCCCTGTCAACTCTGTCCACCCAAGTTTAGTTGAGGACACTTTACTCATTATATCCTGGAGCTGAAGGATCTGCTGAGTGGAGCTAAAAACAAGTTCTTTTACTGCGGCCCCTCCCCTCCCAGCCTCCAGCCAACAGAGCTTCTCTGCAAGAACAGGAGAGCCGCAATGCAGTATCTATCTGCTCTGGAACTTGGAGGCTGAATTAAAAGATTTTGGACTTACACTGAAAGCATATTTGTTTTCAGTGTTCAAATGCAATTTCAATGGTAGCTGTTCAAGGAAGCAAATGAATTATTGCCAGCTCAGCAGCACTTTTTTGAGCTAGCCGATCAGAATAGTATTTTGCTGAACTAAATTATTTGAGGTCCCCTTGAAAATGAGGTAGTTCTTCCCTAGAGTCTGTGGCTCATAACTCAACCCTTTAGCACCACTGCAGGGAGGAAAGCTGTCCAGCCCTGAACCTTCCAGACCCAGGAAAAGTAAACTGATAAAGAAGCTAAAGGGAGTTCACAGCAAAACAATGGGAAATCACAAGCCACCTTTCCTTTGTAAAGGTCATTTTTCTTAGTCCTACTGATGCTAATCAGGTTTCCCTGGTAACTCAGATGGTAAAGAACCTGCCTGCAATGCAGGAGACCCAAGTTTGATCCCTAGGTCGGGAAGATCCCCTGGAAAAGGGAATGGCAACCCACTTCAGTACACTTGCCTGGAGAATCCCATGGACAGAGGAGCCTGGCAGGCTACAGTCGATGAGGTCACAAAGAATATGACACAAATGAGCGACTAAGACACACACACTGATGCTAATTGCAGCGATTCAGAGTCCTCCCTGGAGACTCCTGTTATTCTGCACGCTATTACTCCTGGGTCCTATCTCACTTCTGCATGTTGGATACTCTGGGGGATGTGTTACTATCTTCTATTTTTCAGCACATTCTTTCTCTTTCTTGCCTGCCCTCTCAGAGGCCTGCCAGTAAATTCTTTGGTCTCAATATAACAGGAATCTATCCACCATCAACTAATAGACGACACCTCAGTCACAATTCCAAAGTCCAAGTTAATTCTTAGAAATCAGAAGAGAGTTATGGTTGAGGACAGGAACTGCAGTGTCAGAGCTAAACATCCCGGGTGAAGCTTGAGGGCTGGAGAAGGAAAGCACAGTGTCCTGGGTCCACTGTCTCATGTGGTCTTATAGTCTGGAATGGAAAATAGAGTCTGGTTCTGCACTCTGGAAAGCTGATAGTCAGGACCAGTGTAAGATCTCATTAACCCTCCACCCCTCAGTGAGGTCAAGAGCCAGCAGGATGAATTTCGTTTCATAAACATAGAAATGTAACTCTATCAGGGGAAGAAACACAGCCAAAACTACCTGCCAAATTAATGCAAGAGATAATGCCATGTGTGTGCTTATGCGTGTGTGCATATGTGTATGTGTGTGTGCTTGTGTGTGTGTATGTATGTGTGCATGTGTGAATGTATGTTTGTGTGTGCATGTGTTTCTATGTGTGTCTGTGTGTGTATGTGTGTGTATGAATATGTATGTGTGTGTGTGGTGTGTGAACATGTGTGTGTGTGTGTGTGTGCATGTGTGTATATGAATGTGCGTGTGATGTCTAGATTTAGACCTAGTGTTAGGTTATTTTGCTTTTTGTCCTCAATGATATTTTTCTCTTTTCTCCCTTTTCTTGCGCTTTTAAAATTATTGGAACATGTAGTTTTAGCTATATCTCTTTGTATTATGCATGTTTACATATATGTGTAAGCTTCCGATAAGACTCTTAGGAGCATCTGCCCATTTCTAGATATTCATGCAATCTCATTAGGGAGTAGAATGAGTTAAAAATGCCTTCCCAAGACAGTCTTTGTTTCCTCTTTTCCAGCCAACGTTATTTCCCCTCTTCTGTCATCTCAGCACTGGTAAACCCCGTCAAATTATTAAGCCCTGTCTATGATATTGCCACTTGCTTCACTAACATTCTCTTGCACTCAAGGGTGGAACTGCTGCATCTTTAATTATCCTGAGCCTTTTCTGCAAGCAACTAGACTCTTTCATTCCTGAACATTCAAGTCTAACTCCTCTTTTCATAACTACTGTATAAAGAGTGGATTTTCACAAAAACCAACAGCTCCCTAAATAAGCTCCTTGCCCTCGTCTAGGGAAATTGCTTCTGCTGTGGGGTACTCTGAATATCCTTCTTATTTACCTCTCCTGAACTAATCCATGGATGCTCTGTGAGATGGAAGAAATATTGCCCTTCACCCCAGGCACCCCTAAGAGGCTGCAATGGCTTAAACCAACTAGCCTGTAATAACACTGGCAAATTTATAGGTTGTTTTATGAACAAAGTAATGACCATCGGAAATAGTCACCTTGACTTCTCCCCTGCTCCTCCATCCTTTAAACCTATCATTATGAGGCAAAAGACACGAGATATCTTATTTCGAGAGGCATGTAAATCATTTGTACAGAAATCATCACAGAGTTCCCTCTACACCCAGTGATGCAGGGGACAGGTCCCCTTGACCATGAGAACGGCTGACCACTTGCCAAGTTTGGGGTACAGCTTGGCGCACAGCCCATAACCTTTTTCACACCACCGGAGAAATGACGTGACCCCCCCAGAGCACATCCTTGGGAAAATTATGCCTGAAACATCTACAGTTAGGGCAAACAGGGCCCCCTGAGTGCCTGTGGAAAGGGAGGCCCACAGCAGGCCAGCGTGACCTGGGGGGTACTCCCCAGAGGCCTCGGCAGGTGAGGGCAGGGGGGATATTTAGGGGGTTGAAGACCAGTGCAGGAAGGGCGGCCTGAAAGATCACCAAGTGTGGGAGGTGTCTGAGAGGATGCACACTAATTATCCAGGGGATAAACAAACTCCCTGACCTTCTGTGGATAAGGAAATGTAAATCTGTGATTTTCCAGCCTTGGCAGCCCTGCCAGGAATTTTTCCATTCCAATTTATGGATAAATCTCAATCTTGCTCCAGCCTTCACTGTGATTCAATAGATTTTTTTTTCCCCAAATGTTCTAAGAATTTAGAGGGTAACTGCCCCTCCCACGGCAAAACATTTCCACTAAGGTAGGTACTGTTCCCTTTAGCCTCCTCCCTAACCCAGGGAGATAAAACAAAGTTCATCTTTACCTCAAGGTTCAGGTGATGTTTGTTACAAGCTGAAGAACAGAAACAAAATGAATCTGCCAAAGGGAAAGTAAAGAACATTCCATTGTACTGGCATTATACATTTCTCAACTATTATATTTAGTACTTCACAATAAGTGGTTTTGGGGTCCCATCTGGATACATTCAACTTTATTGCTCCTAGGAAAATGGGCATATATATGCATGCTAGGTTACTTCAGTTGTGTCTGACTCTGAGACCCCGTGGACTGTAGCCAGGCTCCTCTAGCCATGGAATTCTCTAGGCAAGAATACTAGAGTAGGTAGACATTCCCTTTTCCAGGGGATCTTCCTGACCCAGGGATCAAACTCGGGTCTCCTGCATTGCAGGCATATGCTTTACCACTGAGCAACCAGGGAAGCCCAAAATGGGCATAACTCCCCTTTAAATCAACAGAGACATCAGACAGATAACGTTTCCATTCCTTCTCACTGATGTCAACCTGCTGTGCCCATTACTGCTTTCTTTGGAGAAGAAATAGAAGGGGAAGACAGAAAGAAAATGAGCTGGGATGAAAAGGAGAGACAATACAGGAAGTGAAAAGTATCAGAGAATAGTAACATCAATAAAAAAATATATATAAGCAAGAGAAAGTGAAGTGAAGTCACTCAGTCCTGTCCAACTCTTTGCAACCCCATCGACTGTAGTCTACCAGGCTTCTCCATCCATGGGATTTTTCAGGCAAGAGTATTGGAGTGGGTTGCCATTTCCTTCTCCAAAGCAAGAGAACGAAGATAGGTAAACTACTTTTTTCCCCATACTGGGCATTGGCACAAAAACCAGAGCTTTGTGTTCTCAAAGTGTTGGTTTCCCAGGTAATTAAGAATTGTTCTCAAAACTCATTTCATAACAACTATATACAAGGTTTAATACAAGCTCTCCTCTAAGATGAGCAGAGCTGCAGACATGAAGAAAGTAGAGATCTGAACTCAGAAATAACTGGATGCCCACTAGAGAGGACAGGGTCTCCCAAGGACTCTGCCTTGTGTACACAGCCCTTCCGGGGCTTGTAACAGCTCTAAGTAAGGTCCCTGTGTGTGTGTACCTAAGAAGTCCAGACAGTAAGTACTAGAGCCTGCCAGCCTTGGCAAAGGTCCTCATGACTCAGCAAAAAGGGAAGAGGAAGCACAAGCTTTCAGACAATGGCAGGCAGGCATTTTCAGAGAGGAAAGCCTAGGAGATTAAAGCCTTTCTTTTTTACAAACAAGAAATTGGGGACCCAAAGTGGCTTTTGTCCCTGGGAGGACCCCACAGTATCCTGCTTGGTTTCAGTCTCCCCCATGTGTTTGATACTCCCCAATCCTGAGGGGAACAGGGACACAACAAGAAGAAGAATAAAGTTTTGGATAGAGAGGTTGATCATAAACTCAGCAGGGGAACTCAGAGTTGGCTGGGGAGGGGGGGGAGGGTGGACTTGATTTCAACATGCAATTTATAGTCTAGGAGTCTTGAAAAAACAAGAGAGGCTCTCCTGATCCAACAGAAAAAGCTTTCTTAAGCCTCATCTTCATCGTGACCACTGGTAGCTAGGACTCCTGGGTGGAGGGAAAGAAAAAAATGCCTAAATGCCCATTCGGTGATGGACAGCAGGTCAAGGTGGGGTCAGGTCGGCGCCACTCTGCTTCCTGACAATCCACTGCAGGCAGCCAGGAAAGGATTAAAGTGGGACTCCCAGACTGGGGCTTCCCTGGTGACTCAGACAGTAAGGAACCTGCCTGCAATGTGGGAGACCCAGGTTCAGTCCCTAGATCAGGAAGATCCCTTGGCAAAGGGAACGGCTACCCACTCCAGTATTCTTGCCTGGAGAATTCCATGGACAGAGGAGCCTGGTGGGCTACACTCTATAGGATCACAAAGAGTTAGACATGACTGAGCAACTAACACACATGAGTGCATGCATGCCCACACACACACACACACACACACACAAACTGAAGCTGAGACCTACCTCCTTCTACTGTGGGAAATCAGAGGCTGAGAAGAATGTGATTCTGAGCACTGAAAACATTATGGTTAGTTAAATGGATCCTGAGCCCAGTTTTATTTGAAAATCAGAAAGATAATTGGATGTGGCTCTTTTTTAATGTCTTCAATGCTATGGAGCAAGTTTATTCCATACAAATGGCAATACAGGCATGCAAAATACATACAGAAAACAACATAACACAAATCTTTTGATCTGGAGGAATAAAGGAGTACTCAGATATGAAGAATAAAATGAATATTCATTTGAATTAAAGACTATCTGCTCTTAAAAGACAGTTCTTTCATTTCTCTGTGATTTAATTTTTCACTTCTCCCTGGTAGAAGTGATAGTTGCAATTAAAAGAAGGAAGTATTATGAGAAAAGTTTATGTTTGTATGTTACTTTTACAAAGAAAGCACTGCAAAAAAATGTTCTTTCATGTAAGTTCTCTAAAATGCCTACAATGACATTTCTCCAGGAAATCTGCTGCACAGAGAAAGTAAACTATAGCCTAAACACCAAATAATGTCTGATGAAAGAGCCATTCACTACATAAAAACAAACATCCATTTCTACAATTTACTTCATCCAAATGATTTAAACTCTAAAGTATTTTGGACCATTATTTAAGTTTTAATTCCAGATTTAATTCTTCTCTAGTCTAACATGTCAAGTACCTGGCATAAAAAAGAACAATAGCTCAGGTAAGAAACAGGAAAAATGTATCTAATTATTAAAGATAATAGCATAGTATTTTTTAAAAGGATGCAAGTTAATTGATTCTTACATTTTATTCTCTACTCGAATTTTAGTTCATCTTTATTTTTTTATGTTTTTATAACGATAGATAGTGGATTAATCTATTTAAATGGGATAGTATTTCACAGAAAATGGACATCCTCATGAATCCCAGAACTCCTTACCAAGATGAAAGGCTGTGTTAATAAAACAGTATTAAATTACTCTGCAATAGTAATTGCTCTGCTCCTTTCTACCATAGTGAGTGGTAATAAAGGAAGATTTCCCCATACAAACGTCCATGGCTATTTCAAAAAATGAGACCGTTGGCTTGATTTAAAATTTGGCTGTAGGGTCTACCAGTTCTAATTAACGTGACTAAATCTTGATTTAGAAAAGAGAGAGAAAGAGGTTAAAAAAATAACAGCATGTCCTAATCAAATAAGAAGATAATTCAAAGGTCTTCATTTTGCCCATGGAAATGACTGCCAGTTGAGATACATAGAAGAAAATTTAATCAAGCTGATATAATCTAATATATAGGAACTGACTTGAGCTGCATAATATAAAAAGTTTTCTCTGATTCAGGCATCAAACACATTATGAATACTAGGTCAACAGAATCAATATTAGTAACTCTCGTCTTACAGGGGTATTTTTTTATTGAAGTAAAGTTGATTTACAATATTGTATAAGTTTCAGGGTATATAGCAAAGTGATTCATATATATGTGTGTGTGTGTGTGTGTGTGTGTGTGTGTATGTATTTTTCAGATTCTTTTCCATTATAGGTTATTACAAGGTATTGAATTTGTTTACCTATTTTGTATATAGTAGTATATATCTGTTAATCGTCTACATGGGTATTTTTAATTGTCCTGAAACTTTTCACTGCAGCTGTTTACATTAATTAAATAAACAAATGAATGCTGCGTGATCAGCAAAACCATGGCTATCTTTTAGAAGCTACAGACTTATGAAGCATAGCTATAGAGGAGATAGAAGGTGGAGGATACTTGACAGTATATAGACATACTTGGGTACTCACTGAGATTATTCATTTCAATTTAGACGTCCTTGAATTTTACAGATTCAGTCTGAACTAGGAAGAGTTTAAGAATAATCTCTCATTTTGGTGATGATATGAATTACAGATTGGGAGTTGAAATACGATTCTGATATGAACCTATCGGCTCTATGTGAGATAGCGATTCCCAAGTTGGCTGATCAAGTCATCTTCTGAAGAAAGAGTCTGGAAGAAAGGGGACTGAAGACCACCTGAACTCACTAATCCAGCGGTCCCCAACCTTTCTGGCACCAAGGGCCAGTTTCATGGAAGACAGTTTTTCCATGGATGGGGGCATGGGGGTGGTTTCAGGATGATTCAAGGGCATTACATTTATTGTGTACTTTATTTCTACTATTATTACATCAGCTCCACCTCAGATCATCAAGCACTAGATCCCAGAGGTTGGGGGCCCCTACTCTAATCCAGCAGAATAACCAGGCACTGTTTATACCTTCACAGTATGAATCATCAATGATACATCACTGGCATATATGTTATTAAGAAAGTTTAACTTGATTCTAGTCTAGTCCTTAGTTCTAACTTTCAGTTTGTAGGAAACAAGAGCGGTAGAACAGTGAAAAAAACCAGACAAATCTAGCATATGGGATGCTCCACAGAAGTAACCTGCTTTATTTTTTTTCAATGACTCAATGTCATTTAAGAAGTAGGGAGAAGAAAATTCCAAATAAGGCACTTAAAAGATATAACGACTGGAGTCTGTGGGGTTTTCTGAATTCTGGTTTACTAACCATAAGAGACATTTTGGGGACAACTGGGGAAATGGAAACATAAACCAGAATTAAGAGCTAATAATGACTCTGTTAATTTTGTTAAATATAATCATGTTACAGTGGATACTTTAAGAAAATGTCCTCATTTTGTACGCTGCACATAAAATATTTAGAGGAAACATGACATAATGTGTGTAACTCATTTTAAAGTATTTTTAAAAAGATGTGAGCCAACTTCCAGTAATGGTGGAAACGTGAGATGATGATGAGGCCCCCACAGACAACAACTATAAAATACTACATGAAATTTAAATGAGGATGACTTTAAAAATCTTAGAAAGCATCTAAACACAAGCAAAAACAACACACATATTTTATTTTTAAAAAGAGCAACTGGAAAAGTTAAGCATTTTGAGTTTGTGGCTATTTGACCCATGGCTCTGCCCAACCTCCACAGCGATGGCTATTAAAATACAGCAGGCAGAACAACCGCCCATTTTAGCTAAAGATGCCAGAGATTGGGTTCAATTTTGGAAAGCAACTGGAAATTTAAAGGGGGAAAATCTTAGTAGCAACAAAGCCTCAGAAGGAGCGAGACCAAAATTCAGAGGAAATTGTACAAACCCCTGGCTGGCAACTAAACATGGCAGAATCCAGAGTTCATCTCATTATCTATAATATCTAGCTTCAGTCAAAACTTAGTCATGCAAAGAATGGAAACTGTGAACTCCCATCTTCAGGAAAAAAGGCAGTCAGAATCCGACTCTAATTTGGGCCAGATGTTGAATTTAGCAGGTAAAAACATTAAAAAAAAAAGTTACTGCAAATATATTCAAAAAATTAACAGAAAATATGTTAGAAGAATGGTTTTTTAAGTTTGCCAGCAATAATTGACAGGAAATCTGAACAGAAAAGTGGAAATAATTTTTTTCAAAAAGATACCATAGAGTTGAAATGCAAATTACTAAAATTAAAAAAGGCTAAATAGGCTGAAAAGTGGACAAGAAATGAGAGAAAATAATAAGTGGACTTGATGATAGATCCATAAAAACTGTCCTAGCTGCAAATCAAACAAACAAACAAACAAACAGAATTTAATTTAAAAATAGCAACACCTCACAAAACTCTAGCAACAATATGAGATGATCCAAGTAGGTGTGATGGGAGTGTCAGAAGGAGAGAGACAAGGAGGGAAAGACAAAAAAATTTTAATGTCTGAAAACTTTCCAAATTTGTTGAGAAAACATTAATTTTTAAAACTAAAATGCTCAGTGAATCTCACAGCAGAATAAACACAGAGGAAACCATCCTCAGTACATCATAGTCAAATATCACAGTCAAAAAAGTCAAAGAAAAATGGCAGTTCTTCAGAGCTGTCAGAAAATATATATTACACACAGGGAAGCCATAGGAAAACTAAAGACTAACTTCCTACAGGAAACTCTGGGAGTCAGAAGAAAATGAGATGACATGTTCCAAGAGCAGAAGAAAAAAAAATGTTAATCAAGAATTCTATATTCGGCAAAGCTATCCTTCAAACTGAAAGAAAAGAAAGACATTGTCAAATGAATAAAAATGGATTGGATTTATCCCTAAGGGAAAAGAGTCACTAGGAGAAGTCTGAAGGGAAGTGCTATCAAATAGCAACTGCTCAGATCAACAGAATGAAGACTCCCAGAAGCAAATATGTGGTGAACACAAATATATATATACTTCATATATATGTATATTTATATTTCATATTTATATATAAATATATGGCATACACACATGAGCTATATACAATAAAATAGCAAACAAAAATATACTGTTTCAAAACTGCCATATGTTACCTGAAGTAATTCAAATATTAATTCTGAATTGACTGGGGTTATTTTAAGGTGTATGTTGTAAGCCTTAGAGCAACCACTAAAAAAAGTAATACAGAAAAACATAGCAATCAAAAAACTGAAATGGAAAACTAGAAAATAACTGATTATCACAGAAGCAAACAGAAAAGAAAGAACAGAGAACAAAACACAAGTAAGACCAACTGATAAAAAAAGGGGGGGACCAAAATGGAAGACCTAAATCTATTATGCCAATAATTACTTTAAGTGGGAATAGGCCAGACAGTCCAATAAAAACACTGTGATTGCGGCTTCCCTGATGGTCCAGTGGTTTAAGACCTTGCACTCCCATTGCAGGGGGCACAGATTTGATCTCTGGTTGAGAATTTCTCATGCCACATATGCAGCACAGCCAAAAAAAAAAAAAGAGAGAGAGAAACTTTTAAAAGACAAAGATCACCCAACTATATATAAAAGTAAAATGCAACTATGTGTTATCTATAAAAAATGCACTTGAAATATCAGACGTGAAAAACTGAAAAACTTCTTTAAGGGGTTGGTTATTATGCGACTAAAAATCCACCTGCAACACGGGAGACCTGGGTTCAATTCCAGGGTTGGGAAGATTCCCTGGAGGAGGGCATAGCAACCCACTCCAGTATTCTTGCCTGCAGAATTCCCACTGATAGAGGAGCCTGGCACACCCCAGTTCATGGGGTCACAAAGAGACGGACACAACTGAGCAACTAAGCACAACACAGTACAACATGGGATTATATGAAATCATGCATGTGAAATTTTTTGAAAACTGCAAAGCATTATAGAATTTGAAGAATCTGACATTCAATAAAAAAGTGAAAAACTAGAAAAGATATACAATGCAAAAATAAAGTTGGAGTGACTATACAAAATCAAAACAACAGATATCAAAACAAAGAATACTACTAAGGACAATGATAAAAGGTTCAATATATCAGGAAGAGATTACAATTATAAGTATGTATGTGCCCTACAAAAGAACTTCAAAATATATGAAGTAATGGATGTACAGGGAGAAAAAGACAAATCTACAGCCATCATTAATATTTGACACATCTCTTTTCAGTCAATAATTTTCTAAAATGAGACCAAAATATCAGTATTTTTAATAAAAGGCCTGAATGATACTAATCACTATCTTCAACCTAATTGACATTTTTAGGAAACTACACCCAGCAACTGCAGTTCATTTCAGTTCAGTTCAGTCCCTCAGGCGTGTCTGACTCTTTGCGACCCCTTGGACTGCAGCACGTCAGGCCTCCCTGTCCATCGCCAACTCCCAGTTTACTCAAACTCATGTCCACTGAGTCAGTGATGCCATCCAACCATCTCATTCTAGATCATCCCCTTCTCCTTCTGCCTTCAATCTTTCCCAGCATCAGGATCTTTTCAAATGAGTCAGCTCTTTGCATCAGGTGGCCAAAGTATTGGAGTTTCAGCTTCAGCATCAGTCCTTCCAATGAATACTCAGGACTGATTTCCCTTAGGATTCACTGGTTGAGATCTCCTGGCAGAACAAGTGACTCTCAAGAGTCTTCTCCAACACTACAGTTCAAAAGCATCAATTCTTTGGTGCTCAGCTTTCTGTATAGTCCAACTCTCACATTCATACATGATTACTGGAAAAACCATAGCTTTGACTAGATGGACCTTTGTTGGCAAAGTAATGTCTCTGCTTTTTAATATACTCTCTAGGTTATAACTTTTCTTCCAAGGAGTAAGCTTCTTTTAATTTCATGGCTGCAGTCACCATCTGCAGTGATTTTGGAGCTCAAGAAAGTAAAGTATCTCACTATTTTCATTGTTTCCCCATCTATTTGCCATAAAGTGAGGGGGCTAGATGCCTTGATCTTAGTTTTATGAATGTTTAGTTTTAAGCCAAATTTTTCACTCTTCTCTTTCACTTTCATCAAGAGGCTCTTTAGTTCTTCGTTTTCTGCCATAAGGGTGGTGTCATCTGCATATCTGAGGTTACTGATATTTCTCCCGGCAATCTTGATTCCAGCTTGTGCTTCATCCAGCCCAGTTTCTCATGATGTACTCTCCACATAAGTTAAATAAGCAGGGTGAAATATACAGCCTTGATGTACTCCTTTCCCAATTTGGAACCAGTCTGTTGTTCCATGTCCAGTTCTAACTGCTGCTTCTTGACCTGCATACAGATTTCTCAGGAGACAGGTCAGGTGGTCTGGTACTCCCACCTCTTTAAACATTTTCCACAGTTTATTGTGATCCACACAGTCAAAGGCTTTGGCATAGTCAATAAAACAGAAGTAGATGTTTTTCTGGAACTCCCTTGCTCTTTTGATGATCCAACAGATGTTGGCAATTTGATCTCTGGTTCCTCTGCGTTTTCTAAATCCAGCTTGAACAACTGGAAGTTCTCAGTTCACATACTGTTGAAGCCTGGCTTGGAGAATTTTGAGCATTACTTTCCCAGCAAAGTAATTGCACTCATTACTGTGCAATTGTGCGGTAGTTTGAGCATTCTTTGGCATTGCCTTTCTTTGGGATTGGAATGAAAACGGACCTTTTCCAGTCCTGTGGCCACTACTGAGTGTTCCAAATTTGCTAGCATATTTCATGCAGCACTTTCACCGCATCATCTTTTAGGATTTTAAATAGCTCAACTGGAATTCCATCACCTCCACTAGCTTTGTTCGTAGTGATGCTGCCTAAGGCCCACTTGACTTCATATTCCAGGATGTCTGGCTCTATGTGAGGGATCACACCATCATGGTTATCTGGTTCAAGAAGATCTTTTTTGTTAGTTCTTCTGTGTATTCTTGCCATCTCTTCTTAATATCTTCTGCTTCCATTAGGTCCACACCATTTCTGTCCTTTTTTGAGCCCATCTTTGCATGAAACTCCAGTACTTTGGCCACCTCATGCGAAGAGTTGATTCATTGGAAAAGTTTCTGATGCTGGGAGGGATTGGGGGCAGGAGGAGAAGGGGACAACAGAGGATGAGATGGCTGAATGGCATCACTGACTCAATGGACATGAGTCTGAGTGAACTCCAGGAGTTGATGATGGACAGAGAGGCCTGGCGTGCTGCAATTCATGGGGTCACAAAGAGTCGGACACGACTGAGCAACTGAACTGAACTGAACTGAACTGAACTTGCATGAAATATTCCCTTGGCAGCTCTAATTTTCTTGAAAAGATCTGTAGTCTTTCGCATTCTATTGTTTTCCTCTTATTTCCTTGCATTGATCACTAAGGAAGGCTTTCTTATCTCTCCTTGCTATTCTTTGGATCTCTGCATTCAAATGGGTATATCTTTCCTATTCTCCTTTGACTTTCACTTATCTTCTTTCCTGGAGAATTCTATGGATAGAGGAGCCTGGTAGGCTACAGTCCACATGGTCGCAGAGTCAGACACGACTGAGTGACTTCACTCACTCACTCTCTTCTTTTCACAGCTATCTGTAAGGCCTTATCAGACAACTATTTTGCCTTTTTGCATTTCTTTTTCTTGGGGATGCTCTTGATCCCTGCCTCCTGTACAATGTCAGGAACCTCTGTCCATAGTTCTTCAGGCACTGTGTCTATCAGATCTAATCCTTTGAATCTATTTCTTGCTTCCACTGTATAATCATTAGGGATTTGATTTAGGTCATACCTGAATGGTCTAGTGGTTGTCCCTGCTTTCTTCAATTTAAGTCTGAATTTGGCAATAAGGAGTTCATGATCTGAGCCACAGTCAGTTCCTGGTCTTGTTTTTGCTGACTGTATAGATCTTCTCCATCTTTGGCTGCAAAGAATATAATCAATCTGATTTCGGTGTTGACCATCTGGTGATGTCCATGTGTAGAGTCTTCACTTGTGTTGTTGTAAGAGGGTGTTTGCTATGACCAGTGCATTCTCTTGGCAAAATTCTATTAGCCTTTGCCCTGCTTCATTCTGTACTCAAAGGCCAAATTTGACTGTTACTCAAGGTATTTCTTGACTTCCTACTTTTGCATTCCAGTCTCCTATAATGAAAAGGACATCTTTTTAGGGTGTTAGTTCTAGAAGGTCTTGTAGGTCTTCATAGAACCATTCAAATTCAGCTTCTTCAGCATTACTGGTCGGGGCATAGACATGGATTACTGTGATATTGAATGGTTTGCCATGGAAATGAACAGAGATCATTCTGTTGTTTTTGAGATTGCATCCAAGTACTGTATTTCGGACTCTTTGGTTGACAATGATGGCTACTCCATTTTATCTAAGGGATTCTTGTCCACAGTAGTAGATATGATGGTCATCTGAGTTAAATTCACCCATTCCAGTCCATTTTAGTTTGCTGATTCCTAAAATGTCAATGTTCAGTCTTGTGAACATCACTCATCTCCTGTTTGACCACTTCCAATTTGCCTTGATTCATGGACCTAACATTCCAAGTTCCTATGCAATATTGCTCTTTAGAGCATCTGACTTCACTGCCATCCCCAGTCACAACCACAACTGGGTGTTGTTTTTGCTTTGGCTCCATTCTTTCATTCTTTCTGGAGTTATTTCTCCACTGACCTCCAGTGGCATATTGAGCCTACCAACCTGGGAAGTTCATCATTCAGTCCTATCTTTTTGCCTTTTTTGTAGTGTTCATGGTGTTCTCAAGGCAGGAATACTGAAGTAGTTTGCCATTCCCTTCTCCAGTGGACCATGTTTTGTCAGAGCTCTCCACCATGACCCGTCCATCTTGGGTGACCCTACACAGGCATGGCTCATAGTTTCATTGAGTTAGACAAGGCTGTAGTCCATGTGATCAGATTGGTTAGTCTTCTGTGATTGTGGTTTTCAGTATGTCTGCCCTCTGATGGAGAAGGATAAGAGGCTTATGTAAATTTTCTGATGGGAAAGACTGACTGAGGGGGAAACTAGGTCTTGTTCTGATGGGCAGGACCATGCTCAGTAAATCTTTAATCCAATTTTCTGTTGATGGGTGGGGCTGTGTTCCCTCCCTGTTATTTGGTGGTGGCTCAGAGGATAAAGCACCTGCCTGCAATGCATGAGACCCGGGTTCGATCTCTGGGTTGGGAAGATCCTCTGGAGATACCTGGGGCCAAACTATGGTAGTTTGAGCCTTCCCCAGTGGCTCAGATGGTAAAGCATCTGCCTACAATGCAGGAGACCCAGGTTCAATCCCTGGGGAGGGGAGATCTCCTGGAGAAGGAAATGGAAACCCACTCCAGTATTCTTGCCTGGAAAATCCCATGAATGGTAGAACCAGGTAGGCTACAATCCATGGGGTCGCGAAGAGTCAGACACTACCGAGCAACTTTCACTTTCAAACTATGGTAGAGGTAATGAAGATAAAGTTGACCTCCTTCAAAAGGTCCCATGCACGCACTGCCCCCAACCTTGCAGCAGGCCGCTACTGACCCACGCCTCCACCAGAGACTCCTGGACACTCACAGGGAAGTCTGGGTCAGTCTCTTGTGCGGTCACTGCTCCTTTCTCCTGGGTCCTGGTGCACACAAGGTTCTGTTTGTGCCCTCCAAGAGTCTGTTTCCCCAGTCCTGTGTAAGTTCTGGCAGCTCTATGGTGGGGCCAGTGGCAACCTCCTCCAAGAGGGCTTATGCCATACCCAGGTCTGCTGCACCCAGGGCCCTTGCCCCTGCGGCAGTCCACTGCTGACCTGTACCTCCACAGGAGACATTCAAACACAGTTCTTGCTCAGTCTGTGTGGGTCCTGGTGCACACAAGGTTTGTTTGAGCCTTCTGAGAATCTCTAGTGGATGGGGTTTGATTCTAAATGCGATTTTGCCCCTCCTACAGTCTTGCTGGGGTTTCTCCTTTGCCCTTGGATGTGGGGTATCTCCTCAAAGTCGCTCCACACAGCTGCCGCTCCAGCACCTACCATCTTGCTGGGGCTTCTCTGCCCTTAGACATGGGGTATCTCTTCACAGTCACTCCAGCAGAAGTCAGGAAGCCGGGATAGCTGGGAAGCCCAAGGATAGTCATAAACATCCACAGAAGAGACGAGAAAGTCCATAAGCAGTCCATCATGTAACTAGAAAATTGATTTTGAAAAAGATGCCAAAATAATTTATGGGGAAATAGTTTTTTTCAACCAACAGTGCTAGAACAATTTGATTATCATATGCAAATATAAAAAGATATTGGACATTCATCTAGTATCATTTACTTGAAATGGAAAATTATAAAACTTCATAAAGAACACATAGGAGCAAAACCTTGCTGATCTTGACAGCCTAAATTTCTTTATATCAGAAAGCATCAACTATAAAAAAAATGATAATTTGGAATTGATCATAATTTTAAAACTTCTGCTCTTCAAAATTGACAGTTAAGAGAATGAAAATACAAGACACAGACTTGGGAAAAAATATTTGCAAAATCTGTATTCAATAAAGGACATACCTCCAGAATTATATTTTAAAAAACTCTTAAAACTCAATAATAGGATTACTAACAACTCAATTTCTTAAATTTCCTAAGAGACTAAGGAAGGTACTTTAAAAAACATGGCATACAAGTGGCAAGTAATCATGTAAAAAGATGCTCAATATAATTAGATTAATGCAAATTAAGATACCACTACACACTCACCAGAACAGCTACATTTACGACTGACATAATCAAGTACTGGTGAGGGTGTGGAGCCCCTGGAACTCTCATTCATGACAGATGGGAATGCAAAATGGTATAGCCACTTGGAACCAGTTTCAGTTTTCTATACAATTAAATACACACCATATGACCCAAAATTTTACTTCTGGGAAATTAGCCAAGAGACATGAAGAAGCTGTCTACACAAAGATGTGTAACCAAATGCTTATAGCAGCTTTATGCAAAATAGGCAAAAAAAAAAAAAAAAAAAGCCTGGACATAATCAAAATGTCCATCAGCTACAGAACAGGAAACTTTGGTATATCCATACAATGGAACACTAATCATGAATAAAAAGAAAAAAAATACTGATATATTCAACAAAAAGGATGAATCTCTAAAGTATCATGAAAAGTGAAAGAAGACAGACATAAAATACTGTTTACCTATGATTCAATTTATGTGACATTCTAGAAAAAATAAAACTATAAAAGAAGAAAGGAATTCAGTGGTTTACTGGAGCTTTAGTGGAGGAAAGGAATTGTCTGGAAATGGCCAGAAGAAAATTTTAGGGTGTGGACTTTTCTAGATCATGATTCTGCTGGTTGCCACATGACTATATATATTTGTCAAACCTTATAATTCAAGATTTATTCACCTAGACATTGAAATTTTTATTTTCAATGTTATTCACCTAACATTGAAAGTTTTCTTACATGTAAATTACACTTCTATGAAAAACCTTGGGATTGACAAAATTGTATAAATCTAAAACACGGAATAAATATATAAAATACTAGCAAATGTTAATGTTATTAAATCTTATTGATATATGAAGGCATTACACTCTTCTTTCTATTTCTCTGTATGCTCCAAATTGTCTTTGTAGAAATATTTTTAAGGAAGATGTTGACATGATAGGAAAGGACACCTATCAACCTATCAGGGAATGCCAAAAAATTAAAAAGAAAAACCTTAGAAGATTTCTTTCCCATCAAATGAGGTCACTACCACATATTGTGGCTCTTTGGTGTAAGTTTACAAGCAAGGCTAAGACTGAACTGCAATCTTTCTTGAGGCTACTTTCACTGCCTTGAAAAACAAAGTCTCAGGAACAAACAGAAAACCCACAGTAAGACCAAGGCTGCTATTTTCACAGAGTGAAAAATTTCTTACTGGTTCTGATTCCTTTCTTCTTTTCTCTATTTTTTTTTTAATGTGCAGTATTTACTAAAAGCTTTTCTGGTGTCTTGTTTTTGTAGGTTTCTTTTTAGCACAGTTATTCACAGATTTTTTTTTCCATTCTTTATGTATTTTTAAAATAATTTGTTTACTTACTTACTTTTGGCTGCACTGGGTCTTTGCTGCTCCTCAGGCTTTTTCTCTATCTGCAGCAGAAGCGGGGCTACTCTCTAGTTGCAGTGTGTGGGCTTCTCATTATGGCAGCTCCTCTTGCTGCAGAGCATCCGCTCTAGGGCACTTGGGCTTCAGCAGTTCCCCATCTATTTCTATTTCATCTATTTCTCTATTTGCAGCGGAAGCGGGGCTCCTCTCTAGTTGTGGTGTGTGGGCTTCTCACTATGGCAGCTCCTCTTGCTGCAGAGCATCCGCTCTAGGGCACTTGGGCTTCAGCAGCTGTGGCACTGGGACTCAGTAGTTTCAGCTCCTGTACTCTAGGGCACAGGCTTAAAAGTTGTGGAGCACAGGCTAAGCTGCTCCAAGGCAGGTGCGATCTTCCCAGACCAGGAGTCAAACTTGTATACCCTGCATTGGCAGGAGGATTCTTTACCACTGAGCCACCAAGAAACCTGATTGTTTCCATTTTTATTTCCTCGTTAATTATCTGTTGGTCACTCTACTTTTAGAAAATGAACATGCAAAAACACTTCTTTCACTCTCTAACAGTTCGAAGCATAAAAAATACTAAGATTGACATTTAGCAATTATTAAGAGTCTTTGTTTAAAAAAAAAATTCCCTGAAACTCTATGATATATTAAATACTTGTTAAAATTAATGAGAATGTTTTTATTCTTACCTGTGAAAATCTTTTTTTTTAATGCATGGTTTAGATAGGAAAATTTTTAGTCTTACAAGTGTTCTGTAAGTGTTAAGAAGTCTGGAGGGACCATATGAGAGAAAGTGAGAATGCAGAGAGCTGTGTGAAAAAAAATAAAGTAAAATTGTTAAGAATATGATGGGTAACAAGAAAAAAGATATCACAGTTTTTCTGCTTCTCCCTTTCTACCACACTCTCACTAATGTTCTCAAGTGAAACACTCTGCTGAAAGTTTAAACAAAATCAATATTTTCCTTCATGTCAAATACATAAAAGCATATTTTCAAAGGCAGAATTTTCTAGTTACCATTTATCATGGTGGAAATTATCAATATTTGATGTTAAGGAGAAAGTCATTTATTCTGTTCATATTTTAAGTAAACAATTTTTTTTTTTAATGTCATGTTATACAATATATATGTGTAACTCTCTCTGTCATCTTTCTCTGGCCCAATAAAAGAAAAGGAGGCGGTGAGGGAGGAAGGAAGAAGGGAAGGAAGGAAGGAAGGGAGGGAATTTCTTCTAACATATTCACTGTGGAGAGGGTTAACTATAGCACTTCCAACAGAAGAGAGAAAATAAATGCTATTACCTGTGAAATGAGGAAAACAGCAAAAGCAGCTGAAACTGAAAGTAGCTCAATTTAGTCTGTGAATTCCTATTCAATGTTATTGGACCCTGTTAGCAAATGATTTTTCCTGTGTCTCAAACACATTCTAAGCATTCTTGAATTATCTTTCAAAATCCTTCACTTGTACCCCTGAGGCTGTCAATATCTGACAAACCAGAAATTCAAGGGCCGCTGGGAGAGATAAATTTTTTCCTTGACAGCAACCAACCACTGCTATCTTTTACTTACCTCCTTTCACCAAACAATGTATCACCAAGACAGATATGGAAATTCCAACATCAGGGACTTCATATTTGTATATATGTGCTATCTTTTTATTAGGTAAGTATTTACCACATGCTAATACTAGCCAAGAAATTACAGAAAAATCACATGCAAGGTAAAGATTTTAAGTGCTATCCACATATAATTTACAAGATAACATCACAGATCATTCCATCTCACACTATGATCAAAAAAAAAAAAAGTAACTAAATATTTAGTAATAACACCATGCAGATGGCCCTGGGCAAGGCATTGTGAATCTTACAGAAATGTGTAAGATATGGTTTCCACCCTTAAAAAGAGCACTATTTTGTTAAAAAGAAAGATTTACAGACATAAATCTCCAGGCAGTAGTGTAAAAGGAGCCACGGGGCAAATCCATGACGAGATGCAAAAAAAAGAATGCATCAACAAAATGCAACACTCCCTCAGAGGCAGTAAGCATTGTAATTCGTGGAAAAGTCTGTGCAATTCTCAGGGTAAGTCAGCACTAACTGAAAATCTATGCTTTTTTGCATAGTGTGTCGCACTAAGAAGGACACAGAATTCCAATTTGTCCCACTCTGGTATGAACTCAGGCTCTGCCATCTAGAATCTCAGGTTCAGCATTCATAAACTGAAAACAATACTTTGTTTCATTCCTTTGTTGTGAGGATTAAATGCCACGCATGGTATTTTGATGTATTTATCTGACGTTTGGGCTTACAAATTTGTATACAGAGCTATGGTATCTTCACTACTTTTCCATTCTTTCCAAAGCAGCAATGATATAGCATTTGATTCTCATGGTTCTCAGCAATTTGTTCATAAATACCAGAACTGTTTCTGTTTTTGACTAAAATTAGTATTTTACCAAAGATGGTCTTTTCTGGTCGCGGGGTCGTTGTTGGCTCAGAGGCCGCAGCATTCATGATGAACTTACTTCAGGTTGTGCGTGACCACTGGATACATGTACTTGTCCCTGTGGGATTTGTCTTTGGATATTATCTAGACAGGAAGAATGATGAAAAACTAACTGCCTTCCGGAACAAGAGTCTGTTATATAAAAGGGAATTGAAACCTAATGAAGTCACCTGGAAGTAATGGCTACAGCTAAATTACAGAATGTTCACGTTTTTTAAATTATAAGAGAAATAAAAACACTCATTATCTAAAAAAAAAAAAAAAACAAAGATGGTCTTTTCTGTATTATATATATCCTATCTGAACAATATATTTTATACACACAGACACCTCCTGCCACTCTACCATCAACCTGAATTCTATGTTATTGGACTAATTAGATGCGGCTGGCTGATGTTCTGGAGAAGGCAATGGCAACCCACTCCAGTGTTCTTGCCTGGAGAATCCCAGGGACGCAGGAGCCTGGTGGGCTGCCGTCTCTGGAGTCGCACAGAGTCGGACACAACTGAAGTGACTTAGCAGCAGCAGTAGCAGGCTGATGTTCTGGGGTTCCTGAAGACCATTCTTATGCTCCATGATCTGCTGGAAGGACTCACAGGACTCAGAAGACCTCTACACACTGTTACAGTTTACTATGCTGCTGCTGCTCTTAAGTCACTTCAGTCGTGTCCAACTCTGTGTGACCCCATAGACAGAAGCCCACCAGGCTCCCCCACCCCTGGGATTCTCCAGGCAAGAACACTGGAGTGGCTTGCCATTTCCTTCTCCAATACATGAAAGTGAAAAGTGAAAGTGAAATCACTCAGTCGTGTTCGACTCTTAGTGACCCCATGGACTGCAGCCTACCAGGCTTCTCTGTCCATGGGATTTTCCAGGCAAGAGTACTGGATTGGGTTGCCATTGCCTCCTCCGACAGTTTACTATAGTGAAGAGGAAAAGACCCTAATGCTGGGGAAGACTGAGGGCAGGAGGAGAAGGGACGACAGAGGATGAGAGAGTTGGATAGCATCACTGACTCAATGGATTTGAATTTGAGCAAACTCTGGGAGATGGCGAAAGACAGGGAAGCCTGGCTTGCTGCAGTCTATAGGGTCACAAAGAGTCAGACATGCCTGAGCCACTGAACAACAAAAACAACACAGTGAAGAGGGACAGGTTAACATCACAGGGAGAGCTTAGAGGGCAGAGTCCAGGAGAAACCAAAGCACAAGCTTCCAGCTGTCCTCTTCCTGTGAAATCACACACACAGTGTTTAATTCTCTCTGTAATAGTGTGATGACCCATGTTAAGTGCTGCCAACTCACCATCTCGCCTGAGACTTGACGTCCAGGGATTTTACTAGGAGTCCACCACGTGATACGCAGCATCTGTATGACTGTCTTAGCTGCTCAGTCTGCAGCCCACCTCCTCTAAGAAGTCAAATACGTGTGTGGTCCACAGTCTCAGGCCTGTCAAAACAGGTGTTTACTACAAATCATATTGTAAGCATAAGCTATCTCATGTGCCCCAAGATCTCAGGTAAACAAAGAAACTTACCAAGTAAGATACCCCAAGGATTCAGACTGGATCATCTCCTGGGGACCAGACATAGGGTCAGGTCTGAAGACCTTTGAAATATATAGGGTTGGAGCAACCCAGGCCTGCTGAGTTAATTTTTCCTGCACAACTGAATAATAATCCCCAAAGACATCCTGGCTCTCATTCCTGGAACCTGTAAATGTCGTTAGATGGCCAAAGAGACTTTGTAGATATGGTTAAAATGAGAATTTGAGGAGGAAAGAATATCCTGGATTACCTGAGTGGATTGTAAATGTAACCACTAGCATCTTATAAGATGAAGGCAGACAAGAGGGCAATATGCCTGAAGCAAGATGCTAGGGTTCTGGCTTTGAAGATGGAGAAAGGGGCCACGAGCCAAATAACGCAAAGAGTGCAATGACAAGAGGCAAGGCAAGGAAGTGTCTTCTGGAGCCTTCAGGGGGAGCACGGCCCTGCCAACCACTTGACTTCAGTCCAGTGGAACTGATTTCAGACTTCTGTCCAGGACTGCAAGCTACCGGGTTTGCAGCAAGTTGTTACAGCAGCCGTAAGAAACTGATACAGTTGGGGACAAAACTTGTAATGAGATGACTTTGGCATTTCATGTACTAAATCTTCTTGGAAGTCATTCTTTCATTTCATTCAGCTCTAAAAGAGTGCAATATTATAGCAAGATGTCAGTATATACATGAACATGCACGCACACATTTAAAATGCAAATGATCGTAAGTACAAAACATTTTCAAGAATTTGAAAGCCTAAAGAAATAGCAAGCAAGCTACCCTAAACCAGATGGCTAACTAATGGATTCAGTCCTATAATGATATTAAATTCAAATATCAAAAGCTGTAATATCCTGAGGACTGTGACTTGAATATAAAAAATAATTGCTAACACGGAAATGAAAAAAAAAAAACTGGCATCACATGAAGAGTAAGATAATCAAGTGACATGGGAAATATCAATGAACTTTACTGTGTTCCGGGTCTGAATTTCCATATTTTATAATAAACCTTAAAATGCCTCAAAATATCTGATTTCCTGTTTTTAAAGATGATAATTTGATCATCTTCTGCCTTTGGTGATTTCTCCAGCTTCCATTAACATACACATTTATTCCTCTGTGAATTTATACTTTTCAATTCTAATTCACATCTACATATTTTAACCATTAGGTCAGAATAGGGTTCTTTTTTCCCCTCCAAGTATATTGGTAAATCTTTAGTCTTTTTCTCACTAATCGAATATACCTATATATAATTATATTTATTTTTATAGCTCATTAATTTCTCTTTTAGTTATGATCTAAGCCAGTGGAAAGTCAAATAATGAGAACATCTTTCCTGAGTATTTTTACAGTAAAGATAAAATTGTCAAATAATATTTTTTTAATTAAATCAAAATAATAATTTTAAAGAATTAGAGATGTCTATCATATTCTACCATTTTTATGTTCATTGTGCTATATTCTGTTAACTGATTTTCATAGTATATTATGCACATTAGACAAAGTGACTCCTAAATCATAAAAAACTATATTATGTGTAGAATAATTTAGAACCTATCACATGGTATAAAAATCAATGGAAAACTGATAAGCCAAATAGGGACTATATGTCAACAATGAATAAAGCAGAATATTTATTTTTCTAAAACTGTCCAGTTTATAGCCATGCACAGTAGTTGGTCAGTAAATGTTAGTTACACTTACATATTAATATAGTCTAGTAAACATACACTCTGTTATGAACTTTATAACCATTTGCGTCAGAATAGATCCCAGTCTTCATTACCCCCACTTTGACACTTTATGTAATAAATTAGGAAACAAGATATCAAGAGATTAGGTAGTTTGCCAACTCTCCCCACAAGTTCTAAGAGTCTAAACACGGTTACAAAGTTTAATAAAAATTCTTACACATACTCCCCATTTATCAGGAACTACTTGAGCACATAGCTCCCAATGAAAACACTCGAGACACACAGTATACAGGTTTTCTTTCTCTCTAAATGAAAGATGAGAGAATTTTTAGCAATCTAAACAAATTCATGTTCATAAAAGTCATGCACCAATTGCTATATCAGATATATGAGCCTAAATTAAATCAAAGTATGAATATCAGATGCAATTAACTGGAGCTTAAAGAAGATATCCAATCTAAGTAATTGCATATCTGTAGAAGTTTTATTAGTTATTTACCAGAACTGTTAGCCAAAATATCAGATTTCCTCAATCATCTGAGTAACTGCGGCTCTGAGGCCTGGCCAGAGGCTATAGCATTGTACAGTCGGTCCACACCGATGACTGGCTGACGTCAAGGGAAAATGCAGCCCCTTTCCAGAGCTCAGCTGGCTGCAGCTCCTACTCAGACACACGGAGCTATTGCCACTGTTATTTCCATGGAAACCATTAGGGATGTAGCTTTAGGAACCAAGAACCAGGTATCAAGCTCCTCAGCTAACTGCAAGTTCCATCTTTGATGGAAGCAATGAGGGTTGCATGGTTACTTGAAAATCAGGGTTCTCTAAAGGACATTATGGTTGCCTTGGGGGGGGGGGTGCGGGGGGGGGGCGGGAAGGAGGAGGGAGCAGGGGAAGGGACAGTTAGGGAGTTTGGGATGGACATGTACACACTGCTATATTTAAAATGGAAAACCAACAAGGACCTACTGTGTAGCATAGGGAGCTCTACTCAATGTTATGGGGCAGCCATGGGAGGGGAATTTAAGGAGATCGGATACATGTATGTGTATGGCTGAGTCCCTTTGCTGTTCACCTGAAACTATCACATTGCTTGTTAATTGGCTATACCCCCAATACAAAAAAAGAAAGCTTAAAAAAAAAAAAAAGCATCCTCTGTAGTGACCAAGACCTAGCCGAAGATTTTTATAAAATTAAATTAGTGTGAAGATGACCTAAAGCTTCCCTCCCCCTAATGAAGAACGGCTGCTTATTTGCGTATTCAGCCAGAGCAAGGGCTTTACAAGAGCTAATATAGTAATGTCTATCGTCCTTTGTGTGACTGTATCCAGGGTTTATATGCTACTTTATTCCAGAAAGATGAGATAGATTCTTACTTCAGCTCTATGAGTGCTATTATTTGTATGATTATTTGACATTTTAAAAAATAATTTTCCATTTACATTAAAATGTCTCATTTTAAGTCAACAAAAATGGAGTTACAGTTTGTCATAATCATGGCTTGAAGTCAATTCTTAGTCCCTGGGTACATATGACCCTGACACAGATACTAAGTGGAGCAGGAAAAGTCATACCTACATTGTGTCACTTGAGGTGACTGTTTCATTCTCTAAGTACCAACATTTACTGAGCATGTACGATGCTCCACGCTCTATGTATGATGCTCCATGCATTAGCTGAGTGCTAAGCAGGGAGTGCAAGTGAGAAAGACATAATCCTGTCTTCAGGGAATTCTGAGCCTAGGGTATTACATACTGTAGGTGGCCCATATCTGCTGATTGTTGGATAAAGTTCAAGGAGATTCTGAAAGTCTGAATATAGCCGTGTGCCCATGGGTAGAACATGGGCATTGGGAACACTGAATATCATCCAATCTAACACAAGCTTCCTTTCATATGCATTCCTTTGATTGCCCCTATGGAATTCTTCTTTTCAGAGAGTCCTTGCATTCCCTTTTTTGTTCTATTTTAAATTAGAAATTACAGGACTCAAAAGGTAAAATATTGAATAAACCAAATATGACAGCTAACCAAAAGCATCGTTGCTATTTAGTTGCTAGATTGCATCCCACTCTCTTTGCGACCCTATGGACTGTAGCCTGCCTGGCTCCTCTGCCTATGGGATTTCCCAGGCAAGAATACTGAAGTGGGTTGCCATTCCCTTCTTCAGCTTGTAACTAAATTTCAGGGCTCCTTGTTCACAGCCCATTTAGTTGACTTTTATTAAATACATACTATGCTTGTAGCACTTTGCTAAATATTTAGGGAATAAGAAAGATATAAAGGCCTAAAAATTCCCCCTCAATGAACTTTTATTCTTAAGAAACAAGATACTTACATAAAAGAAACATATATACATAGCTATTATTTAGAGAAATGCATGCAATTACATATAATGTGTGGCTGACATCAGAACAGAGACTGCTGGATGGCCTGTAGACTTGAAGGAAGTGTGCAGAGAATAATGCCCAGGAAGAATTTCACTGAATTTAAACTTGACAACTGTACCATGTGAATAAACAGAGAAAGAGGGAGCACTTGGAGAGATGATACTGACATGGCAAAACAAAAAAACAGCACAAGCAAAACTCTGTTCTGAACCCAGAGAGGAGACAGGTGTGACTGGTATTGGAAATAGTGGAAGTACGGAGACAGATGGTGAGACTTCCTTGAAGGTGATTCTGCTATCATCATCAGTTAGAGAACCACAATAGGGACTTGAACTGGCCATTGCATGCCTGTCCAAGTGTTGAATACTGCCCTGGCGACAATGTATAGAGCACCCTGCAGAAGGCAGAGATGACTTCTTGTTGTTGTTCAGTCACTAAGTCACGTCTGACTCTTTGTGATCCCATGGACTGCTGCATGCCAGGCTCCTCTGTCCTCCACTATCTCCCAGGGTTTGCTCAGATTCATGTCCATTGAGTGGATGATGCTATCTAACGATTTCATCTTCTGCTACTCCATTCTCCTTTTGCCTTCAGTCTTTCCCCAGCATCATCATCTTTTCCAGTAAGTCAGCTCTTCATATCAGGTGGCCAAAATATTGGAGTTTCAGCTTCAGCATCAGTCCTCCCAATGAATATTCAGGATTGATTTCCTTTAGGATTGAATGATTTGATCTTGGAGTCCAAGGTCATACCTGAATGACCTAATGCTTTTCCCTGCTTTCTTCAATTTATGACTGAATTTTGCAGTAAGGAGCTCATGATCTGAGTCACAGCCAGCTCCAAGTCTTGTTTTTGATGACTGTATAGAGCTTTTCCATCTTCGGCTGCAAAGAACATAATCAATCTAATTTCGGTACTGACCACCTGGTGATGTCCGTGCATAGAGTCATCTCTTGGGTTGCTGAAAAAAAGGTGTTTGCTATGACTGGCAAGTTCTCTTAACAAAACTCTGTTAGCCTTTGCCCTGCTTCATTTCGTACAACAAGGTCAAACATGCCTATTATTTCAGGTATCTCTTGACTTCTGACTTTGGCATTTCAACCCCCTATGCTGAAAAGGACTTTTTGTTTGGTGTTAGTTAGATGTTGTAGGTCTTCATAGAACCAGTCAACTTCAGCTTCTTCGGCATCAGTGATTAGGGTACAGACTTAGATTACTGTAATGCCGAATGGTTTGTCTTGGAAATGAACCAAGATCATTCTGTTGTTTTTGAGATTGCACCCAAGTACTGCATTTCAGACTCTTTTGTTGACTATGAGGGCTACTCCATTGCTTCTATGGGATTCTTGCCTACAGTAATAGACATAACGGTCGTCTGAATTAAATCCACCCATTCCCATCCATTTTAGTACATTGATTCCTAAGATGTCAATGTTCACTTTTGCCATCTCCTGCTTGACCATGTCCAATTTACCTTGACTCATGGACCTAACATTCCAGGTTCCTATGCAACATTTTTCTTCACAGGATTGAACTTTCACCGCCAGACATATCCACAACTGAGCATTATTTCCACTTTGGGCCAGCCACTTCATTCTTTCTGGAGGTATTAGTAATGGTCCTTTGCTCTTACTCAGTAGCATACTGGACACCTTCCAACATGAGGGGCTCATGTTCTGGTGTCATATCTTTTTGCCTTTTCATACTGTTCATGGGGTTCTCACGGCAAGAATACTGGAATGGGTTGCCATTTCCTCCTCCCGGGAAGCATGTTTTATCAGAACTCTCCACTATGACCCATCTATCTTGGGTAGCCCTGCATGGCATGGCTCATAGGTTCACTAAGTTGTACAATCCCCTTCGCCATGGTAAGGCTGTGATCCATGAAGGGGAGAGATGAGTAGGGTGGCCAATTCAGTGGACCCTGACAGAGATGGAGGAAAAAGAAGATAAAAGACTGAACTATAAGCCATGCTAGAGAAACCTTACAAAGAGACAGTGAGTATGGAGAAGATATTCTTTTACCACAGAATCTTACATTCATGATACAACATTAAAAAAAAAAAAACAACTTTAAGATGTTACAGAATAAATGCCGAAACCAGTTTGTGTAGGCTAACATCCCCAACATGGTGGCCCACCTTTAGTAAATCCATGCATTTATGGCCTGTCTACATTTTTTGTTCTGCGAAGAAATTATATAACTACCGAAATAAGACCCCGTGATCTCCCCTCAAGACAATAATTTTTTGGCAAAGAGATTAAGTAAAGCCACAAGCCTACTAAGAAATGCAAGATTATACACATTATCTCTTACAGGCAGGCAGTGATGTTTGTAATACACTAAGGAGATATCTTCTCAAAAGAAACAGATGTTCTTAGTTGACAATGGAAATCTAAACAGAACCTTATGGAATTTTCTCCTCATTTGGCTTATTTATTTACATACTGTCTTTGCTAAAAAAGAATTAGACAAGCTTACAGAGACAAAATAAAACAAGATAAAGTAAAAATAGGTGATGAAATGGGGTCAAAAGAATAATAAAAGTAGAAAAAATAGGATAGAGCCAAGAGCAATGTTGGCACATTTTTTAAAATGTGATAAAGCTCTATCCACTGACTAGAAGCAAATCCAAAATTTGGTTCTGAACTTTATGCCTGAAACATAATTGCTTACATGATACACAGTATTCAAAAACAAAGCATTCACTCGGAAGGAAAAAAACATTTCTAGATCTGAGAACTCCCCCAAAACATTTATCCTGTAGATTCTTAAAAAAAAAAAGGCAAAGATTATTAATATTTTGTATTGGTTAGAACTCCTTCCACTGAAAATGATGGGAAGACTGGCTCAAACCAGCTGAAGCAGAAACGAGAACTGACTGACTAGGGTAACTGACAATCAGAAGGGTTAATCTGTGATTTTAGGCACTGCCACATGCGGGTGCCCAAGCATTACTGTGAAGGCTCTGCTCCTGGCTCTGTTACGCTTTCCTATGTGTGGCTTTATGTTCAAGAGGACTCTTCCTATTTACAAACAACAGTGGCCACCTGCAGTTCCAGATTTATGGTCTACCAGATCAGCAACTCTGAGAGGAACAGAGGGCCTTTCGAGGTTGACACAACAGAACTCCTAGGACAGGTTCTGGTGGTCCCAGCTTTGGTCATATGATTTTGTTAGTGGGTCTGTGGATTTGGAGCTGTCCAGCGAGATCTGTGGGAGAAGGCAATGGCACCCCACTCCAGTGCTCTTGCCTGGAAAATCCCATGGACGGAGGAGCCTGGTAGGCTGCCATCTATGGGGTCGCACAGAGTCGGACACGACTGCAGCGACTTAGCAGCAGCAGCAGCAGCGAGATCTGTGATGGGGAGGAAAGCAGTTGTTCCCAGGAAGCAGCCCCAAAGCCAGAAGGAGGTATGAAAGAAAGAGCTGAGGTCAATTTTGTCCCCCATATTGAAATCCAGGACCATTCCACCTCAAGAGAAAGGACTGGAGCAGAGCTCTAGAATACCACCACCCCAGTCATCCGTACGTCCACCACGTGGCATCTTCACTTTCTAGTCCCACAACTCACAGGTACAGTAATGGTTAGCCAATTAAATGAGATCCTCTGGGAACACCTGAAGGAGGATTCCTAATGGTGATTTTGCTGAATCTCAGTTGACCATGGCTTTGTTCAGCTATTATTAAAGAAAAAAAACCTCCTATATTTTCCAAGTCTCCTGTAAATGTGTTATCATATTCTTATAATTTAAAAAATAAAAAAAGAAAGAGGAAAAAATTCCATATTAAGGACAAGGAGATTTAAAAAAAAAAAAAAGCTCTAAGCAACGTGTTTGTTGTTGTTATTGTTGTTGTTGTTGTTCAGTTGCTGAGTTGTGTCCGACTCTTTGCAACCCCATGGACTGCAGCATACCAGGCTTCCCTGTCCTTCACTGTCTCCTACAGTTTGCTCAGACTCATGTCCATTGAGTTGGTGATGCCATCCAACCATCTCATCCTCTGTCATCCCGTTCTCCTGCCCTCAATCTTTCCCAGCATCATGGTCTTTTCCAATGAGTTAACGATTAATCAAATTTATCCTGTCAGTGAAGTTCAACAGGGACCAACAATCCTCCTAGATTCATGCCATGGGGCAAAACACCCAACACAACTCCTCAAGGCAGGCTTCACATGATGAAACCTAGAATGAAGACCAGAAGGGTTCTGCACGCTGACTCAGCTCCCATACTGCCCCCCATGCCAGCAGTGGTCAGCATCCTCCAGTGGATACGAAGCACCTCCAGACATGAACTCCACCTCTATCAGATGACCACCTATCTCTTTCCTTTCTCCTGCCTCCTCCAGCCCTTTATCTTTCCCCACCTAAGAAAATCCTTTCAAGTCCCAGAGACTGAAGCTTCACTTTTACTTTTTATGTATTGTGATCTAACTCAGTTGTCCAATCCCAGTCACGTAGAAATGATCTGTAAATCTGAACTGTTTTTATAGTAGCTTCCCTAGCCACATTGAACACTATGAAATGTGCAAATGAGGGACTGGCTTTTCATGTATTTAATTTCACTTCATTTAAATTTAGATAGCCACATGGCCATGAACTAGGGGCTATCAAGATAACAAGTTTAGCTCTTGACTCTCAAAAACTAAGAACTGATTTCCTTTTATTTTCATTCCTGATTCCTTCTGATTTCCTTTCCTTTTTTTTAAGGCTGGAAAATGAAGCATTTTAGCAGTCATTTCAGATAATATGGGTATTCTTTTTGATATCACACCATAGCTTAACAAATGTAGTTCCCTAAAAGATTAGTTGCAATGAGAACTATGAAACCATATCTTTTGTACTGTTAACCCTAAAACTGATTGATTTATCTAGAAATTTGAATTGATCTTTTACCCATGCATGATTTTGTAACATCATGTATCAGTGAACCGGAAGATGCTGGTTTACTAAGTTATACTGTACCATACCAAGTGTACAATGGAAACCTCCCCTGTATACTCCTGAGTGACTAAGAGTAAAAAAGACAAATAATATGTTTATATCAATGTAAAAATAACTTTAGCCTTTTATACTGTCTACATAAGTTGTCTACATAAGGAGACATAGGGTGTTTCCTCACCTCCTATGAGAACCACTGTCCTACACTGGCGATAGCCACTAGTTTCTGAAAAACATAAAGGATCTCCAAAGTATCCTTTATGGCAAAATAACTCAACTGGATGAATCTAAAGGTAAACGTACAATGTACTTCAAGATTGTGAACACACTTCACAAAGAAAAGCCTAAAGAAAATAAAAATCACTTACACCTTTGTCTTCTAGAAATAAATGTGTTAAACTATTTTGGCCACTGGCACCTCTCCTTAAGGGCAGGGGCTGTGTTTTATTGATCTACAAATCTGAGATCGAGCACAGTGCCTGGCCCTTAGAAGCACTCAAAAGTATATCTTTTCTAAAAGTATACTGTGCATAATCCTGTTGCCTATCCTTTTCTTTCAGCCTCGCAATTGGTCAATTTCCCCGTTTGTATTCTTTAACAACTGCATATCATTAAAATTTTGAAGCTCAAACTCACTTAAAAGTCTATAACTTTTAGCAAGGAGCAAAAATCTTGCGAGGAAATAAACGTAAATATCATGGGTCCAGAAGGGCTCTAGGGCAGAAGTTCAGGGAGCAGAGTTGCTCCTCTAGACTCACCGGACCTGGGACACCTGGACACAGGCCGCCTCGCGGAGGATGGGTGAGGGTCCCGGGACCATGACACGGGGTGCTTTCTGTTGCAAAAGATGGACATGGGAAAAGGGGCGCAGCCGCCCGGCCCCGCTCCCTGAAACCGGGAGAGTTGTCCAGTTCCAGGTCCGCGCCCCTCCATCCGCGGAGCTGCCTCACTCTTGGCGTGACAGCAGAAGTGAAGACAGTGCTCACGTGGAGTCCACCCGGGCCGAGCTCGCGAGCTGCTCAGGAAGACTGAGCATGCGTGGAAGTGCCAGGCCTCCCCACCCGGAGAGGTCAGAGGTCGCAGGAGTGTCCCCACGCCGGCACTGGACTTCGTATCCCTGAAAATGAAAGTGACTCGAATACAGGCAAAGGAAGTGCCATCGGAGGCCGACTTGATCACCCTCGGTACTGGGACGACATTCGGGCCTCACTCACGAGTTCTGTTCTCCCAGCACCTCTCTCAGGGGAGAAATGAAGACCTTAGCAGCGCTGGAGAAGGCAGAGAGGAGTAACCGCCACACGCAGAACTGCACATCGCTTTTGCTGCACGTGTTCCAGGTAGGGAGGTGCTTGGACCCCCTGTGATTCTGCGGGGTCTCGGTGGCCTAGGCCCGGGACCTAGGCATGGAAGCTGATGGTTGTGTGCCCTCAATCGTGGTGTGATGCTGAAGGAACAGCAACAGCAGTCTGGACCCGAAGAGCCCCATGGGACAGGAACAGAGGATGGCTTAGCACTGACCTTCACGGACCATCTGCAGGGACTAGAGGTTAACAGAGGCCATCAGAGGGAAATGTGGATAGATGACAGCAACCAGTTGTCTCCCCTTGTCCAGTTCTGTGGCATCATTAAAATCCCCCAGAAATATGAGGGAACCAGAGGGAAAAGGAGAAATCTAAATAGATTAAAATTAGGTTTTAAGAAACCCCAACAGATTAGTGCACAAAATTAAAGTCTAGTTTTAGCTATAAAAAAAATGAATTTACATTTATTCCTCACCTAACTTTGTGAACTTATATTATGTATACATATTATATATTATGTATATATAACTACTATGTATACATAATTATATATGTTGTTGTTGTTTAGTCCCTAAGTCATGTCCAAATCTTTTGTGACCCCATGGACTATAGCACACCAGTCTCCTCTGTCCATGGGATTTCCCAGGAAAGAATACTGGGGTAGGTTGATATTTCCTTCTCCAGGAGATCTTCCCAACCCAGGGAGAGAACCCACATCTCCTGCATTGGCAGGTAGGCTCTTTACCACTGAGCCACCAAGGAAGCCCATATTATATATATATATATATATATATATATATATATATATATATATATATATATATATATATATACACACACAAGATAATATATAGTATGATGTATTCGTATGTGTATATAATTATATTTTATGTATATATTTATAATTTAATATGTTATAATATGTATATTATATAAATTATGTATAATATGTATTCTCCCAAAAGTACCCAGTGAGAGTGGACTTAAAAACCTAGGCAGTGTTTACAATAACCCCTTTCCTCTTTAAAACACCTAATAGGTTACATGATTACATCTAGTCTCAGCTGTAGCCGTGAGCTTCTAGCTCCAATGAAGAAAGGTAAATTAAATGCACACTTGAAGCCTAAAATGCACAAACACTTAGAATTGTATCTGACTTGATAGAAAGGAGAACAAATACTTTGTTTTAAATCAAGTTTGAATTAGCTTCGGTTTATTTAGCTAGAAATCTGTCTCTGCCTGCCACAGATATTTAATTATGTTCCTGGGGCTGCCTTAGTTTAAGTGTACTCAGGTTGCCTCTAACATCCATCATTTTCTCCTTGTCCACCTGCTTTTACTAAGGTGACAGAGCAGATCAGAGTCAAGAAATCAGTGACATTTATCTTTAGATCCTCCCAATAGCACATCTTGGATAAGGCGATGGCACCCCAGTCCAGTACTCTTGCCTGGAAAATCCCATGGATGGAGGAGCCTGGTAGGCTGCAGTCCCTGGGGTCGCTAGGAGTCGGACACGACTGAGTGACTTCACTTTCACTTTTCACTTTCATGCATTGGAGAAGGAAATGGCAACCCACTCCAGTGTTCTTGCATGGAGAATCCCAGGGACAGGGGAGCCTGGTGAGCTGCTGTCTATGGGGTCGCACAGAGTCAGACACGACTGAAGCGACTTAGCAGCAGCAGCAGCAGCAATGGCACATCTAGCACCCTAGTACCCATTCCCCATACTCCAGTGTAACTTGAGAAATCTAATGTGGGCTCAGATATTAGAAGAACACCCTCCCACGGTGGCGTGCAGGCAGGGTCCCCTGTGCATGAGGATGGCTCAGAGGGTGGAAACAGCAAGTGTACCAAAAGAATACAACGACTTGTTGAAACTCAGTGGAAACAAAAGACCTCGAGAAGAGATCAAAACACATCACTTTTCATTTTATTTTATATTGACTTATAGGTGGCGCTAGTAGTAAAAAACCCACCTGCCAGTTCAGGAGACCTAAGAGACCTGGGTTCAACCACTGGGTGGGAAGGTTCCCTCAAGGAGGGAATGGCAACCCACTCTAGGATCAGGGCTTGAACCCACGTTTCCTGCAATGACAAGTGGATTCTTTACCACTGAGCCATCAGGGAAGCCCTAAATTTCTTAATGGAGGGCAAGCACCAGGAATTTTCCTTTTGTGGCAGAGACTATAACTGTTTCCCCATTGTCTGGTTCCCTCTTCTTTTTTTAGTAATGAAAGTTATAGCTTGGCTAAAGACTGCATTTTTCCCAGCCTCCCTCATACAAAAGCATGTATCCTAATGCTAGTCAGTGAGATCATATGAGCAAAAATGGTTTGTGCAACTTCTGGGCTGCACCCTTAAAAGGAAAGGAAGGTACTCACACTGCCTTTTTCTCATTTCTTCTTTTTATAGCTGAATGTAAAGATCGTGAACAGTCATCTTTGACCTCATGTACAAGGGCCATACCCACGGGATGCTCAGTCACTCAGTTGTGTCCAGTTCTTTTATGACCCCATGGACTGTAGCCCGCCAGGCTCCTCTGTGCTTTGGATTTTTCGGGCAAGAATACTGGAGTGAGTTGCCATTTCCTCCTTCAGGGGATCGTCCCAACCCAGAGATCGAACCCATGTCTCCATCTCCTGCATGACAGGAGGATTCTTTACCTCTGAGCCACCTGGGAAGCCCACCTTGGGAACAGCAGAGTCTAAAAGTGGAAGGAGCTTGTGTGTTCAAAACCACTGGGCCCTCACTCAGGTCTGGACCACTATCTCGAACTCTATAAGTGAGAAATAACTTTTATTTATGTTATATAAGAAATATCTTCTTTGTCATGTAATTTCTGTGTTATATAAGAAATAATTTAAATGTTATAAGGTAGAAATAATTTAAATGTTATAAGATAGAAATAAACTTCTATCTTGATTAAACAAGGCTCACTGAGGCAGTCTAGTCTGTGACCTGAAGCTACAGCCACTGGGGGAAAGGTAATGTCCTGAAAAGAAATCAAGCGCCAGCAGAATGATGACGCACCTGCTTGTACCTGGTGGCCTAATGGCAGGTGTCCTCTATAGCTATTGGCATTGCACTGCTTATGAGGTCCAGACCATTTTGTGAATTAAGAGTCCTATAATTTTGATGACAGCATCATTGTGTGCTGTGCTTAGTCATTCAGCGCGATCTCATGGACTGTAGCCCACCAGACTCCTCTGTCCATGGGGATTCTTCAGGCATGAATACTGGAGTGGGTTGCTATGCCTGCCTCCAGGGGATCTTCCCAACCCAGGAACCAAACCCAGGTCTCACTGCAGGTGGATTCTTTACTGTCTGAGCCACCAGGTATGGGTAAATTAGAATTGCTACATTGGACCTATACCCTGACAGGGAGTTTCACAGTTAATCAATGTTTAGTCAATGCACACTACACTAATTTTCACATCGTTTATCTTTTCCCCATCCATGGACACCTTTTTAATGCAAAAGAAGTCTCTGGACCATGGAATTATTGAGCCATAGGGCAGTTTAGTGAGCAAATAGCTAAACCAGGGGATCCTAAACTAGTCTGAGTGGCACAGTCTCCAGGGAAGCTTATTGAAAATACAGATGCCAACCCTTCCCCCACCCACGCCTCTGCCCACTTAGTGTTGAGGGAGGTTCAGGATGAGTTGCTCTCGTGCCTGGATTCAATCCCTCATTCAGGAATCTCTGCAATAAGAGAAGCCGACGCACTACACCTAGAGACTAGCCCCCATTCTCCACAACTAGAGAAAAACCTGCACAGCAATGAAGACCCAGCATAGCCAAAAATACATAAATACATATTTTTTAAGAAAGAACTTCAAAGGTTCCCACCCCTCATTTCCCAATGTCAAAGCAACCAAGAGTTGGGCACACAGCTAAGAACGGTCAATTGAAAGGTCTCTTTCAGGGTTTTGAATCTTGAATAACACAAGGATAGAAAGTATTAATGACATCATGGGCCATATATTTTAGTGGCCATGTGCTGACCCAACTTGTTGCTAGGAGAATGTTGCCATACTTTTTCCTAAATCCTGGGACTCTGTGTGTCCCTGCCTGTCCTCAAACCTGGCCTCAAAGTCTTCTGTTGATTCTACAGCCTCCTAATAGCTTTCCAATAAATTTCCTTTTGTTTTAGTTGGCTGGTTTGCATTTCCATTGCTTGAAGACAGAGGGTTAGCCTCAGTATCCAGAAATGAAAAGTCTGAGGCCCAAGAGCTTGGATAACCCTGGATGTGTGCTCTCAGAACCCCACCAAAACTGAGCCTAGGGATCCTGTCATTATGGCCCCCAGTTTTCAGAGACCTATGCACTCCAAAATTCGTCATTCCCATCGTACTCCCCATCTGTATTAGTTACCTAGTGCCTCATACCAAATAACCCCACAGTTCCACAGTTTAAATCACCAAACATTTATTATCTTGCAGTTTCTGGGAGTCAGAAGTCTGAGTGTCACATGGCTGAGTGCCTCTGGCTTAAAGCCTCTCATGAGGAGACAATCAACCTACCAGCCTTGGCTGTGTTCTCATCTGAAAGCTGATGGGGTTGGGGCAGGGGGACGTAAGGAAGGAGAGGCGCTTTCAGTTTCATTTGTAGGGATGTTGACAAGACTCAGGCTCTTCTCATTTGGGGCCTTCCACAGGACTCCGCAGACAGCACAGTGGTGAGGAATCCATCTGCCAGGCTGATTCATGCTGAGGTATGCAGAAACCAACACAATACTGTAAAGCAATAATCCTCCAATTAAAAGGAAAAAAAAGTAATTCACCTGCCAATGCAGAAGACACAGGTTCAATCCCTGGGTTAGGAAGATCCCCTAGAGAAGGAAAAGCAACCCACCCCAATATTCTTGCCTGGGAAAATCCCATGGACAGAGGAGCCTGGTGGGCTACAGTTCCTGGGGTCACAGAGAGTCAGACGTGACTGAGCGCAGGCACACAGCATGAAGCTGCCCACAGCATGGCAGCTGGCCACCCCCCAGGTTGGGGGCGGAGAGAGAGCAAGAAAGAGCACCGAGGATGGAAGTCACCACCCTTCACCATCCAGCCTCAGAAATGGCATCCCGTTATTCCTGCCTCATCCTATCAGTTAGGAGCGAGCCCCTGAAATCCAGCCCACACTCAGGAGGAGAGGCTCACGCAGGACAGGGACACAGAAGGCGGAGGTCTTTGGACCACCTGTCTGCCTGCCACAGCAAACCATCCCTCCTTCCTTGCAAATAAATCATAATCAGGGGTGAAATTCACCTGAAATTGTGATTCTCTCTCTCTCTTTTTTTTTTTCATGAAATGGGCTAAAAATGTTTAAGTGACTATTTTGCTTTCAAAATATCAGGCAGCAATTGTCAGGCAGAACCCACCACTGCCAATTTTTCTCACTGTACTATAATTTAGGGTGCACTGCCACAACTGCTATTTTCTATGACATTCCCAAGGATATTTTAAACAATGATAAAAAAAAGACAGTTATATCAATTTATTGAGTTTTATTATTATTATTAACAATAATAACAACCAGACAAGCAAAAAGAAGTAATGTGTCTCTTTCTCCATTTATCTTATTCCTGTCCTCTGTTATGATCTCCTTGGCTGCCATTGTCCCTTTCAAAAAGCTAGTTCAATTACTGAAATACTATCCATTAAATTAGAAATGATGGGTTTGCCAAAGAAATTAGCTATTATTTAGAAATCAAAAGCATAGGCTAAGATTCTGCTCACCATCAACGAATTTCCAGACGTCTTAACATCTTTTCACAGCCATTGTGAACCATGGAACAAAGTTGATGCTTTTGAAATCTAACCAGTTGCTAAAGGCACAAAAGTGACATCTGTAAATAGCTTGATTTTTGCAATTATCTAATAAAAAAGCTCATGTGCAAACAAAGTCATGTTTAAGTATCTTTCTGCCGATTGTTCAAGCCCCGGTGTCCTTATGATTTTCCATAGCTTTCAACTGAACAGAAAAAGGAGGTCTGAGTGCACTCCCTGGGCGTCTACCCCTTGAGATGGCCAAAAAGTCATCATGCAGGGTCAGGAAATTGTTTGCAAAGTCTCATTTCAAAAAAATAAGAAAAGGAATGGGAACATTTATTAGCAGAGTGCTCCTTTAACGAACACCTTATCTCATCTTGGGCTTCTGTGCTTGCTCAGACCATAAAGAATCTGCCTGCCATGCAGGAGACCTGGGTTCGATCCCTGGGTCAGGAAGATCCCCTGGAGAAGGGAATGGCAGCCCATTCCAGTATTCTTGCCTGGAGAATCCCATGGACAGAGGATCCTGGCAGTCTTCAGTCCACGGGGATCACAGAGTTGGACCCGACTAAGCCGCTTAACACTTTCACCTCAGTTCATCAGGCGTTAGATCCTGGCGACTGGAGACCCCTGGTTTACAGGAGAGACACTGTGGCAAGGTTGAGTAACTTCCCCCTTCTCCTGCATCACAACTGCGGAACAGGACTGTGGGTGAACTGATGGCTCATTGACTCCAAAATGAATACACCCTGGGGCATAGCCTCGAAGCTCAGAATCCTGGCCAGCCCTGTTCCCTGCTGAAAGAGGTGAAAGAGTTAGTTGCTCAGTCGTGTCCAACTCTTTGTGACCCCCTTGAACCATAACCCGCCAGGTTCCTCTGTCCATGGAATTCTCCAGGCAAGATACTGAAGTGGGTTGCTACTCCCTTCTCCGGGGGATCTTCCTGACCCAGGGATGGAACCCAGGTCTCCTGCATTGGTAGGCAGATTCTTTACCATCTGAGCCACCAGGTGAGCCAGCCTCTTTCCAGGTGAGGCAGGTTATTTACTGTCTCTGAGTTTAGCTTTCTAATTTGAAAACTAAGAAGTAATAATAACCTCTCGGCTTATTGTAGAATTTAAACAAAGTCTGTGGATGGAAAGTGCTGCGCATACCCCCTGGAGCAGTGTGCTGGAAGAGGGCCAGGTGAGGCTTTGGAGAGTGTGGCCTTTTTCACCGAGTGTGCAGTGAGCCTTCAGAGGTAAGATGAGTGGCCAGGTGGACAAAAGGGAGTATGGAGAGAGGCCATTCTTACAGAGGCTACCGCTTGGGGGGTCATGGAACAGGATGTGTTTGAGCAGCGTGGCTGGAGAAGAGGAGACAGGAAAGACTGGGATGCCCTGAAGAAAGGGTTTCAAGTGGAAGAGAAACCTAGGCAAGGTTGCATTTTTCTAAGTTGCATCGAACTACAGGGGTTGAATCAGAGGAGACCATAGAGGCAAAACAAGACCAGGACACCGTCCACAGTGAACGTTTGCACTGCAGCTGGGCTTGTAGACAAACAGCAGGATGGGCCACAGTTCCCAGCCGAGGGGAGCAGACTTGACGGAATCTGACTGTGGTCTGAGGGGGCTGGAGAGGGGAAGCAAGGAGGCTATGGGTCCAGCAAGGTGACTACACAGACAGACCAGCCATCAACAGAGATCAGACAGTCAGAAGGAAAACCAGGCTTTTAAAGAGGGACTTGCCTGGTGCTCCAGTGGTTAAGAATCCATCTTGCAATGCAAGGGACGTGGGTTTGATCCCTAGTCAAGGAACTGCAATCCCACATGCCGAGTGAGGGGCTACTGAGCCTGCCTGCCACAACTAGCACCCACAGTGAAATATCCTGCATGCCGCAGCTAAGACCCAACACAGCCAAACCAAAAAAAAATTTTAAAAAGAAGTAGGGCAGAAAATGAAGAATTTTTATCAACAAATGTAAAGCACTTCAAGCACAGACAGCAAACAGCTGAGTCCTGTAGGACGAAAGATCAAACCCCAAGTAGACAGTCGTCTTCTTGTGTTGTACAGAAACAGCCTGATTCCATGTGTTTCCGTCCCCTCATCCCTGAGTGCAGTACCTGGCCCCCGCAGTGTGGATAGGAGTCAGGTCTAGGCAGCAGTAGAGCTGAAATCCAATTTCCCTGCTAGCTATCAGCCGGGAACCGTTCTTAGATCCCGGAGTCTTCTCTCCGTCCATGCAGGGAGCCCTCTACATCTCAGAACCAGCAACTGGGCAGCGTGCCTGTCTCACCCTCCATGTCCCTTCTGTCTCCTTTTCTTCTGCCACATCTCTCTGGCTGAGGCTTCTCCCTGCTTCCGCTTCTTTAAAGAGTGTATGTGTTTACATTGGGCTTCCCCCATGTCCGGCGGTAAAGAATCCGCCTGCGATGCAGGAAATGCAGGAGACACAGGTTCGATCCCTGGGTCGGGAAGATACCCTGGAGAAGGAAATGGCAACCCACTCCAGTATTCTTGCCTGGAGAAGCCCATGGACAGAGGCTATAGTCATGGGATCGCCGAGTTAGACATAACTGGAGTGAGCATGAATGCACATGTTTACTTTGGGTCCACCGGATAATCCAAGATTTAATTCTGCAAAGTCTGTTCAGAGCAATGCCAAGGTTCGTGTTTTCTGACTAATATTCTTGCCTGGAGAATCCCAGGGATGGGGGAGCCTGGTGGGCTGCCATCTATGGGGTCGCAGAGTCAGATACGACTGAAGCAACTTAGTGGCAGCAGCAGCAGGCATCAGGAACCTTGGGGGAACATTTCAAGAATGCTGCCTATCAAAGTAACTTCTCATCCAAAAAAAAAAAAAAAAAACCACGTCTAGTGAGATATGTGAGGCCATTTTATTTTTTCAATGAGTTCATGTGCTTGTGGATGAATATTACACACCAATAGGATGAGATGTTCCACAGAAATTATATTTCTGCTTTTCATTTTCAAAAATCCAAGTGTTGAAATACTTTGTCCACATAAATAAGCAAATATGAACAGGAGTTTTGTTACTGGTGTCACTGAATTCTTCAAACCCCTCCAAAAATATCATCAAGTGATATATCATCGGAAGTCTTTTTTTTTTTAATGATCCATCAACTAAAAAGCCACTGAGAGTCCCCTTTAATTCTGTAGCAAGCAAAGAATTAAAAACCATCTGACTTTCAGTAGAATTCTTTACCCAATCAACCTTATTCTCAATTTCTGGGACTTACACCAAAGTGTTTGTAAAAATTATTGAATGACTTTACCATGCTTATTACTCTTTCACTTACAAAGATAATGGAAATAATGTTTTTGAAACAGACTAGTTTGGGGGGAAAAGAAATATTTCATTCCCCAGCTGTGTCTTACTATATAAACAATATTTTTAAATGTAAGTACCCAAATTCCAGAGATTGGGATGGTCCCCCCCAAAGAGCCAAAATCCCACCTACGCAGAACAAACAGCAAAGCTTCCTTTATTATACATTAAGTACCAAGAGAAGATTCAGAAGTACTTTAATCAAAAAATCTGTTGACCTTTTTGTGTGATTAAACTAAAAGTCAGACACAACTTAGCAATTGAACAACAAAAATGTTAACATACAATAAGAAATCGTTAACAGTAGCAATAATAAACAGACTTTTCAACACCCTCCCCCCTCAAAATGAGTATCTCACCCAACCAAGGTAAGTCGTATAAGCTTACCTTGCCTAAACGTCTTCAAAGGCAAGATAAGTACAGTAGGGAACAAATAACAAAGCAGAAATAGACTGTTGGGAACTGAATGAGGTCTGTTACATAGCCCACCCTCCTCCCTGCATCCAGAGATGTCACACAGCACGCAAGCCAGAATTCTTCCCCTGGCCCACCTTACAAATTAACTTCCATTATCTCAAAAATATCCCTGCGCCATATTTATCAATTTATTGCCTGCCTCATAGGCAAAATCACCCTTCATTGCCTGTTCAACAACAATGGTAATGGATCCCTTAAGTGTTCTTTGCCAAGTGTCACGATATTAAGCTTTACAGGTAGAGGAAGCTAGAGACGTGTTCTGGGAGGAAGGGCACACCTATGAAGGCACACCTATGAAGGTGTGCTTTCTCAGAAAGCTCCTGAGGATGCCACCTTTAGGTGGCCTCTCTGGGGTGCTCAGCTCCTGAGACACCCACAGCATCTTCAGGACGCAGGCCATGCAGTGAGCAGCATTACCCAGCAGCCAGCCGCTCCCACGGCAGGTTGTGTAACTTGCTGCGGTAGACTACCACCAGTGAGGTACCTCCCCATCCACAGATTCCCTGGCATCCAGTAAGTTCCAGAGGGTGGATTTCCAGCCGCTCATACCAGAGGAACACCTCTGTGACTTCTCTGCCAACCACTGAACTATAGCCATGCCTTCTGCATCAGAGACTGGATCTTCATCATGCTGGAGGCCAGGCCAAGATCATTTTCCTTGGTTATCCAAGCTCAGCCCCAGGAGTAGTGAGTGGCTCCTCCTTACAACTGTTATCCCTGCATTCTTCGACATCTTCTGTACTTCTCACTAGCCAATCTTTTGTGACTCCAATTCAATATTATAAGTAACAATTCTATTTTTTATTTTATTTTAGTTTTAATTAGAGGGTAATTACTTTACAATGTGTGACAGTTTTAACCATACATCAACGTGAACTGGCCTTAGGTATACATTATGTCCCATCCCTCTTAAACCCCCTCCCACGTTCCTCCCCTTCCCACCCTTTAGGCTGTCACAGAGCACCAGCTTTGGGTTCACTGTATCGGTACATCAGATTCCTACTGGTTATATATTTTACAAATGGTAATGTGTATGTTGGGCTTCCCAGGTGGTGCTAGTGGTAAAGAACCCACCTGCCAATGCAGGAGACTTGAGAGATAAAGGTTCGATCCCTGGGTCGAAAAGATCCCTTGGAAGAGGGTATGGCAACCCACTCCAGCATTCTTGCCTGGAGAATTCCATAGTCGGAGCCTGGCAGCCTATAGTCCATGGGGTCACACAGAGTCGGACACAACTGCATAATTAAGCACACACAGTGTATATGTTTCAATGCTATCCTCTCATATCATTCCACCCTCTCCTTCCCCACTATTTCCAAGAGTCAGTTCTTTACATTAAGATTCTTTGTTCAAATTTCTGTTCGGTATCTCTTCTGGGAGACCCTGATACAGCCCTAAAATCAGACAGCACCAAGAGAACCTCCCCTCAGCTCGGCTGACAGATATGTCTCTTAAAGTTGTACAGAGAAGGAAATTTTTTCGAAGATGTTATAGTTTCTCTTTTTAACCGATCACGTTGTCTGAAATGAATTAATATTATTTTTAGCAAATTCCCTTATTATACAGGATGAATAATCCCAATCCATTTAACCTTTCCTGACAGGCTCTCAGTGCTTCATTCAGAACACTTCACTGGTCTTCCAGGATCTCCTAAATGTGCAGAGGGATTCTGTAATCTCAGACAGACCTTCCAACATGCTGCTGTGCATGTCTGTGATAATAGTGACATTTTCACAAGTTATGAAAAGTGAGAAACATGCTGATGCAAAGGTAAAATCATTTTAATGGGTAGAAAAGGCACTCTTCCTTTCATCTTTCTTTATTAAAAATAGAAGTGTGGAAAGCAGGGCAGAAAAGAAGAGAAACCACAAAATATTAAGCAACCTAATCAAAAATAGAAAGGAAGCTGGTAATGCTTAAATAATAAAACGACAGCAAGAGAGTGAGGATAAGGGTTCTATCGAGCTTTTAAATCTAAATTCAGACTTCAAAAAGGATTTCTAGTTGCCCTTGGAATTACCTAAAAGACCTTAAAATATATAACCCATCCTTTGAACTAATTCTGCTTTTGCAATTGTCTTCTGAAACAAACCCAAAGAGTTCTTCAGTTTTTCAAGGTCATTTTCTGCAACAAGGGCAATAAAATTCTACAGCCAGTGTAAGTTGATTCAGCAGCTGTAATAACAGAAGCCATCTGCAGCCTGCATTTAGTATGCAAATAAGAGAAACCAAAGGTCTAGCATTCAGTGTAAAGCTTAAATTCTATACCTCTAGCCTCCCTCTTTCTGTCTGCTTACCTCTAGTGAAATTGGATTCATTCTTTCCTTTCTTAAATAGTTACTGAGTGTGTGGGGCAGAAAGACCCAAACTTGAATAATAGGAGAAACCTGCTCAGGCCACTTTTTGCTTTCTTCCTTTGACCCACCAATGCCCTTTTGGATTTACTTCCTTCCTGACAATCCTGGACTGGTCAGTCATCTCTGCACTGGAGCTGGGTAGTGGCTGTCCCTTTAAACGGCCCCATCTCCCTCACTCCCCTATCTCTTACGCACACATGCTCTACCAGTCTCCCTCACCTACCTTACCCTGTGTGTGTGTGTGTGTGTGTGCGCGCGCGTGGTCCTCAGTCATGTCTGACTCTCTGCGACCCTATGGACTGTAGCCCACCAAGCTCCTCTGTCCATGCAAGAATTTTCCAGGCAAGAATACTGGAGCAGGGTGCCATTTTCTCCTCCCAGGGGTCCTTCCAACCGTGGGATCAAACCCATATCTGCTGCATTGGCAGGCAGATTCTTTACCACTGAGCCACCAGGGAAGCCCCCAGCAGTGACTACTTCACATTTACTTTACACCATTTTAACCCAAAAATCAGCTTTTATTCTTGGGTGATTTTGATAAACTTAATCTGACACTGGTTTCCACTGTGAAGGAAATTCCTTCTCGAACATTCCCCATCATGGTTTACAATATACTTGTGATGAAGTAATTGTTGGGGAGGAAACTTGGGATGTAAAGTCCTCAGAGGTTCTGCCCAGTTTGAAATCCCTTTGAAACATTGGACAAGAAGTGACAAGTGGGAAGACCTCTCTGGCATCGTACCATCTCCACACTTCCTCTGTCAGACACGGAAGGTTCCAGATTGTAGCATCTCTCTTTGAAATTGGCAGTGAAAAATTAGTAGGTATGCAATTTAAACAAAAAAATAGCTTTAAAAATTATAGGCCCTTTCAAAATTGATTGAATTTGAAGAAAAATGTGTATCTTTTCTTATTACCTCTGAACTCAAGGAAACTGAACTGAGCAAATGCCTATACTGAACCGAGAATAGCAGTCTATTTAAACTATACAAAATTGTGCTGATTTCCATGGCTCTTAACTAGAAATTCATTTCCCTGACTCTTAAGCCTAAATCACATTCAATTCTATTACTCCGCAGAATGATTGTGACTTGAAGACTTTTATAATCTAACTTTTACTGATGACCTATATGCTCTCAAAAGCTGAGCTGCCTTTTCCCTAAGAGAAATGGCAGCAAGGTTAATCCAGCTTATTTGAAGGGTTGCTAACTCCCAACCCCCATCCAACTTGACTTAACACAGACCCCTGGTATAAGCATTCTTCTTAGAATCTTTGAACTGGATGAGGCTTTAGAGATCATCTCATACAGTGTTCCATTTGCTTCATGGATTTCACACACTTGCAAATGAATAACTCATTTTCTAAACGTACAACAAAGTACAAACAAAATAGCCACAGAGAACCAGAAGTGCATGATTAAATGTGCATAAATAGCAAGCATCTTCTATATCTAGTGAAGAGAGGGAAATCACTTGTGTTTTGGTCAAATTTCAAAGGATATGAAATGGTCAGTTATTTAACTTTAAACACTGCATTGTAGCCCAAATCAAATAAGTATTATTACATAAGTACACTTTGCCCCAAATTGTACTAAGCTAAACTATATAGGCCACCATGTGAAAGGTACAAACTAATGTGAGTTTACTTATATTTTCCCAAAGAATAAAGAATATCTTACTTCCTACCCTCTCCTTAGAGGAAAAAAAGATGCTTGATTTTAGATAATATTTTTGTTATAGCAATTTTCACCTTTGAAATATATTAAATGGCAAATATGGGACACTCTCTAAATGTTCAAGACAGAATCAAGAGATCATATTCCAAACATCATGACCAATTTGCACACAGGTCATCACTCTTCTTCCAAAACACTGTGTTGACTTGCCCTCTGATACTATCCTGACTTGGTTCCGGCTGTCCACAGGGTGCCCCTGCTCATGCCTATCACTAGCCCTGCCTCATCTAATTCATTTCTTCACATTGAGCCTCCTCAGGACTCTTTCCTGGCCTTCTTCTCTTTTCCACTTGTTCCCACCTTCATCCCATCCAAGTTCATGGCTTTAGAATTCCATCTATTCACTGGGGTTCCAAGTTTAAATTTCCAACCCAGAACACTACCTGAAACTTCAGATTCTTATATCTAACTACTAACTTGGTATCTCCATTCGACTATCTAATAGACAGCTCAAACCTAACAGACACAGGATCGAGCCTCAGAACCTCCTTCCTGGGACTTCCCTGGTGGTCCAGTGGTTAAGACTTCACCTTCCAGTCCAGGAAGCGTGGATTTGATCCCTGGTTGGAGAGCTGAAATCCCATGTGTCTCGTGGCCAAAACAACTGAAACATAAAACAGAAACAATACTGAAACAAATTCAATAAAGACTTTAAAAATGGTCCACATTTTAAAAAAAATCTTAAAAAAAATTTTTTTTTCAAAAAATTCCTTCTTCTAGAATCATCCTCATCTCAATTATGGGCAGTTCTATCCTCCCCCATACCTGGCCTTGGAAGTTTCTCTACCTTCTTTCTCTCTCTAATACTCCATCTCCAATCTGTAAGTAAATTCTGCTTACCTTCTTAGTAAAATAGAATTCAACTCCACCTCAGCATATCCATCACTCCCACCTTGGGCCAAGCCCACCGTTAACTCTGCCTGGATTATTGCAATAGCTTCAAACCTGGCCTCTCTGCTTCTACCTGGCCTCAACCAAAATTATCCTTTCAATATGAACTAGTCTGGTTCATCTGTGTTTCAAGTGGTTTCTATCCTGCTCTAAGAGAGAATACTTCAAAGCCGTTTAAGTCAGGTTATATCACACCTCTGTTTAAACCCTCCAGTGACTGGCCAACTCACTCACTTGGAGCAAACACACACACACACACACACACACACACACACACACACATACACACTCAGCTTTACTTCTCTGCTCTTATCTACACTGGCCACTTGGCTGAGTCTCAAACATTCAAGACATGCTCCTGTTATAGGAGCCTTTCACCAACTGTTCCTAAGACCCACTCTCTCACCTGCTCTGCTCAGATTTCACAGAAAGAGTCTTTCCTGATCCCTCGATTGAGAGTTGTGTGTGCGCTCAGTCATGTCCAACTCTTTGCAACCCCATTGACTGTATTGACCTTGGACAGAATTTTATATATCAATTACAAGCCTTTTCTACCTTTAAAAAGTTTATTTCTTGTTCAACAAAAATATATGGAAATATAGGATCATTTGCTTTAAAGGTTTTATTTAATAAAGGACAGTCATGAACTTCCCTGGTGGTCCAGTGGTTGGAACTCAAAGCTTCCACTGCAAAGTGGGGAGAGGGGCACAGGTTTGATCCCTGGTTGGCCAGGGAACTGGAATCGCTCAAGATGCTTGGTGCAGCTAAACAAATAATTAAATAAATAAGTGACAGTCATGAAGGCTAATATGGATTTGCTTTACTTACAGACTCTGTTTCAGAAATCTGTCTGCCAATCAGTTTAATAGAATTATTGTTATTTTTGAGTGTATATTGAATATCTAAGCTTAAAAACCTCATAAAGAATGCTGTGCTATTATCTAAAAATCAACTGACACAGTATTTTCATATTACATTGACTACCTGCTTTATGGAACCAAGGATAGCAAGATTTTACTGTCTATCTCTCTCACATACACACATACATGCACACAACAGGCACAAACACAAATATTTTGAGAGCTTTTACCGCAAAAGGAAAATAGTTAATTCCATTTTTAAGAGTAAAGACAAGAAAACGAATTTCGTATTCAAATGCAGAAAAGGTAATTAGAAGCAGAATGGGACCATTATCCAACTTTCAGTCTAGCGCTCAGCCCATGACTAGAAAAAGCACTGTTCTTTCAAGAACAACATAAACAGTGTCAGTTTTACCAAAGGGAACTCAGACTGCTAACCCTACTTGCCATCTACCCATAGCTCACAAACACAGTGGTCATAAAATTGTAAGACACAAAAAATATGGGGCTTCCCTTGTGGCTCAGCTGGTAAAGAATCCACCTGCAGTGCAAGAGACCTGGATTGGATCCCTGGGTTAGGAAGATCCCCTGGAGAAGGAATGGCAACCCACTCCAGCGGGCCTGGAGAATTCCATGGACCGTATAGTCCATGGGGTCGCAGAGTCGGACATGACTGAACTACTTTCATGTCACAAAAATCTGGTGGCTACAGTAACAGGAGAAATTTTTCGAGAATACAAAAGTGGAAATCTCAAATAACTGATATTTTCTTCAGAGCTGAAGGGAATGTTTCAGGTAATGTTCAATCTAGAAGTTGATCTCTTCTACCCCTAAAAAAAAAAAAAAAAAAAGATGAGATTTGCATAGTCTAGCCTTCTGCACCACAGGATATAGAAATAAATGATCCTCAGGAAAAGAATAGAGGGAAAAAAAAAACCTATGAGTGAGCATCACTGAGAAAGAACATTGACGGAAAGCAAAGCTTATTTCCCTGTATCATAGATGAGCTCACCCAAAGCATCACATGGTCAAGTCACTCAAAAGAGATCTTACCCAGGACCAAGCTTTCCTAACAGTTGCAAGAAAGCAAATAGCTAAGATGCACAAACACAGCGAGGTGAAGTCTCAATCCTACGTATGGCCTTTCAGGTCTTAACTTTTTGCAGCAGTTGCATTCTCTGTTTAGGGCAGTGGGTGAATTCTCCAGGTAAAGTATGGTTTTCTTTCTTGGCAGAGAACACTCTTGTTGTTATTCAGTTGCTCAGTCGTGTCCAACTATTTGCAACCCCATGAACTACAGTATGCCAGGCTTCCCTGCCCTTCAGTATCTTCCACTGCTGCTGCTGCTGCTAAGTCGCTTCAGTCATGTCCAACTCTGTGTGACCCCCTAGACAGCAGCCCACCAGGCTCCCCAGTCCCTGGGATTCTCCAGGCAAGAATACTGGAGTGGGTTGTCATTTCCTTCTCCAATGCATGAAAGTGAAAAGTGAAAGTGAAATCACTCAGTCGTGTCCAACTCTTCGAGACCCCATGGACTGCAGCCTACCAGGCTCCACCATCCATGGGATTTTCCAGGCAAGAGTACTGGAGTAGGATGCCGTTGCCATCTCCGAGTATCTCCCACAGTTTGCTCAAACTCATATTCATTGAGTCAGTGATGCGATTCAACAATCTCATCCTCTGTTGCCCCCTTCTCCTCTTGGCATCAATCTTTCTCAGTATCAGGGTCTTTTCCAATGAGTCAGCTCTTTGCATCAGGTGGCCAAAGTATCGGAGCTTCAGCTTCAGCATCAGTCCTTCTAATGAATATTCAGGACTGATTTCCTTTAGGATTCACTGTTTGGATCTCCTTGCAGTCCAAGAGACTCTCAAGAGTCTTCTCCAACACCACAGTTCAAAAGCATCCATTCTTTGGTGCTCAGCTTTCTTTATAGTCCAACTCTCACATCCATACATGACATCCATACATTGCTTAGGTACCCCAGAGTAAAGTCTTCTTTATTGCCTTTAACAAGTGTCATGGATATTTTTTTTCTTCAATAGCATACACCTTTGTATTCCCATGAAGGGAAAGGACTAGATTGCAGGCTGTCTTCCTCCTCCCTCTGTTGATCTATATGTAGATACAAATTAGAAATAGCAATGTGGGAACTTCCCTGGCAGTCCAGTGGTTAAGATTTTGACTTCCACCACAGAGGGTATGGGTTCAATCACTGGTCAGGGGGTTAAGATCCCCCATTCCTTGGGGATTAAAAAAAAAAACAAAATGTAAAACAGAAACAATATTGTAACAAATTCTATAAAGACTAAAAATGGTCCACATCAAAAATAATCTTAAAAAAAAGAAGTAGTACTATGGCAGGGGCTTCCCTGGTGGCTCAGACAGTAAAGAATCCGCCTGCAATGTGGGAGACCTCGATTTGATCCCTGGGTTGGGAAGATCCCCTGGAGGAGGGCATGGCAACCCACTCCAGTATTCTTGCCTGGAGAATCCCCATGGACAGAGGAGCCTGGTGGGCTACAGCACAGAGTCAGATGCAACTGAGCAGCTAAGCACAGCACAGCATTACAACAGCCATATAGTTACTAATCACCCAGTCCTTAGCATATAAACCTTAAACAAAATCTGGCAGTTCTTTGCAATCAGTACAAAAGTTAGAATATAAGGGAGGAACTTTCTAAAGGCAACTAACACAAGTTTGAAATAGAGTGACAGATCAATAAACAACATCTCAGAAGAAAATCAAATATGTGGTCTCAGAACCAACACAAAGCTCATACTCTGGTCTCTCCACTATATGTGACTTATAATTTGTTGTCTACAAAATTACACTTAAAGATTTATTTACTGTGTCTCTCATGTGGATTTTAGTTTTCTCAAGAAGACTTCTCATGGTCATTAATACTGTTCAAATGTAATGACTCCCTTCTGGGATGGTTAAACTGAACCAGATAATTCACCACATTTGCTGTGTTAAAATGATGTTACCCATTCTCTGTTCACCAGAAACTGTCACAACATTGTTAATCAGCTATACCCCAGCACCAAATGTTTAAAAATAAATTATGGTAACCAAAGCTGGCTTTAAAAACTTAGGCGTGTTGTTGCTGGAGTACAGCACACATCCTATACTCTCATTCTTATTATAAAGTCCTCTTGGGTAACATATGGAGCCAATGAAACATGCAAGGACTTTGTCCTTAAGGAAATTACAGTCTAAAAGGGTCAACAAACAGAAGAAGCAACAAAGTGACTGTTTACCTACTCCAATCCCATTGAAGTGATGGATGTCGTATAAACAAATAATTAGATGTAGCCTGTAGAAGACATACTGTCCTCATTCACACAGACCTAAGTCCCAGCTGTGCCATCAACTCTCCCTTGGACCCTAGTACACCACTTCCTTCTTCAGGGTCTCAGTTTTATTATTCATGAAATAAAAGAAATTTGGGTTAGATGATACAGAAGTGAAGTGAAGTGAAGTGAAAGTTGCTCAGTTGTGTCTGACTCTTTGCATCCCCACGGACAGTAGCCTGCCAGGCTCCTCTGTCCATGGAATTCTCTACGCAAGAATACTGGAGTGGGTTGCCATTTTCTTCTCCAGGGGAATCTTCCCGATCTAAGGATCAAACCCAGGTCTCCTGCACTGCAGGCAGATTCTTTACTGTCTGAGACCCCAGGGTAGGTGATGTAGAGCACCTTTCTAAGTCTAAGTTCATGGAGGAAACACACTTTAAACGGATTGAGAGGATTAGCATCCTGACATTGGTATTTGACACTGGTTTGATGAGACATGTCACTAAGTCCCAAGAACTGAGTGTGGCACAATGATGATTTCCTTTGGAAAGTTTGTGTGACTTGATGCAAAGAGAAAGGATTTGAAGCATCTTAGCTTTAGTGCTTTCATAAATATAATATGATCCTGGCTCATATTTTGGTCTCCAGGTATTTGAATTCTGCAAGTTCTGGCCTTAGCCTTGTGCCCAAAGGCTATTTTAGGTAAAATGTCCTAACAAGCTTTATGCCTTTAGTTAAGTCACATATTAAAATGACTTGTTTGAAGGAAAAGCAAACATCATTCCAAACTTTTAAAGGGAAAATTCAAAAATTTCAGAGAATACAGTAGTCATGTTTTCTGGCCAAGGTACTCCCACAAGCTGGATGATTTTTGTGAACATTTGAAGGTTTGTGGTCAGTGTACCCCCCATGGTATGGCATTCTGAAAATGGGAGAGTAAAGTGACCTGGGGCTGGAGTTTGGGGAACTGGGGAGGCTTGGTCAAAGGGTACAAGCTTTCAGCTGGAAGATGAATAGTTTCTAAGCATCTAATGTGCAGGAACATGATTGTAGTTAATAATACAGAATTATACACTTGCAATTTGCTAAGATAATAGATCTTAAGTATTCTTACTACAGACAAACCAAAAAAAAAAAAAAAGGTAGCTGTGTGTGTGTGTTAATTAATTTGATGGTGGCAATCATTTCAAACTGTACATGTATATCAAGCCATCACCTTGTACACCTTAAATATATACACTTTCTATTTGTCATTTATAAATGAGTAAAGTTAGAGGAGTAGAACTTATTATTGAGAAATCAAGATGCTAAACCTTGAAACTGGCAAAGCCTAAAGCGTAAGCTGACTGCAGAAGTTATGTAATTTTTTTTCCTGGGTCTTCCATAACTCTAAAATTAAAAAGGAGTGGGGAAAATCCAGTTTCAGTGTGTTTTTTAAAACACCTCATGATGGCAGAAACAGTTGAATTTCTTAACTGGTGCACAAGAGAGAAGAAGAAAATGAGATGGGTAGAGATTTAAATTCAATTCTTTTCTTCTATTGTGTGAGCCTACAGTATCAACAACTGGCAATTGAGAGAAGAGATACATCATTATACTTATTTATAGCATTAACTACTTTACATTCATCCTCACAAGTGAAACTGTAAAAAAAAATTATAAAGGGAGTATGTGGTTCTTTCATTAGCTTGTCTGTAATACTGGATTGGTCCATAAATTAATGTGTATAAGAGAACGAGAAAAAAAAAATCAAAGCTCTGCCATTGTAATTACAGCTCTTTAAATATCAAAAGACACAAAGAAAGATTCCTTCTGAAAAGCCTACTGACTCTCTTGGCAAGACGCTATTAATTACTTGCATAAATCTGCAGTTTGTACACCCAGAGCTATGGGTGACATTATATTACATTATCCAAGCTTGTACCAGTCCCCATTGGTCTCAGCAAGTGTTTCTTTAAACTCTTGTTTACCAAGTGATCCCTCTGTAAACTTCAGCCTCCTGTTCAGAGGCAGTGAGCAGAGCACTGGAAAAACAGGTTGAGTCCTGTTGTGTCCTTAATATTGTCGATAACTGACACAATTCAATTAGAGAAACTGTATCAGGCGAATTATTAAATTAGGCTGGAGGTTGCCATGAGCAGTAATAATATCACACTCCTATTTAAAATCAAGACATTTAGCTTCCATAAGCAAACTGTTCACAACCAACCACACAGGGAAGTGGAAGAAACAAAGTGGGCCTTGGCTCTAAATTAATAGTTAAAGCCCTAGAGAAAGGACACTAGAGAAGCATTTCTACCTTAGAAAATATTTTGTCTCCAAATTTCTAGCCTTTATGTATAAATTTAATCAGCATTTCTCTTCTGAACATCCATTGCACAGAAAAGTTAATAGAATTAAAATCTGGCCCGTGGCTCTATATTTTTGCAATAAATACAGACTCAAGGGAACATCCTCCAAGCTGCTAGGGAGGAGAGAGTGGGAGTGTGTTACTTGATAAAATGAAAACCTAAATTCAAACAGCAAATGTGTCCCCCGCTGTGCCCAAGTGCCAATTTTCAGCTTTAGCCGTGCCCAACATTTGCAAAAAAAAAATTTAAGGAAAACGAATTTATGACCAAATTGAACTGGCCAACATGGTCTGTTTAGGGGAGAAAGAAGCAGGAAAAGCAGACAGCATGTCACCACCTAAACTACCAGGAGAACCTCGCCCCCAGAAGAAGGAGCGGGTGTTCTTTCTCAAGGCCAATGCAAGCCCAAGTGTCGGTGGATGCGGTTTACTGGGTCAAAACCATGCTGTGACTGTGAAGTTCAGAGACCCCAGGACTGATCTCAGAGGTAACCCCACTCTCACAGCTGTTAAACCTAACATGATACTATTTGATAATACAAGTTGTATTATTCCTAATGACCAACAAGTCAATTAATTAATTCTAAGACTTGGTTTTCAGCCAGTTCTGTTCATACCATGAAGCTTGATGGTGTGAAAGAAAGGAATACCTCTTTTATATCTGCTCAGTTTTCTTTATCTCTAATCACATCAGTGAGCACAGGAATAGATCTCATGGACTGTATCCTGCAAGGCTCCTCTGTCCATCAAATTCTCCAGGCAAGAATACAGGAGTGGGTCGCCATTCCCTTCTCCAGGGGATCTTCCAGACCCAGGGATTAAGCCTGGGTCTCCTACATTGCAGCTGTATTCTTTACCATCTGAGTCATCAGGGAAGCTCACCATTTATATCTTCTCAATCTTTTATATCTGTAATCCCATCAATATCTGTAATTCGAATAATAGTTTGTAGTTATTTGGGATCTTGGGGAAAAGTCAAGTGCTCACAGATATGTGTTGGTAGGTAAATTCATGTGAGTATACTGAACCAAGAACAGAGACTGTAATGTAAAAATCAGTGGCATCTTAAGAAGATGTCATACACTATACTTATTAAGAACTTGCTGAAAGTGTCCCACTGCCTCTGGGACAAAGACCACAAAACTTGCAAGTTGAAAGCTATTTTGCAGATATTCTGATACTACTCTTTTTATTTTACAGACAAGGGGAACAGAAAGATAGGGAAGATACAAGAGGTTTTCTTCCTCAAATTTTCAGAAATTTGAAAATAAGTGGTAAAATTAAGCTTCAAACTCTGATTTATCTCATACCCAAGGATTCCTTTGCTGTTATGCTTATAGTAGAAAGCACAAATGGGTGAATCTTTATTTTCCTTAGGTGTAGCAACCTCTTTTTGTTAGCCATGGTCTAGCTAAGTAAATATAACAAGAAAATAAATTTTTAAACAAACATAAAACTAACCTATTGTATAGGAGGTGATCTATTTGGTTTTTTGAGGGGAGAGGGAGGTTTTTTTTTTTTTCTTGACTGCGCCTGAGGCATGTAAGATCTTTAGTTCCCCGACCAGGGATCAAACATGCACCTCTAGCACTGGAAGTGTGGACCTCCAGGGAAGTACCAGGATAAGTTTTAAATACTTGCCTAGAAGGAGAATTAAGAGCCACAAACCTGATCATATCACTTCCTTATGTAATACATTTCAGTCATGGTCCTTGACTTAACAATGGTTCGACTTAACTTTTCAACTTTATGATGGTGCAGAAGCAATAAACATGCAGTAAAAATTGCCTTTAGATTTTTAATTTTGATCTCTCCCAGGGCTAGCAACCTGCCAACGATCCTCTCTCACGATGCTGGGCAGCAGCAGTGAGCCGCACAATCCTGAATGTAAACAACTGATACGCCTCCAACCATTCTGGACTCAGACAACTACTCTAATTTTCACTTTCAGTACAGTATTCAATCAGTTGCATAAGACAGTCAACACTGTATCATAAAATAGGCTTTGCGCTAGATGATTTTGGCCAAGGGTAGGCTCATGTATGTTTTCTGAGCACATTTAAGGTCGGCTAGTCTAACCCATGATGTTTAGTACATTAGTCTATTAAATGCATATTCAACTTTTGATATTTTCAACTTAGGATGGATTAATGAGGGGGTGTGTAACCCCATTGTAAGTCAGAGAAGATCTGTACTGAGGTTCAAGCTCCACTGTGACCTTCAGGCTTGTTCTCTAACCTTCTCTCTTGAATTTCTCCTCCACTTCTTTCCTAGATCGTCAGACTCCTCTCTGTGGGTGGTGGTCTCTTGTCATCTCCTTCCATGAATCACAAGCCTCATATCTGTCTTTCTTGTTCTTCATTTTATCCGTGGTGCCTAGCACAGAGCCCAGCATATGGTGTGCATTCAATAAATTTGGGTTGAATAAATGAACGAAGTCATGCATGTAAGAATGCTTGGAAATTTTCCAGGATGTAAAACACTATTAAAACGCTAAGTCTTTCTTCTATTTAATTTTTAATGTCTTTGGAATCTGATACTTTTACACAAATTCTAAGGGACAGATTTATGGCCTAAAGCTACATGCACTTTATTGTACAATGACATCTGGATGAGCCAAAGTAATTAAAAATACTCTGCTTGAATCATCTATCACCCAACTCCTTGTACTCATCAAACTGAACATTCTTAACTTTACCTTTTATTAATAAAAAGGGGGGAGCTATTTCATGTCTAGTAAACCAAAAGGAAACGGCACAATCGTTCACCTCCTCTGTTGTCCAGGCCCTGGCTGGAGGACAGGACACTCTCGGGTCACACATAGTCATCCTCAGGAGACAGTTATGCGCAAGGGCAGATATAATGTCATTGGTGCCTCTCTGACCATTATTCACTGAGCTAACTTTCTGCCAAGGGTCCTCTCTAGGGAACATAGAAGGAGCCTCAGGGTATTATCCCAACAGAAAGCTCAGGCTAACCAAGTATCCAGCTCTGATGGGGATAGGTCCTTCCACAGAATTGCTCCTCACCTTCAGCGCAATAGAGGCTCCTCACTGGCACAAAGAGAACAGATAAAGGTGTTGGTGGCCTGGACCAGGATGGTAGTAGGGGAGGTAGCAAAAAAACAGTTGAGCTCTGGATATAAATTCTTCTGAAGGTAGAGTCAATAGGCTTTGCTGATGGATTGATGTGAGTGAGAAAGAGAGAGAAGCCATGGATGACTGTGAGGTTTGGAGCATGTGAAACTGTGAAACCCTGATTGCCGTTGACTGTAAAGGTAAAAACTGCAGGAGGAGCATATTTGGGGTGGAGACCTGAGTTGCACATTAGGAATTAAGTTTTGGACACGTTAAATTTGAGATGCCAATTAAATATGATTAAGTTTATGATTAACTTCCAGCCAGAGAGAAGAGATAGAAGTATATCTTATGTAAAGGGTGAAAGGGACTTCCCTGGTGATACAGTGAATAAGAACCTGCCTGCCAGTGCAGGAGACATGGGTTCGATCCCTGACCAGGGAACATGCCACATGGGCGCCCATGCGCCACAACTACTGAGCCTGCGTGCCTCGAGTCTGTGCTCAGAAATAAGAGAAGCTACTGCAGTAAGAAAATCATGTGCTGCAACCAGAGAATAGCCTCCATAAGTGGAGGCTACAACTAGTGAAAGCCTGAGCAGCAATGAAAACCCAATGCACTCATAAATAATAAATATTATCTTTTTAAAGGGTGATAAAATTATCACCCATGTTAGTGAGGCTCATGTGGCAAGACACTGGGGGCAACCTCCAGCCAACAACCAGCTAGAAACAGAGGCAGTGGTCCTAACAGTCCAAAGGAACTGAATTGTGCCAACAGCCCTGTGAGCGTGGATATACACCCTTTCCCAGTCAAGTCTTCAAATCTGCTGACACCTTGACTGCAGCCTCTTGAGAAATTATAAATTAGAGGACCCATCTACGTAGTGCCCATATTCCTGACGCATATTGCAGAAACGCTAAGATAATAAATGTGTATTGTTCTAAGCTGCTAATTTCGGGATAATCTGTTATGAAGCAAAATACAATTAATATAAGGTCATAGGGCTTCCGTGGTGGTTCCGGTGGTAAAGAATCCACCTGACAATGCATGAGACTCGAGTTCGATCACTCGGTTGGAAGATCCCCTGGAGGAGGAAATGGCAACCCACTCCAGTATTCTTGCCTGGAGAAACCCATGGACAGAGGAGCCTGGTGGGCTAGGGGGTCGCAAAAGAATCAGACATGATTTGGTGGCTAAACAACAAGAGAATCAAAAGAATGAATGTAGACAGAAGAGAGAACTGGGTTTTGGCCCTGGGTTCACCACTGTTTAGAAGTTAGGAAAATAAGAGGAAAGTACATGGAGATGGAGGGCCATCAGTAGAAAGGGACAAAGAGATGGGATGACAAAGGGGTCAACGAGGAGGCCGAAGTGATCAACTGGTAAACACTGTGGACAAGTCAAGTAAGGTGAGGGCTGAGAATGTGTTGTTGCAGTTAGTGATGATGAGAAAACACAGTAACGCTGTAAAAAATGTAGGGCGAAAAAAATACTTAAAAACTTAACTTCTTTGATAAAGCCAAAATTTCGCAGGTGGAGTTTCCTTTAAGTCAGAGACAGCTCCATCTATTCCTGCTGTTGCAGCTGATCGTAACAGTGTAACACTGAAAAAGAATTTAGCAAGTTTCAACTTCAGATGTCTCTTTTACAGATGAGCACTGTGAGTGAAGCCAATTATTCAAGGTCACATAGTTAATGAATAGAAGAGTTAGGAATCAAAATGAGACCAAAGGTTCTTGACCTACTGCTCTTTCTGCTACATTTCATTCCTTCTTCGATTTCCTGCTTCCAGGTGGATGATTAGAAATCTTAAAATGCTGTATAGCGATAATAAGTATAGGTAACCTCTCTTACCTGAAGTCTGATTTATTTGTGTTCTTCTATAGTTAAAAGTTTGTAAAAAATCTTATCAAAAACAGATCTGTGGGATATCCCTTAAACCATTGAAAGAATCAACGTGTAAAAGACACTGATGAGGACTTGCCCGGTGGTCCAGTGGTTAAGACTCCGAACTGACAATGCAGGGAACATAGGTTCGATCCCTGGTCTGGGAACTAAGATCCCACATGCCTTAGAGCAACTAAGCCCGTGCGCCACAACTACTGAGCCCTTGAGCTTAGAGCACATGCTCAGCAACAAGCCCCCTGCTCACCACAGTTAGAGAAAACCTCCACACAGCAACAAAAATCTGGTGCAGCCAAAAATAAATAAGTAAATAAACATTTTAAAAAGACATTTGCCCTCAAGGAAATGACAGTCTGGTGGGGAGGCAGATACTTAAATAGGGTACTGCAGCTCAGGGTGATAGAATAAAAACCCAGAATGTGGTGGGTGCATTAAAAAGGATTCTGAGCTCAACTTTAGCAGCAAGTGACATCTATGGTGATGTCAGAAATACGAGAAGTATCAGCAGTGTAGGGGGTGGCCCAGGAAAATGGAAGAGTGTAGCCCAGAATAAACAGGGCACTGACATAAAGGGGAGAAATGAGGTTCCCTGGGCACACAAAGCAAGAAGGCAATGGGACCTCCCTTGTAGTCCAGTGGTTAGGACACCATGCTTCTAATGCAGGGGGCACAGGTTCGATCCCTGGTCAGGGAACTAGGATCCCACATGCCACTGTGAGGCTCAGCCAAAAAGTTAAAAATAGAAAAAGAAGGCAGTCAGGACCATTCAAACTTTCAAGCCACGAGAGCATAAAGATCCTGTTGATGCAAATACCAGTGGGGAAGGTGTAGAATATTTCCAGAACCCCACACTTTCTTGCAGGCCCTTCCCTAGTCTGCATGTTGCCTCCCCACCCCTATTCCTGGCCCACCCCCAGAGGTGATCAATATTCTAACTTATGTCATCACAGATTAGTTTTGCCTAGTCTTAAATTTCATGTAAGTGGGATCACAGAGTAAGCTCTATCATTCGATCTGGCTTTGGTTACACAAGTACAAACATACATAAAATCACGCTGTACATTTAATATCTGTGTGCTGCATGGTATGTAAGTCGTATCTCAATTTTTTCAGCAAGGGAGGAGGAGGAAAGGATAAAGCACACATGACTCCTAGGCTGTGCTTCTCAAAGTTTCTCCCAGAAACCCCTTAGAAAAGGGATTCCATGTTCAAATAAGCAGGGGAGTCGAGTTACAGTGAGTGGAAAGCATTTTCTTCTGCAAATCTTCTGAGCTCGTGCTACAATTGTAAGTACTGTGACTCTCCAAAGGGGTGATAAATAGCCAGACTTTCTCCCATCTCTTTTTGTCGGGTATCTCTCAGGACTCAGATATGAAGGACCTGTGGACCAGTCCTCTAACCTGCACATGTGGGAAATGGATTGTGTTAAATAGGACACCAGAGCTGGTTCATGAAGGAAATGACTCTCCTGGGCACAGCGCATTCAAAATGCCAGTGAATCCAGCAGGTGCGGGGAGTCCAGGAAGTGGCTGGACGGCAGGAATGGGGCTCTAAGAGCCGTCGGACCTGGGAATAAATTTCTAACCCTCATATATGATTGAGGTCTGCAACTCTGTGGTTAGATGGAATACAGCCCGCAGGTAGAGATATCAGGTGAGCTGCTCTCAGGGCCCAGAGGGCTGTGGGGCAGAGGAAAAGGGACAGGAAAGTTACAAATAAAAAGGAGTCTTGGGACTTTCCTGGTGGTCTAGTAGATTAGAATCAACCTGCCCATGCAGGCGACGCGGGTTCAAACCCGGGTCTGGGAAGATACCATATACCCAGTAGCAACTAAGCCTGTGTGCCACGACTGTGGAGCCCGCTCTCTAGAGCCCGTGAGCCGCAGCTACCGAGCCTGCATGCTGTAGCTACTGAAGCCCACGCACCTACAGCCTGCGCTCTGAAATAGGAGAAGCCTGCGGGCTGCAAGGAAGAGGAGCCAACGCTCGTGGCAACTAGAGAAAGCCAGCTCACAGCAACAAAAACCCAGCACAGCCAAAAATAATGATAACAATACAAGAAATAATTTTTTTTTTTTCCAAAAAGAAGGGCTTCCATCTGGATGTAGCTGATGCAGCAGGAGGAAGTGCCTCCTTCCAGCAACAGTGCAGGTTCAGCGCCTTCAACCCCGTCTCTCTCCTGTCTTAAGCCTTTTACTCAAAGCTCTTCCCAACCACCAGAACCCAGAGCTTCTTAAATGTCTTTTGAAGGTCTCCACAGGGGGCAGGTTTAACATGATTCTGAACCTAGTGACAAGAGAAGCGTAGTATTCAAAGTACAAAATTTACTCTTTTGAGGTCTTTACAAATTGTAAACACTTGGTTCTAAAATAAAAAACACTTCTTCCACAGAGAGGATGGGACAAACTGAAAGAGTAGCACTGACATACATACACTACCAGGTGCGAAATGGACAGCTGCTGGGCAGGCGCCGCGAAGCACAGGGAGCTCAGCTAGCTGCTCCCTGACGAGCTAGCGCGGTGGGATGCGGGGAGCGGGGACGGAGGCTCAAAGTGCATATGTATCTATACATACAGCTGATTCTCTTCATTGTACAGCAGAAACTAAAACAATATAGTGCAGCAACTATCCTCCATTTAAAGAAATTAATTAAAAAATAAAAACACTTCTTCCAGTCTAAAAGTTATTTTTTAAAAAAGGTACAATATGAGTGTGGCTTGTTTATCTTTTATTCTCCAGAAAAACCAATTTCATTTAAATTCATTATGTTATACATGCCTGCTGCTGCTGCTCCTGCTGCTGCTAAGTCGCTTTAGTCTTGTCTGACTCTGTGTGACCCACAGACAACAGCCCACCAGGCTCCTCCGTCCATGGGATTTTCCAGGCAAGAGTACTGGAGTGGGGTGCCGTTGCCTTCTCCGATGTTATATGCCTCAGTTCAGTTCAGTTCAGCCACTCAGTCATGTCCGACTCTTTGCGACCCCGTGAATCCCAGCACGCCAGGCCTCCCTGTCCATCACCAACTCCTGGAGTTCACTCAGACTCACTTCCTTCAAGTCAGTGATGCCGTCCAGCCATCTCATCCTCTGTCGTCCCCTTCTCCTCCTGCCCCCAGTCCCTCCCAGCATCAGCTAGTACTACTTCATTAATAATAGTTATATGGTTAGACTCTTTGCCTTCATTACTAGCAGGTTTATATTTGCACATGTGCTCAGGCATTCAGTCTTGTCCCACCCCATGGACTGTAGCCTGCCAGGCTCCTCTGTCCAGAGAACTCTCCAGGTAAGAATACTGGAGTGGGTTGCCATCTCCTATTGGGGAATCTTCTCGATCCAGGGATCAAACCCGTGTCTCTTGCATCTTCTGCATTGGCAGGCAGATTCTGTACCACCATATTTGCACATAGAATACAACAATGATGGATTTAACTATGGAGTAAAAAACTAAGCAAAAGAGAAAAAAAAGAAAATGAATCGCAAAGAGGCAGCAGTGAAGTGAAAATAACATGGCTAATATTTTATGAAAAATTTAGAAAAAAAAAGATTTTGTAAATACCAAAGAGACAACCAATAAAGATCTTGTTTCTTCCATCTAACTAATCTCAGAGCATCAGAGACTATCATTCATTTTAACCATCTTAAAAAAATGATCTTATAATATTGCCATCTGTAGGCCTATGACAGATATAGCAGTCCAATGGCGCAGATAATGAAGCAAAAATACGAGAAATTAAAGGGACAGATGTGCAAAACTAGCATACTCATTTGGCTTAGTATTTCACATCTGTTCTCTCCGAAGCCTTCCCAGTGACACAAATCTAGATGTGGTATCTTGAAACGTTATGCTGTACAGCTAGCAACGTGCCCATGACTGACTGAAGATCCACTCGTTCCAACACACCACGTGTTTCCTTGTCAATATTGCTACTCTTCTCTCCAAAACTGCACATCTGTCATCAAGGGAGAACCCGTGTAGGTATACATAGGTGTATATTACATGATTGCATTTATCCATCCTTCTAAAAATTGGCCTCCCTGGTGTTTGAAAGTTAGCTGTGACAAGAAATGCAAAAAAAGATGGCCATCCATATGTTCTACATAACCATTCTGGGATCATTCATATTTTTGATTGGCAGAGAGAAAATAAAAATGGTAAAAAAAAAAAAATATATATATATATATATATATATATATTAACCAATTCTGGCATACTACATAAATTTTTTCATTTAAAGACCAATTCTCCTTTTTAGACTTTTAAAATTTTGGACCATAAGTCACCTATTCAAAAATGTTTAGTTTAAAATGTGATGGGACTTCCCTAGTACCCAGAGGAAAAGAATCCACCTACCAGCGCAGAAGATGCCAGAGATGAAGTTATCATCCCTGGGTTGGGAAGATCCCCTGGAGCAGGAAATGCAACCCTCGCCAGTATTCTTGCCTGGAGAATCCCATGGAGAGAGGAGCCTGGTGGGCCACAGTCCATGGGGTCTCAAAGAGTCAGACACAACTGAGCTGCTTATCATGCATGCACCATAAAGAGTAAAGCAACAATGTCTTCCCTGTACTATAAAACACATACTAATCTTCAGCTTGTGGAAATTAAGCAACATTGAAAAAAATAATTCACATCCATAATAAAAATGTGAACTATAAGCCTTGGTGGCTATAAAGGTAAGGAATCTGCCTGCAATACGGGAGACCTGGATTTGATCCCTGGGTCAGGAAGATCCCCTGGAAAAGGAAATGGGTACCCACTGCAGTATTCTTGCCTGGAGAATCCCATGGACAGAGGAACCTGGCAGGCTACAGTCCATGGGGCCGCAAAGAGTCAGACATGACTGAGTGACTAACACTTTGTCTTTGGGCTTTCCCAAAGACCCCGTGCAGCCAAGTAAATAAAATAAATTTTATAGGAAAAAGGGTTCATACAGTTCTAAGCTTAAAAAAGATTCGTGTCGATGCTATGGCCACACCTTTAGGATATACCTGTCTGGGTTCTCATAGCTGTTTAACCTACTGGAAGTTCCTCAATCCCTGTAAACCTGTCTTTCCTCTGGTAACAGAGAACACCAAGAAACCACCCCATACTGCATCAGGAGGATGAAATACCATCATTTGTTTAAATCAAATGAGTTTATAAAAGACACAGCATGGAGCTGTTTTAGAGCAAGATCTCAATATGTTTTCATTAGTTATTTTTCTTATTGTTGATTCCCACAATAAAGTATCAAGGTAGAAATTAGGAGCCTATTTTACAGGTTGATGAAACTGACACTCATGAATTTCTAGTAACTGTTATAGAGCCAGGAACCAGCCTGAGGCTGTGGAACCTGGAATCTTTCTACTCCACTACACGGGCCCTCAGGCAGTTGTTCAGTCACTCAGTCGGGTCTGACTCTTTGCTACTCCACGGATTTCAGCACAGCAGGCTTCCCTGTCCTTCACTATTTCCCAGAGTTTGCTCAAACTCATGTCCATTTAGCCAGTGATGCCATCCAACCATCCATTCTCTGTCGTCCCTTTCTTCTCCTGCCTTCAATTTTTCCCAGCATCAGGGTCTTTTCCAATGAGTCTGCTTTTCACATCACGTGGCCAAAGTATTGGAGCTTCAGCCCCAGTCCTTCCAATGAATATCCAGTGTTGATTTCTTTCCAGTGCCACCAGCTAGAGCTCTCTGTCCTTTCTTACTAGAATCTGGGCCAACATTTCTGACTGTGGTAAGCAAAGTTCGCCTGCTAAGTCACTTTAGATGTGTCTGACTCTTTGTGACCCCATGGACTGCAGCCCTCCACATTCCTCTGTCCATTCCAGGCAAGAATACTGGAATGGGTTGCCATGTTCTTCTCCAGGGGATCCTCCTAACCCAGGAATCAGACCTGCATCTCCTGAATTGCAGACAGATTCTTTACCACTGAGCCACCAGGGAAGCCCAAGCAAAGCTTACAGACACACAGTTATCAGTGACAATCTTAGCAAGTACAGCACCTTGGACAAAACAGAGGTGACTTTCCCTAATAAGATAAAAGCTGTTCACCACCACCACGCCCCCGCGCTCAGCCGCTGCAGGCTACAGGAGGCCATGAGCAGAGTGACCTCTCACTTCAGTCCAATGGCATTGAGAAAAGGAAGCATGAGCACCCAACATGGGTTTCCTGTCCCTGCTAGACAATTGTCCTTATTATCTATTCCAATGAGAGGTTTTGTGGTTTCCATTACCATAGTAAAAACAAAAGACCCTGATGCTGGGAAAGACTGAAGGCAAAAGGAGACAGGGATAACAGAGGATGAGATGGTTGGATGGACATGAATTTGAGCAAACTCCGAGATGGTGAAGGACAGAGGAGCCCAGCGTGCTGCAGTCCATGGGGTTGCAAAAAGTTGAACATGACTTAGCAACTGTAAAACAACAGTAAAAGTAATCACTGTGGGGGTTTTTTCTTTTTTGTTGGAGAGGGTGGGAAACTTTCCTATACCTTGATGTACCCTCAAAAATCAACTAAAATTAGCATGGAAGCATGTACGATAACGTATGTAAAATAGATAACCAGTGGAAATTTGCCGTATGACTCACGGAACCCAAACCGGGGCTCTGTGACAGCCTTAGAGGGGTGGGATGTGGTGGGAGGTTGGAGGGAGGTTCAAAAGGGAGGAGGCATATGTACACCAATGGCTGATTCATACCGATGTATGACAGAAGTCAAACCAATATTATAAAGCAATCATCAATCAATTTAAAATAAATAAATATAATTTTTAAAAAAATCAATGAGAAACAAATGAATGGAAGGACTGAGCGTGTAATGAATGTGGTGGCCCCGATGTCAGGCATTACACAGTCTTCTCTACACAACAGGGAAATAAAACTCTCCAGACTATCAAAGGTGACAAGCACGCAGTAACAGCCAATTCTTTTTATTTCTTGTCATTAAATGTGCTCTGCATCAGTAGAATATGTAATAATTGTCCATGAAATGAGTGCTTTTAGACTGACTGACTTTTGGGGAAGGAGAAATAACGCAGATTTGCAATGTGGAGTTATTAGAGGTGACGAGGAAGAGGAAGAGGATGAAGCAGTGTTTGTGAAATGTCTTCCTCTGAGTAACTGAAGGCAGGCTATAGAAAGGCCTTGACCACAATCATCAAGCAAGGACTCCACAGCTATCTTTTACATAAACCCTTGCAACATTATCATCTATCTTCATCCAGTTTCTTTTTTTAATTTTTATTTATTTTTGGCTGTGCTGGGTCTTCATTGCTAAGCGTGGGCTTTCTCTAATTGCAGCACACGGGTTTTCCTCTTTGGTGGCTTCTCTTGAGCAGTGCGAGCTCTAGGCGTGTGGGCTTCAGCTGTTGCAGCACGTGGGCTCGGCAGTTGTCGTGCAAGGGCCTAGGGACCCCAAGGCATATGGAATCTTCCCAGACCAGGGGTGGAACCTGTGTCCCTTGCATTGACAGGTGAACTGCCACCCCCTGGACCACCATGGAAGTCCCTTCATCCAATTTCTGAAGGGTTCTTGTGAGAGTTCTGAGTCAGAGAGCGAGCTGAGAGGCCCACACCGTAAACATGCATCTTTCTCCCTTTGACACACGGGCTGGAGCTCGTCAGGGTGATAAGGGCCATCCTTTCCTCTGATGGGACCTGCTCCCCCCGCACCCAGTGTCAGGTTCAGCCTCCTAGGAGGTAAGTTACAGCTCTGTGACATACTCAGCCCCTCTATATGTGAGTCTGTGTCATGCCAGGTGCTGGGAAAGGCATGTGAAGGACACAAGTCCCAAGGAGCTTGCAGTCCATTGAACTGGGCTCTGCACTAGCATGTGGCAGGTGTCACAAGAGAATTAAGTGTGAGGATGGGCCAGCAGGGTCCTTCCCAGGTACATTTGAAATGGAGCTGAAGAAAAGAGTTTTTGTCCTCTCCTAATAGGAGCTCTGAAATGGGAACCTGAGAACTGCCAGCCACTGTACTGAAAAGGGACACACTTGGCTGGAATAAAGCCAACAAACCAAGAGAATCCAGGACAAGTGATAGGGACAAAACCCAACGCACTAGAGTCCCTGATCCCAGGTGTCCAGGACTAGGTCACCTAATCCTGTGAATGCCCCCATTCTGGCCTAAGCAAGGATAAACGTGGTTTCTGTTCAATACAAATTTGCACCTGAACAATGTTGGACAATATAAGTGACAAATGGGCCTAGCAGGGCATTCAAGTCGAGACACATTCAAGTCGAAATATTCAGCAGGCAGCTGGCTCCTTTCAAGGTTCAAAAATAGAATCCAGGGTGGAAATATATGTTCCACAGTCATTAGCTACGAAAGGTAACTAATTTTTAACTTTAGTTTCTGGGGAGGAAAGTGCCCAACGTTGAAAGTCCTCTTTCCCCATCTCCCGTCTTTCTACCCAGGGCCTCTACTCAAGCTCCTGCCTCTTGAACTCAGGATATTTCCTTCTCTTCTCTGCTCCTTCAATCTCTCTGCATCTTGCTTTTTCTTGCCAGTGGCTCCCTAACGTCTGCCACATACCTCACACCTTCTCAAGCTTCCCAGGCTCTGGGAATGTGCAGGTATTTTGGAGGAAAGACGCTTTATCTGTCACCCCCAAGACACTAGACAGGAGTTCCTGGTTTTGTACTGCGTGTGACACAGGGTCATTCCTTCCTCAAAGAACCTGAGCAGCAAGTTTGCTTACATTCCTGTCATACTAGATGGACTACATTTAAAACTATCCTTTATTTCTAAATTATATCCTTTGGTTGTTAAAATATCGTGTGTGTGTGTGTGTGTGTGTGCGCGCGCACACTCGGTCATGTCCGACTCTTCGAGGCCCCATGGACTGTAGCCTGCCAGGCTCCTCTGTCTATGGAATTCTCCAGGCAAGATAACTAGAGTAGCTTGCCATTTCCTTCTCTAGGGGATCTTCTCCACCCAGGACCGAACCCACCTCTCTTGCATTGGCAGGTGTGTTCTTTAGCAGCTGAGCCACCGGGGAAGCCCCCTTCTTTTATTAAACGATGATGACAGTAGATGGTAGATTAAAAAAATATATATACTTGGCTAAATAAAATGTTTGCAACTTTATTTTAGCCCTCAAAGCTTTCTTTAAATTTTACAAGTCTGCTAAATACAGAAGTCTTGGAATCATTGTAGTAAGACAATATGCACATCTGAAACTAATAATTTTACATGTTAATTATACCTCATTTTTTAAAAGTTAGGGGAATATGCAGAGAAAGAACACAAAGCAAAGGACTTCCCTGCTGGTCCAGTGGCTAAGACTCTGAACTCTCAATTAAAGGGGCCCGGGCTTGATCCCTAGTCGGGGAACTAGATCCCACATGTCACAATAAAAGAAAAAAAAATCCTGCATACTGCAACGAAGATTAAAGATCCCACATGCTACGACTAAGAGCCAAACAGATAAATTTTATCAAAAAAGAAAGAACACAAACAGAAAGGAGACGCTGAGAACTGTCAGTCTGCAAAATGCTGACTGCTATCCCTCTCAGAAGAAAAATTTGAGGAAAGATTAAAAGAGCATAAAGAAGCAAGGGGGGTTAGGAACATCCCAGGCACTGTGCCAGGGGTCTTTGTGTATATTTGCATACCTGGTAATAGCTAGGCATTGACACCTCCTTGTTACTGATGATGAAACAGGTTCAGAGAGCCTAAGAAAAGTACTCAAGGCAACCCAGTGAGGGTAGCAGGGACAAGAGAGACATCCTTGACTAGCAGCTCACTTTTACAAACAGTGGAATTGATAACTAGGGCTAGGACATAGTATATAGGACCCCCAAACAAGCAGTGAGGAGCAGAAGAGCTGCCTCATCTATCCTCTTAGGACAGACAGGAAGATGCTTCTGAAACAGAAATCAGTTGAAGAGCCTTGGATATGGAGCCAAGCAAATAAAGGCTCATTATCCTTGACTCACTGAATCATCTACAAACATCCATACAGTCGTGTGGAAATTTAATTCCCCATCCACCAAGTGTTTCTGCTGTGTTCTCACACTCAGAACGTCGTCTCAAGTTATCAATAGGCTTTTTTTTTCCTGCGTTTCTTTCTTTTTAACTAAGCTAACTCCGCCACATCCTGACAGTATAATTAGCAGTAACCTTGGGAGAGGAATTGTTCGGAATTAAAAAATAAGTACTGTAGACAGATACTTTTAGAGCGTCTTGCATGGCTGAGGAAGGATCAGTACACTAAGCATGAAGTCAAGACACGTGAAAGAACAAAGGGGAAGGAACACTAATGAATTCTCAGACGTGTAGGAAACCTGTTAAGCCCCAGGTTTGACACCAGATGTGGAGTTAAGTGATTTTTAATTTCTTTAATTGTAATTTTAAATTGAATATAATCCAAGAATGCTATCTGTCATTTCACAAAATCTCACTAATTGTTACACAGGAGGGACAGAGTAACTCTTACCAGAGGGACCCCCTTGGGTATCAATCATCCAAGAGTTTGAGACAGAGGGGTGTGTGTGTGTGTGTGTGTGTGTACCTGCTTAGTCGCTCAGTCCTGTCCGACTCGGCGACCCCATGGACTGTATGTAGCCCACCAGGCTCTTCTGTCCATGGGATTCTCCAGGCAAAAGTAGTGGAGTGGGTTGCCATTTCCACCTGCAGGGGATCTTCTGGGCCCAGGGATGGAACCCATGTCTCTTGTGTCTCTTGCATTGGCAGGTGGATTCTTTACCCCTGAAACACCCGGGAAGCCTGAAGTTGTTATGGGTGAGCTTCCATAAAATGAAGCATATTTGTCTGCATATTCTTCAAACTGATCTGTTTATGTTTGCCAGGAGGGCCAAGCAGTCACCTAGGAAAGAAAGAAAGAGTTAGGGAAGTATTTCCTAAACAAATATTGCAATATCTTTCTATGATAGTTGAACTGATACGTAAATCAGTCTACCAGCTATCAATCACAAAATGAGATCAATTATAGGAAAATGCTTGGTCAACTATTCAGAATCCGTTTGCTATTATCCTAATTATTACTACTTCTACCATCACCTTATTTGAATTTGGTGTTGAAACATATAAAAAAATAAACACTAATCCAGACTACCTGAGAGAGAACAGCCTAAATCATACACTGTGTTATTAAAATGTAGTGTTATTATTGTAAAGTCCACAGTCTAACTTGAAGCTCCTGTCAACAAGTCCAATCAAATACAGTTTTGTCTATTCTTCTTTAAGAAAAGACACATTCATACTTGAAATTATACATTTATATGCTATAATGAATGTGATAGATTCTTTAAAAAAGAATTTATCCTGTTAATTATTGTAAACATGTCTATATATTAAAATCTTGTTAATCCAGGCTTCTGATAATTCAGAGTTTAAGTTCATTTTCCCTATGCTGAAATGAAATATATGTTTCTCCTGAGATATTGTAAAAGTGTATTTCAGTAGTACACATGCTGAAGTGTAAAATTTAAGAATATAGTCTCAGAGAGATTTTATTTGAAAGGCATTCAGAATCTTGCATTGCTGCCCTCTGGTGGCCAAACACGGTTCTGTACTGTAATTTTAAAATTATCTGTATAGAACAATTTGAACTCTATCAATGTCATGATGCAGCTGCAAATTTAAGTATCTTGCCATAAAGTAAGTGCAAGTAGAGAATTAGACAATTACCTGTAAAAAACATGCATCTATGTTAGTGATGTGTGTGTGTGTCTGTGTGTGTGTGTGCTCACTCATGTTCGACTCTTTGTGACCCCAGGGAATATGTAGCCTGCCAGGCTTCTCTGTCCATTGGAATTTCCAGAAAAAAGTACTGGAGTGGGTTTCCATTTCCTCCTCCAGGGGATCTTCCCAACCCAGGGATCTAACCCACGTCTCTTCCTTCTCCTGCATTGACAAGCAGATCCTTTACCACCAGTGCCACTGGGAAGCCCTTATATTAGGGATACGCCCAAAGAAATTCTCCACTCAAACTTGGTCTATAGCAGATTTTTAATTACTGCATAGAACAAGGTCCCTGACCAGAAACAACCCCAAAATAATGGGGAATAAACTCTGTAAAGGCCATTTCACGTTATTTTGTTTCCATAATATAAAGTTTTTAACAGTTCGTGAGTTCTTGAGTTCTTTGGCTGTAGATTCAAGTCACAATAAGGTAGTGTAATTTATTAGCTAAGTGACTTTCAGTAAATAACCTAACTGCTCTGCATGCTCTGTACTTCATTTTCTCACCTGCAGAATTGGGATAATTGCACTTATTTATCAAATGTGTTGATTAACTATGGATGTATATAATGTGTCTGATAGGTTATAGGCATATAATTAATGGTAGCAACTCTTCGCGACCTCATAGACTATGGCCCACCAGGCTCCTCTCCAGGCAAGAATTCTGGAGTGGGTATCCACTCCCTTCTCCAGGGGATCTTCTCACCCAAGATCGAACCCAAGTTTCCTGCATTGTAGGCAGATTCTTTTCCCCCTCCCCTGAGCCCTCCAGGAACTAACATTCACTCACCACATCTGGTTTCCCAAAGGAATTGACTCAGAGGCCTTCAGTTCAGTTCAGTTCTCTCACTCAGCCATGTCTGACTCTTTGAGACCCTGTGGACTGCAGCACTCCAGACCTCCCTGTCCATCACCAACTCCTGGAGCTTGCTCATACTCATGTCCAAAGAGTCGGTGATGCCATGCAGCCATTTTATCCTCTCTCAACCCCTTCTTCTCCTGACTTCAGTCTTTTCCAGCATCAGGGTCTTTTCCAGTGAATCAGTTTTTCGCATCAGGTGGCCAAAGTATTGGAGCTTCAGTTTCAGCATCAGGACTGAACATTCAGTACTGATTTCCTTTAGGATAGACTGGTTTGATCTCCTTGCAGTCCAAGGGACTTTCAAGAGTCTTCTCCAACACCATAGTTCAAAAGCATCAATTCTTTGATGCTCAGCTTTCTTTATAGTCCAACTCTCACATCCATACATGACTACTGGAAAAACCATAGCTTTGACTAGATGGACTATTGTCGGTAAATTAATGTCTTTGCTTCTTAATATTCTATCTAGGTTGGTCATAGCTTTTCTTCCAAGGAGCAAGCCTCTTTTAATTTCATGGCTTCAGTCATCATCTGCAGTGATTTTGGAGCCCAGAAAAATAAAGTCTGTCATGGTTTCCATTGTTTCCCTATCTATTTGCCATGAAGTGATGGGACTAGATGCCTTGATCTTTGTTTTCTGAATGTTGAGTTTTAAGCCACCCTTTTGTCTCTCGTCCTCAAGAGGCTCTTTCGTTCCTTTTTGCTTTTTGCCTTAAGAGTGGTGTCATCTGCATATCTGAGGTTATTCATATTTCTTCCTGCAATCTTGATTCCAACTTGGGCTTCACCCTGTCCCCATTTCACATGATGTATTCTGCATATAAGTTAAAAATATAGCCTTGATGTACTCTTTTCCCAATTTGGAACCAGTCCATTGTTCCATGTCCTGTTCTAACTGATGCTTCTTGACCTGCATACAGATTTCTCAGGAGGCAGGTAAGGTGCTCTGGTATTCCCATTTCTCGAATAATTTTCCACAGTTTGTTGTGATCCACACAAAGGCTTTAGTGTAGTCAATGAAGCAGAGGTAGATGCTTTTCTGAAATTCTCTTGCTTTTTCTATGATCCAACGGATGATGGCAATTTAATCTGATTCTGCTACCTTTTCTAAATCCAGCTTGAACATCTGGAAGTTCTTGGTTCACATACTGTTGAAGCCTGGCTTGGAGAATTGTGAGCACTGCTTGCTAGAATGTGAGACAAGTGCAACAGTGTAGTAGTTTGAACGTTCTTTGGCATTGCCTTTCTTTGGGATTGGAATGAAAACGGACCTTTTCCAGTCCTGTGGCCACTGCTGAGTGTTCCAAATTTGCTGGCATATTGAGTGCAGCACTTTCACAGCATCATCTGTTAGGATTTGAAATAGCTCAACTGGAATTCTGTCACCTCCACTAGCTTTATTCGTGTGAAGCTTCCTAAGGCCCACTTGACTTCAGACTTCAGGATGTCTGACTCTAGGTGAGTGATCCCACCATCGTGGTTTATCTGGGTCATGAAGATATTTTTTCTTAATATCTTCTGCTTCAGTTAGGTCCATACCATTTCTGTCCTTTATTGTGCCCATCTTTGCATACACTTTGCAAAGTGTTCCATTGGTATCTCTAATTTTCTTGAAGAGATCTCTAGTCTTTCCCATTCTATTGTATTCCTCTATTTCTCTGCACTGAGGAAGGCTTTCTTATCTCTCCTTACTATTCTTTGGAACTCTGCATTCAGATGCTTATATCTTTCCTTTACTTCTTTGCCTTTTGCTTCTATTCTTTTCTCAGCTATTTGTAAGGCCTCCTCAGACAACCATTTTGCCTTTTTGCTTTTCTTTTCTTGGGGATGGTTTTGATCACTACCTCCTGTACAATGTTACGAACCTCTGTCCATAGTTCTTCAGGCACTCTATCCATCAGATCTAATCTTTTGAATCTATTTATCACTTCCACTGTATAATCAAAAGGGATTTGATTTGTGAATGGTCTAGTGGTTTTCCCTACTTTCTTCAATTTAAGTCTGAATTTGGCAGTAAGGAGTTCATGAACTGAGCCACAGTCAACTCTTGGTCTTGTTTTTGCTGACTGTATAGAGCTTCTCCATTTTCCGCTGCAAAAAATATAATAAATCTGATTTCGGTACTGACCATCTGGTGATGTCCGTGTGTAGAGCTGGCTCTTGTGTTGTTGGAAGACGGTGTTTACTATGACCAGTGTGTTCCCTTGGCAAAACTCTGTTAGCCTTTGCCCTGCTTAATTTTGTACTCCAAGGCCAAATTTTCCTATTACTCCAGGTATCTCTTAACTTCCTACTTTGGCATTCCAGTCCTCTAAGACAAAAAGGATTTCTTTATTTTGGTGTTAGTTCTAGGAGGTCTTGTAGGTCAACACAGAACCATTCAACTTCAGCTTCTTCAGTATCACTGGTCGGGACATAGACTTGGATTACTGTGATATTGAATAGCTTGCCTTAGAAACAAACAGAGATCATTCTATCATTTTTGAGTTTGCACCCAAGTACCACATTTCTGACTCTTGTTGACTTTGAGGGCTACTCCATTTATTCTAAGAGATTCTTGCCCACAGTAGTAGATATAATGATCGTCTGAATTAAATTCACCCATTCCTGTCCATTTTAGTTCACTGATTCCTAAAATGCTGATGTTCACGCTTACCATCTCCTGTTTGGCCATTTCCAATTTTTCCTCATTCACGGACCTAAATTTCCAGGTTCCTATATAATATTGTTCTTTACAGCATCGGACTTTACTTCTGTCAGCTTAGCCCAAGGTTGTTATTTCTGTGTTAAAATGTTTTGGTGACAAGAAAACAGAATGAGAAGTTTTGTATTATTGATGGAGCTCAGCTAGCAACTTCAGACTCAGACTCAAATTGAAGAAAGTAGGGAAAACTGCTAGACCATTCAGGTATGACCTAAATCAAATCCTTTATGATTATACAGTGGAAGGGAGAAATAGATTTAAGGGCCTAGATCTGATAGATAGAGTGCCTGATGAACTACGGACTGAGGTTCGTGACATTGTACAGGAGACAGGGATCAAGACCATCCCCATGGAAAAGAAATGCAAAAAAGCAAAATGGCTGTCTGAGGAGGCCTTACAAATAGCTGTGAAAAGAAGAGAGGCGAAAAGCAAAGGAGAAAAGGAAAGATATAAGCATCTGAATGCAGAGTTCCAAAGAATGGCAAGAAGAGATAAGAAAGCCTTCTTCAGCGATCAGTGCAAAGAAATAGAGGAAAAGAACAGAATGGGAAAGACTAGAGATCTCTTCAAGAAAATTAGAGATACCAAGGGAACATTTCATGCAAAGATGGGCTCAATAAAGGACAGAAATGGTATGGACCTAACAGAAGCAGAAGATATTAAGAAGAGGTGGCAAGAATACACAGAAGCACTGTACAAAAAAGATCTTCACGACCAAGATAATCATGATGATGTGATCACTCATCTAGAGCCAGACATCTTGGAACGTGAAGTCAAGTGGGCTTTAGAAAGCATCACTGTGAACAAAGCTAGTGGAGGTGATGGAATTCCAGTTGAGCTGTTTCAAACCCTGAAAGATGATGCTGTGAAAGTGCTGCACTCAATATGCCAGCAAATTTGGAAAACTCAGCAATGGCCACAAGACTGGAAAAGCTCAGTTTTCATTCCAATTCCAAAGAAAGGCAATGCCAAAGAATGCTCAAACTACCGCACAATTGCACTCATCTCACATGCTAGTATAGTAATGCTCAAAATTCTCCAAGTCAGGCTTCAGCAATACGTGAACCAAGAACTTCCTGATGTTCAAGCTGGTTTTAGAAAAGGTAGAGGAACCAGAGATCAGATTGCCAGCATCTGCTGGATCATGGAAAAAGCGAGAGAGTTCCAGAAAAACATCTATTTCTGCTTTATTGACTATGCCAAAGCCTTTGACTGTGTGGATCACATTAAACTGTGGAAAATTCTTCAAGAGATGGGAATACCAGACCACCTGACCTGCCTCTTGAGAAATCTGTATGCAGGTCAGGAAGCAACAATTATAACTGGACATGGAACAACAGACTGGTTCCAAATAGGAAAAGGAATACATCAAGGATGTATATTGTCACCCTGCTTATTTAACTTATATGCAGAGTACATCATGAGAAACGCTGGACTGGGGGAAACACAAGCTGGAATTAAGATTGCCGGGAGAAATGTCAATAACCTCAGATATGCAGATGACACCACCCTTATGGCAGAAAGTGAAGAGGAACTAAAGAGCTTCTTGATGAAGGTGAAAGTGGAGAGTGAAAAAGTTGGCTTAAAGCTCAACATTCAGAAAACGAAGATCATGGCATCTGGTTCCATCACTTCATGGGAAATAGATGGGGAAACAGTGGAAAGAGTGGCTGACTTTATTTTTGGGGCTCCAAAATCACTGCAGATGGTGATTGCAGCCATGAAATTAAAAGACACTTACTCCTTGGAAGAAAAGTTATGACCAACCTAGATAGCATATTCAAAAGCAGAGACATTACTTTGCCAACTTAGGTCTGTCTAGTCAAGGCTATGGTTTTTCCTGTGGTCATGTATGGATATGAGAGTTGGACTGTGAAGAAGGCTGAATGCCGAAGAACTGATGCTTTTGAACTGTGGTGTTGGAGAAGACTCTTGAGAGTCCCTTGGACTGCAAGGAGATCCAACCAGTCCATTCTGAAGGAGATCAACCCTGGGATTTCTTTGGAAGGAATGATGCTAAAGCTGAAGCTCCAGTACTTTGGCCACCTCATGTGAAGAGTTGACTCATTGGAAAAGACTCTGATGCTGGGAGGGATTGGGGGCAGGAGGTGAAGGGGATGACCGAGAATGATATGGCTGGATGGCATCACGGACTCGATGGACGTGAGTCTGAGTGAACTCCGGGAGATGGTGATTGACAGAGAGGCCTGGCGTGCTGCTATTCATGGGGTCGCAAAGAGTCAGACACGACTGAGTGATTGAACTGAACTGAATTGAACAGCTAGCAACTGCATGACCCCACTCGGAGGTCATGGGATTAACTTCCAACCTACATGTCAATTCCATTCATTTACTGTCATATGTATACTGTGTGGCTCAATGGACTGGGTGATAAAGACTGGCCAGAAATGGATAAATAAAAACATGTTTTATTTTCAAGAACTTCAATATCTACCTGAGAAAACTCAACAGTAGTAAGGGAAATGATAATAGTAATTTTTAAAATGACCTTAATATAATGCAGAGTAAGGGCTTCCTAGGGCCTTAGTGGTGAAGAATCCTCCTGCCAGTGCAGGAGACATGAGGTGGATCCCTGGATCAGGAAGATCCCCAGGAGAAGGAAATGGAAATGGCAACCCACTCAGGTATGTTTGCCTGGAGAATCCCATGGACAGAGGAGCCTGGTGGGCTACAGTCCATGGGGTTACAAAAGAGTTGGACACAACTTAGTGATTAAACAACACTGAAGAGAGTACATAGTTCTTTGCAGTATGGAGAAGAAAGGGATCAGAGTACATGAACGTAATTCTAATCTCTGAGTGTCTCTCACTCACAGTAAGCATGATTATCAGGCTTCAGCAGACTTCTGTCTGCCATGTATTTCATCCTATAGTCTATTTGGCCCTGCCAAAACTTAAATAGCTAAATCACTTAAAGAATGTTTTATTGATCAACAGTTATTATGTACATGGAGACTCTGAAACAATCCAGTGTCATATTCTTGTTTCAGGGGTGTATAAACAGAAGCTGGTTTATAAATTTCAGATAATAAGCTTGAAAACAAACAAGAGAGGGATTAATGTACAATTCAGATTTGTCATAATCAACCTCTAGATGCAAGAGTCTAGACAGGCAATAATAAAGATTAACAATCTTATCAGGATTATGAGGCAGCAAATTATTGGGAAAGATATCTTTGATTTATTATAGTCATCAAAGGAATTATTTCAGAGCTATAGAAAATGATGTGAGTCAACTCCAGAAGAGATAGAGTCAATTGTTAATCACTAAAATGGCTTGTTTCTTGATATCTCAAAAGTTATTGAAGATACAACAAGGAAATTAATTTTGTCTATCTGGGAAAGAAGGATATGTAGCCTTGTTATCAGTACATATTTATAAGAGCCTAAGCTACATCGGACCACATCATATCTCTTGACATTATTGAATGAATACATGAAAGTATCTAGTAATAACAATCTATTTACATCTTAACAAAGCACTCAACACTGTTTTGTGATGAAAATCCATGAAAAGTCTGCAAATACATGGATGGAGGAACTGAAGATGACATAGTAATTAGCTAATTGGTCTCTAGAAAAGCTTAGACAAATAGCAGTACTGCTTCTTCTTACCTTTCTTCTCAAGTTTGAAATGGCAGCACAAGGATTTTTGGTGCATCCCAACTTCCCAAGTTAAAAGATTTGTCTCAGAGCAGCGACACTCTGAAAACACATGATGCATAAAAGATAAGATGCAATGGGGAAAGAGGTGCTTGGAGGGGGAAAATTGTGGAAATCTCCAAACACGGCAGAGAGAATTCAGAAAAAGACTGTGATCAAGACTCCAGTTTCAGTTGATGGTCACTTTGCCATATCCTGCAAGACACCACCAAGTCACCTGGGAATAAACACTCTGAGTTTGTTCCTTCAGCCTATCATAGTGCTCCTTCATTTCAATGACTGAGACCATATCCCCTGCTTTAGTTACTGTAATACGCATTAGAGCGTGAGCCCCCTTAGGGCAGAGTTCTTGTGTTCAACTGCTTTATCCTAGAGCTTAGAAAACTGTTCAACATAGAGTTGTTCAAGGAATGAATGGTAAATATGATCAATAAACTTACTGAAAGAATGTATCTCCTGGGTTCAAAATGAATACTTCTAATCAGTAGCTTTTCTCTGCAGAAACAATAGCACTTTCAGGGACTTTCCTGGCAGTCCAGTGGTTAAGACTCTGCGTGGCCATTGCAGGAGGCATGGGTTCAATCCCTGGTCAGGGAATAAAGATCCCACATGTTGCACAGCATGGCCAAAAGAAAAAAACACTTATAAATTGAAAAATATTCCATTCACAGAAGTGACAAAAACTGTAAAGTAGTAATAGCACAAGAGCAGCGCAGAAATGAACAGTACAAATATTACTAAAAGACAGAAAACAAAACTGGAACAAATGCAAAGATATAATATATTGCATAGGAAGACTAATAAAAATGTCAGTCTTCCAAAAGTAATAATGTAAATATCAATGTAATTCTAATTAGTATCTCAAAAGAATTTTTATTTCATTAGGATTATCTTGAATTTCCTATGGAAGAACAAACATCCAGAAGAGCCAAGAAAACTGTTTAAAAATCTAATGACAATGGAAGATATACTGCAATAAGCCACTGTAATAAAATCATTATGGTATTAACATGAAAATAGATTAAAAATAATAAATCAATGGAATAAAATAGATAATTCAAATAGATCCCAGTGTATATGTCACAAAGGGATACATTAATTTCATGAGTAACGAACTGATTCATTTTAAAAGCCTGATAATATAGTGCTCCATAAGGAGAAAGTGAGAGTAGATGGGCCCTTATGTACACTGTGTATAAAACCATCCCCAGGGGTATACAAGAATTATCTGTGTAAGTAAATAAAATGTTAGAAGAAAATGTAAGAGACTGCATATATACTCTAAGTATGGAAGAAAATTTATTAACCAAGTGAGAAAAACTGAAAACTAAAAGAAACAAAACACTAGGGCGGGAATGAGGAAGAGAGAAAAAGATAGATTTGACAAAACAGCTTTTTTTCATTAGGGTGAAAGTGTCATAAACAAAATCAATAGATAATACAGATAAACAGCGCTTTGGGGGAAAAGAAGCCACAAGTTGAAAGATCGACGAAGAGTTATCACTTGAAATGTATAAAAAGTTTCTCCAAAACAATGTGCGAAAACATGGGAAAGGATATGAAAACAGGCAACTCACAGAAAAGCAAATCTGAGTGACCAGCACACACATGAAAAGATTTCAGATTCATTAGTAGTCAATGCAAAAAAAAAAAAAACCAACAAACATTTAAAAAGTAGCAATGAGGTATCACATCTGGCAAAAATTCAAGTGCAATAAATGCCTACTACTGACAAGAACGCAGGGGAAAGAAACTCAAACTACTGGGTGAAATGTCAGCTTTACAGTCTTTCTGAAAAACCATCTAGCAACATCTAATAAAAGGTAATAGAATTACCTCCTTTGACGGGGCGATTCTATTGATAATCTATCATATAAAAATAAAGGCACCTAAAAATATCTACAACTCTGCTTTTTTCACAGGACTGTTGATATGCAGTAGTATCAATTTGAAAATAGTTGAATGTATTAAGATAATTTTACATCATGAAATAATTTGCATCACTTAAAGCAATGAGTTAGAATGATACTATATACTTAAGAGAGTTCCTTGAAGTTTTAAGTGACAAAAAGAAAACACATAATAGTACGAATAATATAATGCCATTTTAAGGGAATTCCCTGGTCGACTGGTTAAGACTCCGAGCTTCTACTTCAGGGCACCCAGGTTTGATCTCTGGTCAGGGAATTAAGATCCCACAAGCCACTAGGTCAAAAATAATAAAAATAATAATGCCATTTTTAATAAGAACTAAAAATGGCCTTCTATTTCTATACCTGTGTGTATAGGAGTGTATCTATATGTAGTTTGTTTATAATTATAATTATAGAGCATGGAGTAAATACATTCAGAGGGGTTAGGGAGGGTCTGCCTGATTTGAGGAAGAGCAAAGGAGAGAAGAAAGAAAAAGCAAAAAAGGAGAAAAAAGATATTATAGCTTCTCCTCCAAGATTATTGTATGATGCCATTTAAGCATTTATATTAAATTACATATATTGGACTGCAAGGAGATCCAACCAGTCTATCCTAAAGGAGATCAGTCCTGAATGTTCACTGGAAGGACTGATGCTGAAGCTGAAACTCCAATACTTTGGCCACCTGATGCAAAGAGCTGACTTATTTGAAAAGATCCTGATGCTGGGAAAGATTGAAGGCAGGAGGAGAAGGGATGACAGAGGATGAGATGGTTGGATGGCATCACCGACTCAACCGACATGAATCTGAGTAAACTCTGGGAGTTGGTAATAGACAGGGAGGCCTGGCATGCTGCAGTCCATGGGGTTGCAAAGAGTCGGACACGACTGAGCGACTGAACTGAACTGAACTGATACATATATGTGTATGCATGCATATAAAGAAAAAATTAATTAAAAAAATTAAGAACTGAGAAAGGGAAGGAAGAAGTGAGGAGAAGATGGAAGGGGTTGGGGGAGGAAAGAGGGATCGATGATCAGCCTTTTCAGACTTGCATCACATCATCTCCTTCACTTACTAGTGACTTAAGACTCAGCCTTGACAGCCTTCCATGATATCGGATATTCCAACAATTTCAGTCCAAAATGTGAAGGAATTTTTAGTTTTTGTAATTTTTCTTTTCTTTATCCTTCTCTTCCCACTTCATGCCTTTTTAAAAACAAGAACAGCCCATTGCCAATGCTGAACATCACCTACATGGCTCAGATTCTTACCTGACTTCACGGAAATCTTTTAAACTGATATGCCTACAGAGTGGTTTTCTATGCTTTTTGTTGTCTGTGTGAAATCTCAGATAACCTACTGATGAGGAGCTCCTTCTAAAAGCAAAACACCCAGCTCCAACAAAAGCTTGCTTTTGCAAAACAACAACAAAGGCTTCATCCACGTCTTCTGAGTTATAAAAGACAAGAGACTGTGTTTTCGACACAGAAGAAACAATTTCTGAAATGCCTTAATAAATCTCAGTAATTGTTAGAACACCATCAAGTCAAGCAGAAAACAAAGAAGGATATCAATTTCTCAAAAGATCAAGGTCAATAAAATTGGTTCCAGCAACCATTCAACAATTTATAATGAGATCAAACTTGTCACCAAATGTCTTGGGAAAGTAATTACAATGGACATACTTTGAGGCTGTGGGTTAGCACAAAGTGTCACCAAGGAATTAAGAATGATGACAGTATTAAGGGTTTAGGGAACAATGGATGAGGAATACAAATACGAGGGAAGGAGGTTTTAACACAGACATTGAGTTCGCAAACTAAAATTAACTTGAATTCAAGTTAGTATCATTTAGATAACCTATGTCCATTAAACTTTTATATTCAACCCCCATCTAATCATTCATTAAAGTGGCCTCCCTCATCTTTTCTCTGCTTGGCAAGAGTAGAGGACTCGACTAATGCTCACCCCAGCTTCTTTCTTTGAGCCTCCATTCTAATAGAATCACACTTTGTATCATATCTCATTTAAGCATAATTACAAGTTTATGAAACAGGTCTTCATTTCACTATTTTAAGGTGAGGAGACTGATGCTTGGAGAGATACAATGAATATCATCAAGGTCAAAGAGCTAGTGAGTGTCACAGCAGGGATTCACAGCCACGGCCAGTTTCAAATTGTGCTTTTTCTGCTCCACTGCCTGTGTCTCTGGTTAAGCCAATGCGGTCCTGGAGACAGCCAAACATGGAGAACTCACCAGATCCACAGTCATCTGGCATGGAGTCACTGATTCTGTAATCATGCATACTAGGTCATTGTGGTTGCTAACTCAACATCTGTGGGATGGATCAGAAGACCCAGTGGCTCACCCCCACCAGCTCATCTTCTTTAGAAGCTCACCTAGTGAGTGGACACTCGGTCCACCTCCCCAGGCAGTGTGTGGCATGCCACCCTGTCCCCACCAGCCGCTTAGACTTCTAGGATTCATGGGCAAGTGACCTAAGGGAGTTAGTCATGACCCAACTCCCCATTATCTTTTCTTAGGACAAGATACACATTTTCTCCTCCTAAGCTCAGAAAATCACTTGGGAAGAATATTAAATGCTAACGGGCAATAAAGATTACAGAATCTTATCCTAGAGAATATGGTGGATTGCAGCACTCAGATTCTATGAGCTAGAGGTCTCTAGGGCAGCTCTTTCACTCTGCAGCTGAGGAAGCTGGGCTGAAGATGTAACATTACACAGATTCTTGTGATGTAGCCCTGCTTGCCTTTTTGACCCCATCCTGTGCCCCTCGGCCATCCTCCATGTTCCTCATAAAGCAGAGCAGCTAAGTACAAGGGACAGATCGCATGTTTCAGTGCCTCTGTTTCCTCATTTTAAAAACAGGTCCTTAAACACATTCTTTTTTTTTTTTTTTTAAGTCTTTATTTTGTGTTGGGATATAACCAGTTAACAATGTTGCAATAGTTCCAGGTGGACAGCAAAGGGCCTCAGCCACACATATACTATAATATCTATTCTCCCTCAAACTCCCCTCCCATCCAGGCTGTCACATAACCTGGAGTAGTTCTCTGTGCTATACAGTAGGTCCTTGTTAACTATCATTTTGAATATAGCAGTTTGTACATCTCCATCACACTCCCTAACTATCCCTTCCCCCTTGGCAACCAAAAGTTAAGTCTGTAAATCTCTTTCCACTTAAACACATTCTTATTGATATTCAACAATACTAGAAGTTTTTTAGCCAATTGCATAGGGTTAACATGGCTTCCCTGCTGGCTCAGACAGTAAAGCGTCTGCCTGCATTGCAGGAGACCTAGGTTTGATCCCTGGGTCCGGAAGATTCCCTGGAGAAGGAAATGGCAACGCACTCCAGTACTCTTGCCTGGAAAATTCCATGGAGGGAGGAGCCTGGTGGGCTACAGTCCATGGGGCCACAAAGAGTCGGTCATGACCGAATGACTTCACTTTCTTTCTATAGGGTTAATAAGAGGATTACTTCATTAGAATTGATCAATGAGGCTTACATCCCATGTAAAATTCTTATCCTGGTGACTGCTCCATAGTAAGTTCTCTGTAAATTATTAGTATTATTTCCTTATCTCACCTCTACATTTTTGTACACTCCACCCTGTCTGATTGAAATGCCCTTCCCCAACTTATTCATTCTTTAGGACTCAAAAATATCACCTCCTCTGCAAAGCCTTTCTTTTTATTCCAGAACAGTTCCTGGCTTCCTTTTCCTCCTCTGGTTCTCTTTGTGCATATATCAATTATAAAAATATTCAATATTAATAATACTTTGCCCCATATCTGTCTACCCTCATCACCGCTAGACAGAGTTCCATGAAGGCAAATGGCAGGTGGTGTCTTATTCATAGCAGAAGCCCTCCCAATAAGTGCAACAGGGAGGACAAAATTGATACTCTGTATACAGATGCTGAAAAGGTGAGTTGCCTGCCTGAGCTTTTTTCTTTCTTTCTTTCTTTCTTTCTTTCTTTTTTTTTTTTTTTTTTTTTGCCACGAGGCATGTGGGATCTTCGTTACTCAACCAGGGATTGAACCCTCACCCTCCACTGGGAAGTTCAACTTCTGGGCCACCAGGGAAGTCCCTTGCCTGAACTTTAGAGTCAATTGGTCATAGAACCATAAATCTGATGTCCCCTGATCCTGCCCCTGGTGTTTCTCTCTCCACTCACACTGCTTCTCTAAATCCCTGGGGACAGGGGCCACAAGACGCTCAAGAGCAGCCAGAGCTTCTCAGGAGACCTAGGTCGGTCTGGGTCCAATCAGGAGACCGAATCTACACAGTGACTTAAACAGGGTGCGTTTAACATTAAGAATTACTATACTGCAACTTAAGGGTAATTTTAATATGTAAGAAAACTTTATAAGAGTAAGTCCTCAAGGAAAACCAAGCATAAGAGGAGGTCCCCTCCCAGGGCTGGGGTTCAGATCTCAGTAGAGAAGCGATCATTTCAGACCACTACTTGGCAGATGAATTTGTCAGTCCACAGTAACAGGACAAAGAGGAAGTGACCTCTGTGACACAAGTAAGCTGTGGCTGATGAGCTGGCCCACAAGGTGCTGAGGGATGGGGACACTTGCATATCTGGAGGGCCTAATGTTTATATTGCTAGAGCTGCAGGAGATGAAGCTGGGATGGAGGGAGCAGGCAAGAAGGATGGGGAGGGAGTGGGGTGCCAGTGGGGGCAGAGAGCCCACAGAGCAGTGTCTTGATCATCAGCTCAGGCCAGGGCTGCAAATCATCAAAGGACCATGCATTCTCAACTCACTTCTGGGGCAGAGTACCACTGAAGTGTTCACATCCACACCGCTGACAGACACTGCAGACACCAGAAGCAGCACAAATGCCCTTTCCTTCGGTGGTGTTCTTCCAGCACCCTCTATAAGAAAGCTTAATATCATGCTCACTATAAATGAAAAATGTTTAACGTTAGCCTGTCCATTATGACATAGTAGATATTGGAAGATGAATTGGGAGTTGACAGGTAATAAATTGACCACTGGCATAAAGCCTAAATGGAAATTTCAGAGTGTAATAAATGCCTATGTTAATTTTTTCAAGTCTGTGAGACTGCCAATCAAAAGTGAACAACTGGGGCTTCCCTAGTGGTCCAGGGGTTAAGAATCAGCCTTGTAATGCAAGGGACACTGGTTCAGTCCCTGGCCCGGGAAGATCCCACAGGCCACAGAACAATAATCCCCTTAAGTTCCTTCCAGACTGTACCCACCCCAAAGACAAATCCTAAGTCATAAACTTTTGTGATCGATTGAAGGAGAAATGGAATATTTCCTGCCATATCCATAAACAAGAATGTCACAGTTGTTGGCAGTTGCTGCCACATGGATGGTGAGCTGGTGAGCCCTGAAGGCACTTAGGAAGGAGAATGCCAGCCCTCAGAATGCAGTCACTCCCTAAGGTGAGCTCCAAGGGAGCTCAGGATGTGAAAAAAACCACAGGATACTGGCCCAGAACAGCTGAGATGCCTATGAAAGGAATGATTTCAGTGAGCCCTGACTCTAACATTTTCCCATACATAGAAAAACACTAAAAATTCCATGACTTAGGATATCTGGTTTTCTTTAATTAACAATAATCTTTTGATGCTTAGACTACCTGACCTTTGTTACAAAACTTCTATATGAAACATAACTCTCAACTTTTAGGTTGTGAATATTTTTTAAGTTGACAGTAATCAGGAGGGGAGGTCTTCCCAGGTGGCACAGTGGTAAAGAATCCGCCTGCCAATGCAGGAGACCCAAGAGACATGGGTTCAATACCTGGGTCAGGAAGATCCCCTAGAGTAGGGCAACCCACTCCAGTATTCTCGCCTGGGAAATCCCATGGACAGAGAAGCCTGGTGGGCTACACAGTCCATGGGGTTGCGAAAGAGTCGGACACAACTGAGTGACTGAGCATGCACGCAATCAGGAGGGGAACAAGACTGAAAGTATTTAGAGGTTTCCCACTTCCCTGGTGGCTCAGAGGTTAAAGCATCTGCCTCCAATGAGGGAAACCCGGGTTCGATCCCTTCCCTGGTGGCTCAGACGGTTAAGCATCTGTCTACTATGTGGGAGACCCGGGTTCGATCCCTGGGTTGGGAAGATCCCCTGGAGAAGGAAATGGCAATCCACTCCAGTACTATTGCTTGGAAAATCCCATGGACAGAGGAGCCTGGTAGGCTACAGCCCATGGGGTAGCAAAGAGTCAGACACGACCGAGCGACTTTACCTTTACCATGGATATTTGGATGGATTGGACTTTCTCTCCATGTAGTATTATGTGGTCTCTCCAGCAGGGTGGCCGGATTTTTTATATGGCAACTCAGGGCTTAAAGAAATATGAAACTGGAAGCTTCCAGACCTTAATGCTTGGATCCACATAGGCAAGTGTCACTTGCACTGCCTTCTGCTGATTTAAGCTAATGCAGGAGATGCGGGTTTGATCCCTGGGTCAGGAAGATCCCCTGGAGAAGGGAATGGCAACCCACTCCAGTATTCTTGCCTGGAGAATTCCATGGACAGAGGAGCCTGGTGGGCTACAGTCCATGGGGTCCCAAGAGTTGGACACAATTTAGTGACTAAACGACCATCACCAACCCCTAATGAGGGGCATGATGAAGGAACTGTGGTCATTTTTTTTTCTCCCCAAATAGGCTCATTGAAGAGGAGCTTTAGTAAGTATCTCCTTCCAGGTATGTGACCTGGCATCTTAACTTGATTGGCAAAAGTTTCGGCCATGGTGCTCTGGGAAAATCATCTGACCTCTTTGTTGAGCTGCTGGATCTTGCTAGAACAATGCATTTCATTAAGAATAGATTTTGCTACTGCTATTTTATGCAGAGACATTTTCCCGAACTCATTTCCTGGAATAACAATCTTAGCTATTAAGAAAAAAGAGACCTTAATTTGTTCTTGGTGTGGGGGATGGTAGGGTAAGTTTAAAACAGATTAAAAACAGAAGATAAAACAACACATCTCTTGTTGCTGATAAAAAACAAAGTGTCAAAAGAAGCAAAGCTCAAACAAGCACACTTCCAGCTCCTTGCTGAAAGGACTAAAGGAGACAGCTGCACTGAATTTTTATCAGATCTATTTCTGACACATATTTCACTCACCTGCATGCATCCCTCATCACATTCATGCAGGACCGGTTTCCAGAAACATCTCTTAAGTAAGTGAACTCTGCCAGCATTTACAACTTTATAGAAAAATTGAGTTAATCTGTGGTTCTTGCATTCCAAATACTACCCAAGAAGCAGGAGACAGGATTTGATTATACCTCATTAAACCAAATTACATAAAAGCAGACGTTTGGGGAAGTCATCAGACTTGGGCAAAACTCATTCATTTATTCATTCAAAATTTTTCATTGAGAAGGTGCTGCCATAAAACAAATGCAACTTACCATTTCAAAATAAAGTATCATAAAAAGCAGTAAGGGGAAGTGGCTTTAAAGAGAGGTCATGCATAAGAGGGGGTGACACTGTTAAAGTCGTGGGACTACCCACAATCTCTGAAGCAGGCCAGTGCTGCAACATCGGCGTAAATTGCTCTTCTCTGCTCCATGCTGGCCAGACAAAACCCACACCATCGGCAGTAGAAACCACCAAGAAGCCAAATTTTCAGTCTGAATTTCTTCTAACTGTGCTCTTCCTAATACGGTGCCTGGATGTCACCACTGGATTCGCCTTGGAGGAAGGCAGCTAAAGGACCACTGGACTTACGGCAGCAAGCTTTGGTATTAAGCCACACTGAAGACTCTTCCTCCACATAGCTAGCTGGGAGCACAGCTTGAAGTGAATGAGACATAGCACAGGTACAATTTGATGCAGAAGTCTAAAGAATGACGCCATGCCAGCAGAAGATCCTGTATAAAAACCATTACTACATTTATTCCACAAAGCATCAAGGCTATGAGAATGGATAAAATAGTTTCCATTCTCTAAAAAAATACCTGTGATGTCTTATTGACCACAGATATCTGCCTGTCATTGGCTGAGTCTTGGCAGAAATTCACTCTGCCTCTCACAACAATCTTGCAATATGGCATCAGGGTCCCCACTTTCATGGTGAAGAAACTCAGGCTAAAGGGGGTTACATATCTTGCCCAATATCACATGGCAGGTAAAGTCCAGGTCTTGATTTTACCCAGTCCTAAGATCAAAGCCCTTTCTGCTTGATACTACAAAAGCTGCCTCAAGCAGAGAGGAGGATTTCAGTTCAGTGACCACAAAGAAACACCATCCAAATCAGACCCAGGGGTGCCTGAAAGGCTTCCGGAGACTCTGAGGCTGTAATTCACTCTTGGAAGATCAGTAGATTCATTCATTTAAATTATTTTGTCAATTATAACTAGAAGCTCTCAGTAGACAGTTCAAAGCAAAGCCATAAAAAAAAAAAAAGAACAAAATAATGGCATTTGCAGCACCATGGATGGACCTAGAGACTGTCATACTGAGTGAGGTCAGTCAGAGAAGGAGAAGTATCATATGACATCACTTGTATGTGGAATCTAAAGTATGACAAGAATGAACTTATTTGCAAAACAGGAATAGAGTCATAAATGGAGGAAACAAACTTACGATTACCGAGGGGAAAGTAGGGGATAAATCAGGAGATTATGACTGACGTACACACATTACTGTATTCTCTGGTGGCTCAGTGGTAAAGAATCTGCCTGCAATGCAGGACACCCAGGTTTGATCCCTGAGTTGGGAAAATCCCCTGGAGAAGGGCAAGGGTATGGCAGCCCACTCCAGTATTTTTGCCTGGGAAATCCCATGGACAAGAGGAGCCTGGTGGGCTATCGTCCACGGCACTCGCAAAATGTCAAACACAATTGAATTACTGAGCCCACATGCATGTATAGCACAGGGAACTCTACTCAGTACTCTGTAATGACCTTGGGAAAGGACTCTTAAGAGTGGATATAAGCATAGCTGATTCACTTTGCTGTATATCTGAAACTAACACAGTTTAAAGCAATTCTACTCCAATAATAATAATAATAAAATAAAGACCAAAAAAATTGCCTTTTAGAAAAACAAAGAAAGATATAAGACAAAAAGCAAAACCTCTCCTCTTTCTTCCCCCTCAGCCAGCAAGGTTAACATCATACTTCAGAAGTAGTCATTGTTATGAATGCCTTATGTATACTTCCAAAATCTTTAGCTATAAAATCCTTTTTAAAAATGCTTAAATTATGTATTAAAATTATATGTGGATCTCTTATTTCAGTTGTGTGTTAAATTTTAAAACTCCTGGTACAGATCATATATGCCATGAAGTTTTGTGTGTGTTTTTTTTTTTAATTTAAGAAAATATATCACCATCTTCTTGCATCAGCATCTACAGCTACCTAAAGTTTCACTGTAAGGAATTCCACCATTTACTTTTTAGACCCACAGGTTTGTTTCCATCCTTTAATTTGCTATTACAAACAATACTGCAAGGAGTATGCCCACCCCCTCACACCTTTTTTTTGTGCACTTATGTACACAAAGAGAACTTTCTAGGAGAGGAATTCAGAGTGGTGTTGAAAAACTGAAGACAATGGCTGAAGTGAAGAGAGTAGGCTTGGAGTAGGGAGAACTCTGAAGCTGAGGGTCCAGTTAGGGGGTACAGGGCCAGCAGGGACACAGCCACGGAGGCCAGAAATAGATCACACCCGTGGGCGTGACCGAAAGAAAGGCCTGAAACAGACTTTTTCTACCTCCCTCCCCAAACCGTCACCCACCCACACACGGCAGACAGCACCCACACATGCACACAGCACGCATCATCCAGGGCAGCCTTCCCTCCTCATCATGAAGGTTTTCCACAAAATGCTGCGAATTTCAACACCTTCAGGTCTCATTTTTCACCATATATAATTGAAGCAGGGTGGAGAGATAGTGCTCACATCAATACGGGCAGTCACCGTAAGACTTTGAGACCCCCAAATCAGTCTCCACAAAGCCAGACAGAAACACAAGTTGGGACAATGGCTTGTAGAACAGCTAATCCTGTTGACCCAGATTTAGCCTAACAGAGGAGCTTCATTTCTAAAATCACTGCCGTAAAATTATGACTTTTCTTATACCGACTACCTTAATAGGTGTTTGGGGAAAGATAAAGGGATGGAAAGGGGACCAGATTAAAAACAAAACAAAAAAACCCTCATTTTTTGTAATCCTCCACAGTGTATATATTCTCTTCCCATATAATAAAACGTGCCCTGCCTGTTGACAACTGAGAAAAAGGAGAAAGTCTAAGTCGAAATATGATAAAGAAAAACCTCAGTCAGGACAATGGAAAATGTAATCAAACCTCAATAGCTCCCCCTGCTGTCGTTTTATGTAATTTAATTTTTTGGTTTGTTTTATTCAATTACAAATCACACGAAGCTGGGTAATACAGAAGTCAGTTGATAAAATCCTTAATTACTTCATCTAAAACTGGAAGCATCACTTCTGCATCCTGTCTCCTGTATTGGCAGGTGGGTTCCTTTTCCACTAGCGCCACCTGGGAAGCCCACTCCTGTATCATGAATAAGGATGATCTGATGATGGGACCGTTTTCTATACAGTAGAGGCATTAGGGTAACTTAAAGAAGTGACTGGGCTTCCCTGGTGGCTCAGCGGTTAGGAACCCAGCTGTCAAAGTAGGAGACACAGGTTGGATCCGTGGGTCAGGCAGATCCCCTGGAGCAGGAAATGGCAACCCATTCCAGTATTCTTGCCTGGAGAATCCCCATAGAGAGGAGAGCCTGGTGGGCTATACTCCATGGAGTCAGACACGACTTAGCTACTAAGCAACAACAACAAAAGAAATGGCTACATTTCTGAAGTGAGAAGTGCTACATACGCTTCAATAAACCTCGATCTCTAAAAATTAGGCACATTTTTTAAAAGACAACTTTTAACGATTTACTTGTCTAGGCCGCACTGGTCCTGTGAGAGCTGAAAAGCCCATGGCTTTGAAAAGGACGTGGAAGACGTAAGGTTGGAATGCAGAGAAAGGAACAAACACCAGGCCAATTAGGAACAGAACAGGTTCTTCCACTTGAGGCGCCAGGACCGCAGGGCACAGGACGGGGGCGGAGCCGGGCTGACACGCCCCGGAGGCTGCCGGCGGGATGGCCCTCGGCGCGCATCCTCACCCGACGCTCCGAACAAGTCTGAGCAGGGATATTTCTCACTTTACGAACAAGAAGACACTTGATTGTTTGGTCCGTCAACAACTAAGGAGAAAGATTGGGCACAGATTTAGAAGCCTTTGGCTTGGAAGTGGGAGCTAGAAAATCTGGGCTTTGAAGTCCTCCTTCTGTCACTCACGGGGGCCCTGGGAAAGTCCCAGCCTCGCAGCCTGTTTCTTCCACTAAAAATTGAAAGATGTGATTCAGTGGCCTCACAGGTCTTTTCCAGCACTCGAAACCATTGCAGGCCCATCACACTCTATTCCCCCCCTTTATCTGACCCAGAGATGGTTCATTTTAAATGACAATCAAAGGCAATTTGCAGAAAAAGGAAAAAAGAGAGGAAGGAAGGAAGGAGGTGGAAAGAGGGAGAAAGAGTGGGAGTGAGGTAGGAGATAGATGGGCTCCAGGTTAGATATTTTAAACTGGCCTCCTGTTTGTATTTCATGGGCCACGAAGAAGTGGCCTTCAGATTAGATACTTAATACTGCTAGCATTTCTTGAGACAAGAGATAGGTGGGCTCCAGTTAAGGCATTTACGAGCACCCTCCTGTTTGCCCTCTGAAATGGAAGTAACAACAGAAACGGTAAATTGCCAGTGTTTGTCTCTTGTAAAATCCTTAAGGTAACAGTCATGGCAAGAACAAAGAAGGGCAAAACCCTGTTTGAGTAAAGGATTAAAGGATCTCCATTTCCCCCACTTTGGGGACATGAGACACTACACATGTGCAGAAAGGCTCCTAGGGGTCAAAAGTCAGGGGGTAATACCAGCCATAATGAGTCTTGCTTTTCCCAGAAGCCTTCACTTCAAGATCCATCTTGGCTGAGGGGTGTGTGGGTACCCAGGGGAGGGTTCCAGGATAGGTCAGATGTGGAAAAAGAAACCAGAAAATTGCTTGAAGGTAAACAAAGACCCGGAAGAACTTCCCTACATAAATGACTTAATTGCCTCTTTATTGAGCACCTCCTCTTGTGGGGGTGGGGGGGACAGTCACACCCTTTCTCTGCGGGTGTTCACCTCTTCCTTGCTTCTGCCTTAACTAAACAAACCATTTCTCTCTGTGCTCTCCCACTTGTTGTGCTACGTCTCTAATAATAAACTCTGAACCTGCATTTATAGTTTCTGCCCCCAGGATCTTTCACTGGGGGTAAAGATCCAGGGAAAAAGAGATTCTAGCCTCTAGCCCTGCTGGTCTGGTGGCTAGGATTCCTGGTTTTCACTCAGGTTATCCAGGTTCAATTTCTAGGCAGGAAATTATGATCTTGCTTCATGCCACAGCTCACTGATGCCTCATTGAGATCAGGAGGAAAGGAGGGAGGAAAAATGGGAGGGAAGCTGGCAGATTTCAAAAGAGCAGCCAAATAGAATACTTGCAGTGAAATGGAGATATTGGCAGGTGGTGAAAGTGCCCCTTGGTGAGAAAAATGAAAGTCACATGGCTTTTTTTCAAACAATAATGAGCAGCAGCAACTTTTCCCTGCTCCACTCACCGCCAGTTTATAGACTGACGTCTGGATCTCAATCAGCAAAGGCCACCATTGAAACATCAATAGCAAAGGCTCCATTCATCCCAACCCTGGAGCGGCTGGGAGGTGCCGAAGACTCATTCAACTGGGAGCTTCAGAGCAGTTTACATACCAGAGAAGTCCCTTCCCTCCTAATCTCACAGTTTACAAAGATAAGAACAAACACAAACACTTCTGGAGAAGTTCTATGAAGAAAATAGAGGTAAGACAATGGAGTGGTAGGGTAACTGTTTCAGCTATGGCGACTAGGGACATCCGGTCTCTCTCTCCCTTATATATATATCTTGGATTTGATCCCTGGGTTGGGAAGATCGCTTGAGAAGGGAAAGGCTACCCACTACAGTTTTCTGGTCTGGAGAATTCCATGGACTGTATATAGTCCACGGGGTTGCAATACAGTCCATGGGGTCACAAAGAGTCGGCCAGGACTGAGCAACTTTCACTTTCACTTTATATATATATATATATATATGTATTTAATTAGAGGATAATTACTTTATAATATTGTGATGGTTTCTTGCCATACCTCAACATGAATCTGCATTAGCTGTACCTATGCCCCCTCTCTCCTGAATCCCCCTCAGGACATCCTCTCTGAGGAAGTTATCCTAACAGAGTCCCTGCTGATGCTGCTGCTAAATCGCTTCAGTCGTGTCTGACTCTGTGCAACCCCATAGATGGCAGCCCACCAGGCTCCCCCGTCCCTGGGATTCTCCAGGCAGGAACATTGGAGAAGAAAGCAAATATCTGATCTAAGCCGATGACAGAAGACCCTGAAAGTGGGAGTGAATCTACAGTATGTGGAGTGAAAGAAAGTCAGGGTGGCTGGAGGACGGGGACAGGGCAGAGAGGAGGTGTGTGAGCTGAGGCTGGAGGGGAGTCTGGGCTGGTTAACAATGAAAGCAGGAGAGCCGACTCGGACAGGAGAGAAGTGGAGTTGGGGCAAGTGGAGGAGAGGAACTCCGCTCACTGGGCACGGCCCGTGCTTTTGTTCCCACTGCCTTTGCTTGGAGCTTTATAAGCTAAATGGTGGTGTGGAAAGGAGAGCAGAGGAAAAAGGAAGTGAGAGGGTGCTGAGTGGGGTTAGGAGAGGCAAGAAGACCAAGGATGAAAGCAAACATCCCCCAGCAGATATCCCCCAAAACAAATCCCTGACAAATACGAACACAAGTCAAAACTAATTTGAGGGACTTCCCTGGTGGTCCAGTGGCTAAGACTCCATGCTCCCAATGCAGGGGGACCAGGTTCAATCCCTGGTCAGGGAACGAGATACCACATGTTGCAACTAAAGATCTGAATGTGGCAACTAAGACCCGGCACGGCCAAATAAATAAATATTAAAAAAAACTAATTTGAGCATCAAATCATTCACATTCTTATTTCTATAGGCAATAAAGCAGCAGATAAGGTGTGGAAATGATACAAAGTTAGATGAAAAAAGTTCAGGGGTAATTAAAATCTCTGAACAATAGGTCCCTTGTAATGAAGATGTTAACTGAGAAGCCTGTTGGACTCTATGTTGGCAGATCAAGAAGGACAAAAACTGGTGTGTTTCTCTAGAAAGGTAGGCAGTTGTGTACCTGTGAATGGTGGAGTTATCCAACAGGACCTGACAGATCTAAGGACAGCTATTCACACAAAGGACCATGAACACCACACAGTCCATCAAGTGTCCCCAAAGCAGTGGTTCCCAGGGGGGACATCCACAGTGCCAAGTTTATACTCATAATCATACCAGGGCTCTTCACTCTTATTTTCTCCTGAGTGTACAGTCCAGCTTCCCAGAGAATTACATGACAAGGGATACTGCAACAGCTTGAACACAAGAACAATGAAAATCCAGCTGCTACTAAATGAAACATTAAGCCCTTCAGAATTTTTCCATTTTAGTTTCCAGTATGGTGACTATTGATAAAACCCATAGGAACAAAAGCTTTTGGGGTTCCTCAATCATTTCAGGGTAACAGAAAAGTCTGAGAACTGTGGCTCAACCTGTTAGTAAATTTGAGGTTATTAATGTCATATAGTATTGTACTATAAATATAATGTAAATGTTACAATAGGATAGTGATTGGTGATCATTTTATTATTAAATGGGGAGTTGCATTAAGACTAGATACTAGGGCAGTAGATCCAAGACTCACAGCCATCCATGAACCACTTCCAAGGCAGTAATTTGTCTGCCATTGGTCCCGTGCAAGACTCCTAAGTGATGAAAAAGCAGATCTACAATGACAAAATTTGGAGGCTTTGCTTAAAAGGAATGCATGTTTCTACACCAGATGATACACAGGAGCTGAAGGGGAAGAAGAGGCTGTGTCTGTGAGAATGAAACTCGCATTCACGTCTTTTTTCACATTTGAACCTTTCTCAGAAAGCTGTCCAATACTTCTTCACACACACTCACATACGTATATACGCTATTGATATTCATTCCTTTGGGTTTTCATTTGACCTTTCACCTACTGCCTGGAAACCTAAAGAAATTTGAAACCTTCAGTTTTCCATTTCACATTTCATTTAACACATGACTTCTCAACCATCGCCTGGAAAGCTGAAGAAATTTGGGGGGGGGAAAAAAAAAAAAGAACCAAAACAGAGAATCAAGCCAAGGCTACATACAACTCCAAGATAGGTATTGAATATTTAACTTCTTTCTCAGGCCTTCCCACCCCCCACCTTACTAATGGAGTAACGGGGCGGGGGGGGGGGGGGGGGGGGGCGGCGGGGTGGCGGCTGGGAACCATCAATTTACATACACTCTGAGAAAGGAAACTGTCTTTCCAAAAGAGGAATGGTTTGACTCAAGACTTGACATGGTTTCAGTTGGCTTTAAATTTAGATACAAGAAATTGTTAGTGGGTACATTTCTTCTCTCCAACGTTACACACAGAAAACATTGCTCATAGTTTAGATATTTGAAATAAATATGTAAGTGCTGGCATGTTATATTTTCCAAGGGGTATGAATACTTGTCTTTATTACATTTATTTGCACAGATGTCCTACCAAGTTATCATTACACATGGACACAGGCAGTCATGTTAAGATATTTAATACAGAAGGAAAGAAGTTTGGGGACTTTAAAAAGGATAATTTAGGTCAAAACTTCTCAAATAAAGTGTTAAATAATGAAAGATACATCATTTAAGGAGTGGATTCATAAGTGATATAAACAAACCTTGCACACTGTAATTTAAAACAAATATGCAGAGAATTCCCTGATGGTCCAGTGGTAAGGACTCTGTACTTTCACTGCCAAGGGCCTGGGTTCAGTTCCTGATCTCAGAAGTAGGATCCCACAAGGATTTGATTTAGATCCAAGAGTTCTTCAAATAGGAATCATGTCTTTTTTCTATGAACTACACCTCACCTCTAAGGCACCATCTAAAATTTCCCAATGGAGTGAAAACTGAAAATACACTTGCAAACTACAAGCAAACTTCTACATTTTAATGAGTTTCCTGCCAAGTTTTTACCATTTTCTGATCTACACCTGATGTTCAAGCTGGTTTTAGAAAGGGCAGAGGAACCAGAGATCAAATTCCCAACATCCACCGGATCATGGAAAAAGCAAGAGAGTTCCAGAAAAACATCTATTTCTGCTTGATTGACTATGCCAAAGCCTTTGACTGTGTGGATCACAATAAACTGTGGAAAATTCTGAAAGAGATGGGAATACCAGACCACCTGACCTGCCTCTTGAGAAACCTATATGCAGGTCAGGAAACAACAGTTAGAACTGGGCATGGAACAACAGACTGGTTCCAAATAGGAAAAGGAGTCATCAAGGCTCTATATTGTCACCCTGCTTATTTAACTTCTATGCAGAGTACATCATGAGAAACGCTGGGCTGGAAGAAGCACAAGATGGAATCAAGATTGCCAGGAGAAATATCAATAACCTCAGATATGCAGATGACACCACTCTTTTGGCAGAAAGTGAAGAACCAAAGAGCCTCTTGATGAAAGTGAAGGAGAGCAAAAAAGTTGGCTTAAGGCTCAACATTCAGAAAACGAAGATCATGGCATCCGGTCCCATCACTTCATGGGAAATAGATGGGGAAACAGTGGAAAGAATGGCTGATTTTATTTTGGGGGGCTCCAAAATCACTGCAGATGGTGACTGCAGCCATGAAATTAAAAGACACTTACTCCTTGGAAGAAAAGTTATGACCAACCTAGACAGCATATTCAAAAGCAGAGACATTACTTTTCCGACTAAGGTCCGTCTAGTCAAGGCTATGGTTTTTCCTGTGGTCATGTATGGATGTGAGAGTTGGACTGTGAAGAAGGCTGAGCGCCGAAGAATTGATGTTTTTGAACTGTGGTGTTGGAGAAAACTCTTGAGAGCCCTTTGGACTGCAAGGAGATCCAGCCAGTCCATTCTGAAGATCAGCCCTGGGATTTCTTTGGAAGAAATGATGCTAAAGCTGAAACTCCAGTACTGTGGCCACCTCATGCGAAGAGTGGACTCATTAGAAGACTCTGATGCTGGGAGGGATTGGGGGCAGGAGAAGGGGGACAACAGAGGATGAGATGGCTGGATGGCATCACTGACTCGATGGACGTAAATCTGAGTGAACTCCAGGAGTTGGTGATGGACAGGGAGGCCTGGCATGCTGCGATTCATGGGGTCAGAAAGAGTCAGACACGATTGAGTGACCGAACTGAACTGATTGATCTACACCTCATTAGAGAAATAACTTTTATCAAGTTATTTCCAAAGCAGTCAATTTAGTTTTCAAACCAACAACTCTCTTTCAGTCACATTTTATCAGTTTACATATTTAAATGTCATAATAAAAGAAATAAGTACAACTGGAATAAGCAAGCTTAGAAAAAACCACAAATGATATTGATAAGCATATGTACAAGGGCAAACTAGAAAACAGCTCTGAGATGCAAGTATTAACTGTGATCTAACAAAATCAGTTACTGCTGATAGCCCAAGAAGAATAAGTTTAATATACTAGAGATGATAGCTTTAATATTAGCATGGAACAATATTATGATAAAGCTTTAATTTGTAAACTTTTTACGTCAAGATATAATCTTGAATATGTACTAGAGTAGCTAGAACTACTATGTGTCAAATACCTCTTCCTTCTAAAGCTGTACAATGTTACTAATGCCATACTGAGGTAATACATCCACATTAGTGTTTCCATTTTGAATTGTTACTAAATAGTCATTGTGAAGCTCTTATAATTCACTAACATACTTAAGTGGCATGGATATCAAGCGGCATTTGTAACAGGCAAAGCATACATTTTTTTTCTTTTTTTTTTTTTTTAGTATTTATTTATTGCCTGCATCGCAAGAGACACAAGAGATGCGAGTTCAATACCTGGGTCACTAAGATCCTGGAGAAGGAAATGCATCCACTCCAGTATTCTTGCCTGAAAAACTTCATGGACAGAGGAGCCTGGAGGCTGCAGTCCAGTGAATTGCAGAGTTGGATATGACTGAGTGACTAAGCACACACATGTACTTAGCAGTGCCAGGTCTTAGTTACAGCAAAATTTCTTGATCTAATTTTCATCTTTGGCTTTATTTTCTTATATTGCTTATAGATATTCTTGTCATTCCCCCATTTGCTCTCCTTTTAGTCTAATTTCCCTTTGGTTTTGCTGTCTGCTCTGCTCTGGCAGGATTAACTAGCTGTATTGTTGCAGTTTACTTACTTTGAGAAACAATGGCTGACAGTCACTGAAAACCCAAAATTGCAAAAAACAAAGATAAATAATAATTTAACTAAGCTTTAGACAGGCAGTGCCTGTTCTCAGGATCTCAATCATATAACACTATGAACTGAAAATAATCAAACTTTCTACTGCATCTGAGCAGTGAACATTATCCTAAGAAATGTCCAGTGGTAATCAATAAATCCTAAATTTTCCATACAAAACAAAAGAGCAAGTTTTAAAGTCTTGCCACAGACCCAGGGGTTGTGCTCACCTCTTTATTTAATCCTTCTGAAATAGGCTCCATTCTCACTCCTTTTGGGGCTTCCCTGATAGCTCAGACAGTAAAGAATCTGCCTGCAATGCGGGAGACTTGGGTTCTATCCCTGAGTCCCTGGAGAAGGAAATGGCTACCTATCTACTTCAGTATTCTTACCTAGAGAATTCCATGGACAGAGGAGCCTGGCGGGCTACAGTTCATGGGGTCGCAAAGAGTCAGACACGATTGAGTGACTAATACTCAGCTCTTTATTTTTTTAACTGATGAGGAAATCTAGGCTCGGAGCCTAGTGCACCCAGATTCCAGTACAGGTTTATCGGCCTCCAAAGTGTTTGCTCTTGGCGAGAATATTATGCAGCAGACTCAGAAATATTTCAAAACCATTCCATCAAAAAGGATACTGAACTATTTAAATCACCTTCTTTAAAAGGAGTGCATCATTCTAACCATAATATTCTGTTGTTAACTCCTACCTCTGGCTTTTCAATCCAGGCAAATTTGAATGACTATCTGTTCTTATACGTAAGACCAAGATAAATCAGCCACCATCTAAATTTGCCCTATTAATACACCTTCAATCCCTTTATTAAGACCTCTGCGCCCTTATACACACAATTAGAATCCATTCAGGGAGGAGGTACGAATCTCTATTAGAATTCCTCCAAAATATAACCGTCGAGAAATGAGGAAAGAAAAAGAGGGAGGGGAGGATAGCTCTAAAGACATAAAAGGAGAGTAGCGCTGACATATATACACGGTCATGTGTGAAATACACGGGGAAGCTGCCGTATAGCACAAGGAGCTCAGCCGGGTGCTCTGCGATGACCTAGAGTGGGGTGGCAGGGTCAAGATGGAGGGGATATATGTATACTTATGGCTGATTCACGTTTTTGTATGGTAGAAACCAACATAACATTGTAAAGCAATTATCCTCCAATTAAAAAAAGTAAAAAGGACACACGAGCCTGCCAGGATGAGCCTAGGTGGTAGTAAGATTCCTGTATTCTTCTTTATAAACACAAGGATGAAAGAAGAGTGCAACTGTCTACTCAAGTATGGACTGTGACTTCCTTCCAAAGCCCAGTGTGGAAAGGAGGGACAAAGAGTGACTTGAGCAATCTGACACTACCACAGCCAAGTGGTCAAAGTCAAATCAACAGGCGTATGTCGGTGGTGTGTGTCCTTGACATGATGTGGGAGAAATGGCAGCTTTACCCACGTGTGGTCTTCCTCCCCAAAACTGGTAACCCCAGTCTAATCATAAGAAAGATGTAAGTTCCAAAGAACTTTACAAAATATTTGACCAGTTCCTCTATCAAGGTCATCAAAACCCAGTGTGAGAAACCATCTTGGTCAAGAGGAATCTAAGGAGACATGACAACTGAAAGTAATGTGATATCTATCTTTGATGGCACCCTGAACCAGAATAAGGACATTTGGTAAAAACACACAAAAATCAGAAAAAAATAACAGATCAATACCAATCCATTGATTACAACATATGTACCAGACTAATGGCAGATGTTAACAAGAAAGGAAGCTGGGTGCAAAGCAGATGGAAACTCTCTGCATCGTTTTTCTCAGTTGTTCTGTGAAAAGTGAAAGTGAAAGTGAAGTTGCTCAGTCATGGCGACTCTTTGCGACCCCATGGACTGTAGCCTACCAGGCTCCTCCGTCCATGGGATTTTTCCAGGCAAGAATACTGGAGTGGGTTGCCATTTCCTTCTCCAGGAGATCTTCCTGACCCAGGGATTGAACCCAGGTCTCACTGTTGTAAAAAACAGTCTGTTTGAAAACAGAAAAGGATTAATGCAAAATGGCAGTAGAATAAAAAAAAATGGACAGGATTTCTTTAGGACACATATTCTCTTGCTTTATACAAACACTGTGGAAAAGATGACAGTTTCAATCACTAGACTTCAGGACTCACTGAAGGGCAGTAGTAGTTGTATTTTATCAGAGGCAATTAATCAAATATAATTTGAGGTTTTCCGCACCTATATTTTGAAATAAACAAAAGATAACTATCACAAATATTCCTGGTTTCCAGACTTACTTTTAAATGAACACTCATTGCCGGAGTAAGCTTAGAAAGTGATTTAAATCATAAAGTTGTAAAAATTCAGAACTGCAAAGAAGCTAAGATGCATTTTATGCCAACCTCCTGAACTACCAACTACACTGACAACAGTGATCTGTTCAGGGTCAGGGTCAGTCTACCGGTTAGAAGGAATCGTGTGCACTTCCTATTACAAGCCTCTACAAACAATATGAGAATTACTGTTTGTAATGCAGATAAACTTAAGGAGTATGTAAAATAATCATTATAACAAAGAGAAATAGATATTTAAAATTTAATACTAAGGGAAAAGGGACCATTGTGTAAAACATAGTTTATCTTTGGATACAATGTCTTGTCTTTCATTTTACAAAGCAGCTTCTATTTCAGTATTTTTTCTACATTAATAGGGTAAAATGTAGAGCAATTGCAACCTATCCATGAAATGGGTAAATTTCCTGAGGGGGAAAAAGAAAAGAGTAACTGTTTAAGTCTGACTTTCCAATTTCCAATTCTAAGATCCTCCTCCATACAATATTCTACTCTGGTTACAAACATGTCAGAAGTAGCCAAAGATGTTTCAGAATGACACTCCAGCAGCTAACCTCTGAGTGTGTTACATAAGGGGTATTCTTTGGAAGGGCCCAGGGTAGCAGGAAGGGATGTGGAAGCCCCACCCCACAGTGCTATGAAGTCTGAACTCACATGTTACTTGAACACTACATTTTATAACAACTTTTATTTACAAGTAGTTCCAATGTTGTACAAGTAACTCAAGTTATGGACTAGACACATTCTGAATTTAGTGCAATGTTTATAAATAAACTGTATTTAAACTGTCCTATCTGTGGGTGCTTTACAGGGGAGTTCTGCTCCTATTATTGCACCAAGAGTGATGGGGAAAGATTACATGTCAAGATTAGGAAATGACAAGTACTAGTGCCAGACAAGTACTAGTGCCAGTACTAGTCCATGACTAGTACTAGTCCAGACAATGACAAGTACTAGTGACTCTTGAGTCCACTCTTGAGTCAGCCTAATTGTGCAGTACACTCCTATTTACTACTAAAAAAAGTCCATGTACAAGTGGACCCATGTAGTTCAAACCTGTGTTGTTCACAGGTCAACTGTTCTAAGAAAGCAAACAACTTAGGTCCCTTAACTTCTAACTGCAAGATTATTTTAGTTCCTAGGCTAGAATTACTGAATCTAATGTCACAAAGATAAAGCCAAGCCAGTAAGAGTCCCAGCCAGAAGCAAGGAGCCTCAAATATAAGCTGCTGAAGTGAGGCAAACCTTCTCTTTAGGAAATGAACAGTAAGAAGGTGGCTTCCAGTGATGCCACAGTGTGGACACCTGGGGTGTCTGTGAAACAATGTCCTGATCACAGGCTGTGTTGTATGCAGCACAAAACTAAACTTTGGTTTCCCTCATCTGATCAAGTGCTTTACAGAGCCCAGCAATGATTACCAACACACCATTCAGAGTCCCCACCCCCCTACCTCCATAAACTGTAATCAGCCCAAAGGATAATGTACACACTATTAAAAAGCATTCCCTGGTCCCAAGAATGGGAGATTATGGTCATTAGACAGCTGGTGCCAAGACTTCCTCCCATTAAATAAGCCTCTTTCTCTTTTGCTCTAAGTTTAGTAATAATGGTATGTAGTTCAATAAGCGCAATGGAGTGGATAAAGATTAGGATAAACTGTTAGCCTTCCTCCTCTCTTTAATTCCCCTACTTAATTTCAAATGGCCAACTAAATCGAGTGATATAATCTACTTGTACTTGAGAAATATGTCAATCAGGAAATTCATAACAGAGTTGGCAAAAACGTTAAAATTTTCCTGGAAGGCAATGCATATTTATAAAGATAAAATGGAAAGAACACAGATGTGAGTGAACAATTTTTATTGAAACCCTCAAAGATTAAGAGGACCAAATGGTGAGTTTGGGTACCATAACAGAAAATCTCACCTAACTGTACCATCATTCACAGGAATGAACAAACCCAAACACGACAAAATTCAAATTCTCATGTAATTGCTACAAGTGAATGTAAATGAACTAATCATTTTATCATAACCTTTCTTTAATTATATGAAAAAGAAGGGAATTTACATGGCATAACAAAAGATATGCAAAACTTCATGAAACACAATTCTCTTAAATTTCTCAAACTTATGTTTATAGGATGCAGAATGCACTTGAAATGATTAAATGACTTAAGCTGATTCTTTTTTTTTTTTATTGCAAACTGTTTTAACATCAGCTTTAACCCCCATGCATGGTATTCAAAAAGAACACAGCTTCAGAATTAAAAAGATCACTTAAGTTAAAACGAGGACTGAACTCAGGAAAAGGCTGGGGTTTCTTCTGAAAGGAATCTTCAAGTACCAATATGTATAGAGAAAGAATACTAATTTTGGTTACATTTTCCCCCTTACTGTTAAATATACAAACTATATAATACCTTTCAAAATAAAACACCCATATAAGATAAACTTTAATTAAGAAACATTCAAATCAGATCTTGGAAAAACATTAGGCAAGGAGTTTACTGGGCCAGTAATGTCTCAATCTGTGATTGCTCAAAACACGGGGTCAGTCTCCTGTTGAAGAGCCCAATTTCTCACCCTTCTGGGTCCCAGGAGTTAAGAAACCTCCCATTCCTTGTGCTAATGAGACAACCTGCGATCCTTTCACTTAAGAGGAAAAATATTCTGCTGCACGTTGACAGACCAAGAAGGGAGAGAAAGTAGGTACTCTGAAGAAAACTTAAATGAGGGGGAAAAAAAATTCACCGATTGAAAAGTTTTGTTTTTCCCAAAGGAATGCTGCACCCATTTCACTTAATATTAGATATCCAGGTTAAAGGCACTGGGAGGAACTCCTCACCACGAGTAGAATTACAGGTGACACTTCTGAGTCTGCTATTGCAATCAGCCTGCCTGTTGAGTGTTCTGTGACGTTTCTTACACAGAAACCTACTGTAAATTAAACAAGTTTCGATCTGTGAATAATGTAACAACTAGTTTTATAAAAAATATTCAGAGTTGCTAATAAAGCACCAAGAAAAAGAGCAGCTCAGAGGACTCAGAGCCTTTCTACAGGTCACTCCTGCACAGTTTTCTCCCACAGGACCTTCAGAGTGACAATGGTCTTCTCTGACCCGTCCCACCTATATAACCCAAGGGACGTGGAAGGCTGCTGCGGGGACTACACCCAAACGCCAACTTTCATTATAAATAGTTAAGAGATATCTTACAAGATTTCATGGCTTACTCTGAAAAAGGTAAAACAGGTGCAATTTTCCTTTAAGAAAGTCTTGATTTTTGTAATACACTATTAATATTTTGATGTTCCCTTCAGTAAACACTGATAACTATGCTGGGACTACCAAAGCACTGTGAAGTCACTACAATTTATCTACAAATACTGTATTTTTTTTCACCTGAATACAGTATTTGTACATTTTAAGAAAATATTGTACAAAAAAAAAATCATATAAATGAAAGCCTCAAAGAAATATGTCATTAAATTTTTGAGTTGAAGTGACCAAAGACCATAGTAATGAAAACATTTCTAAACATGATGTAAACATAAGTGGAGTAATGCAAAACATCAAGGTATTCAAACCTACTATATTGCTATTACCATCCTTAATGTATCTTTCTACATAGCTTTCTCCTTTTGGAACCGTAATATAAGGGGCAGTACATTATTTCATAACCATATGCCATCAAATCAGGTAATACAGATGCTTGACACGTTTAATTATACAAAATCAATTTGTTTCAAGATACAAAATTAACGTTGATATGTCATTAATGAAAAAAATAAGATGTTAAAAAGATAACTATAAGAATACCCAGATATATGCTGTATTCCCATTTATATAGATCTGATCAATAAAACATCAACACATTCACTTAGATACTGATTTAATCCATGGATCAAGGCCATATTTTCAAATATTTTAAGGATGCCAGGACACCGCAAAAGCCGGAGAAAGGAGTTGAGGAACAATATATGCTTGCTAAACAAGAACTATGTTTATTTAGCTAGTGAATACCTAGAGTAATAAATTTTTACTTCATGATAGCAATCAGGCTCGCAAACACCCAGAAATAGGAATTAAGGGTTTTAAATGTAGTTATAAAGGTCATAAAAAGTCTGATTAGACTGAGGTACATTACTCAAAATTTTGAGATTCATTAAGTGGTAGCAAACAAAATAATTCCTCAGACAAATGCACATTTTTCAGTATACATATTATTGGGGGAAGGAGGGGAGAAGAATGTGCATTAACTGGTGAGACCCACCAAGCTGCATATCAATATTCTGTTACACCAAACAGTTTGAAGACAAGGGAAATGTTCTAATATAATCTCAGATTATGTTTCATTTGGCTAAAATAGAGCTTAAGGTTGCTTTGCCATATTAAAAGTTTACTACAATAATTTTCACATAAACATTTAGACTTGAACTCCAGGACTAAGTATGGCATGATTCTTTTGCTTTTAATCTGTCAAATAGCTAAAAATTGACAATTTAAAAACTACAACAAAGAAAAAGTTGAAGCAGTGTGACTCTTACATCATTGAACCACTTCTAATGGTTAACTGTTAGTATTTAACAAATTCAAAGAGTTAATGAATCCTTGCATTCATTCAGTCTTCTGTGCCTTAGCTAGGATGCATAATTACAAAAGACAGCAGATACTGGTAAAAGCTTCAGGACAGAAAGTGCTTGACGGAGTTACAGTTCTCAAGTGTGTTTGGTGAGAGTATAAGGGCAGACGCGCTGATGAAAACCATTACAAGAAGAGTCAATTCTGTGTTGTTAGAGTTCAAAGATGTCACCTTAAGCAGAAAAAAGCTTTAATAACGTCTTCTTTGACTTATTAGGCATTTCCAGAGTCTACATCATTAGTGTTGTAATTCTAACAGGATATCTTCATAGGGTTATTGTTTGTTTCTATTTCTCTCCTGAAAGAAAAACACAAAGACCTTTAAGGAAACATCATCATTGTTTAGGGATTTAAATTAGATGCACATAGAAAGTAAACCACGTCCATAAAGAAGTTCTTCAAATACTAATTCAAATAGTTAGGTAAAAACGATTCACTATTACCTACACACACCACAGTGGGAGTACCACAAGCCATTTTAAAATAAACAATTCCAAACACAAAGACCCAGTTCAAGAGATTATAGGTCCCTTCCACAGCCCTATCTTCCCACAGAATTTTGTTTACGTGGGACTACTACAATAAATGTATTTCTAGCCCCTTCCATGAGTTCTTGATGGTTAAGTATCAAACAGACTGTAAGTCCTGTGAAGCAATCAGAACTACTGGCTGAGGCAGGGTCAGGAGGAAAGGAAGAGGTGTGTTAAAGCTGCATTCAATTAAGCTTTCTGTGTTAATTTCTCCGTATCATACTCTCACATTCAGCATAATTCTTCATTTGAATAAATACTAATACTTATTACTAATAATTCCTTTTAAGAAAGCAGAAATCCCCTGAACAAAAGTTAAACTGAGTGATGTTTTCATGATGGTTATTAATCAAATATCCACCTGCAATACTTATCTTTGAGCCTGCAATTCTAACAAGTTCACAGTGATCCTAATGCTTCCAGTCCAAGGATCACAGCTTGAAAGCCACTTGTGTCTAATACATTCTAAGACTCTATTTTTGGTTTCACTACTCCTTTTTCATGAGTAATACAGATTCCATAATAAATATGTGCATACTTTGAAAATGGTAAACTTAATGTCCCATCCTCTGTGACATCAGGAAATTATTTAAAATTTTAAAGACAACCTAAAGTTCTTTGTTACTAAAGCCCTTCCTTCTTCATTTGTATATATTTCTACAACTTGAATGACAGTATTCAACACAGGAAGTTTAACAAATAAATGTCCTACTATACAAATAACCACAAATAAACTATTTTATGCACCCATAAGCATCAGTGGGATATTATGAAATTAAAGAATAAAACAAAAATGAAAACAGACACAAAACAAGCTAATTTCCAAAAGGATAAACAAAAACAAAAATCCAACAGCATAAAGGAAAAAGAGACCCCCCAAAATTAGAAAAAAGTAATAATAATTTGGAACCAGGAAGTTACAGCCTGATTTTACAAGATACCTAAAGCTTTAAAACAATAAAAAATCAGCCTAAACATAAAGGAAATTTATTTCTCAGCTGAAGGAAAACAGATTTGCACGCAAAATGGTGAAGCCTGCTATAATCAGCTGGATTATAAAACACAGGAGGTAACGAATGGCTCACTGTTCACTCTTCCCCATGAAATGATTAATGAGAAAGCACAAATATAAAGTGGCAGAAATACACATTTAAATCAAGCCATCAAAACATGTAGGTTCAACAGAAACACAAAAGAGCTCAAATTTGTATTAAAAAATGATTTATAGGAAATTAACCTTAAACATAAGGAGACAGAAAAGTTAAAAATAGTGAAAAACAAGCCAGATAAAGACTGAGTCAATCAACTGTATATACTTGATTGATATATACAGTTATATAGTGGACATATATGTGTATATATATAGTGGATTCTAAAGGCAAAAACCATTGTTAAACAATCACATATTGAGTGAAAAACATTTTATAATTACAGCAGTATTAAAAAAAATACAACTTTACATATATTAAAAGTTGTCAGAATTACAAAGAAAATCTGACAGGTTCTTAATTATAGTAGAATTAAACACATTTCTCTCAGTAATTGATAAAGAAGACAAATTGGTGAAAATAAAGGCTGAATATACAGAAAACAGAAAACTGAGCTAAATAATTATGGCAGGGTACACAATGAACAATTACAAAAAGGAACTATATGTTAGACCAGAAAATGAAAATAAATACCAAGGAATCAGTATCATACAGATCACATTTTCTGACATCAATTTTAACAGGTAACATTTTAACAGGTAAAAACATTAATTTTAACATGGCAAACAGGTAACAACAACGACGAAATCTTTCCACACTGGAAATTCTCTTCTAAAAGTCTCCCAAAGACCATAACAAAAATTCCAAAGTTTTAACACCAGTGCAATATACTAAATCTAAGCCTTGAATAGCGCTTAGAAATTTACAAGTGTTGATCTGAAAACATATATATTTTTCAGTTGAAAAATGAGCTCATCATCCACTCAGTATGTTAGGAAACGAGCAGCAGCTAAGTCCCCCAAAATAGAATATAAGACCCAGGAGGACAATTTAACAGAAAACAAAAAGCAAAGACAGCACAAGAAAACAAAAATAAAAACTGATGTTGGGGGGAAGGGGTAAAAGAAGCTAACAATTAAAAAATCTCTAAAAAGACTCATTTAAAAAAGAGAAAGCATAAATAATATGAAGACTGATATAGCTAAAAAATATTTAAAACACTATTAACACCAATATGAGGCTTCCCTGGTGGCTCAGACAGTAAAGTATCTGCATGTGATATGGGAGACTCCGGCTCAGTTCCTGGATGGGAAAGATCCCCTGGAGAAGGGCATGGCTACCCACTCTAGTATTCTTGCCTGGAGAAGCTCATGGACAGAGGACCCTGGAAGGCTACAGTCCATAGGGTCACAAATGCCAATGTGCCAAAAATGTCTGAGAAAATACCAACAACTTGCTAAAAACATAATTTATTAAATACAACATGACAAAACAAACTCAACAGTAAAAAGAAAACTTGAAGAGACTTATAAAAACTGAAGAACCTTAACCGACAATTAAAAATCTATCCCAAACTAAAAACTACCAGATTCACGGTTCCATAAATGCATTTGATTAATTATCCCAGAATTAGAGATAAGGAAAAGAGAGAATATTTCTTGATGTATTTTGAGGTTAGTAATACTTTGATACTAACTTCAGAAAAGTATGAGAAAACTGAATCCAGTCTCACTTGTCCCAAAAGGATCTCTTATGGGCTGTTCTGATGATAACAGAGTGTGGAGAGGAGCACAGGTAGGTGCAGGAAGGCAGTAAGGACAGCACGATAATCCTCCAGCATGGCAACGATAATAACGAAGGGTGCAGGACTAGTGAGAAGTGCTTGATTTAGGATATATTCTGAAAACAGAGCCAACAAGACTGACCAACAGACTGGTTAGATATGGAGTGTGAAAGAGAAATATCAAATTATTCTGGAAGGACAATGGCCCTCTACAAAGGGGGAGCAGGTCTGGGGCAGGCAAAGAAACAGAAGCCATACTGGATTTAAGATGCTTATGAAACAACTAAGTGAAGATGTTACACAGGCAATTAGATACATGAGTCTAGAGAAAGAAGGAAAGGTGCAGTGTGAGTATACAAATTTCCAAGTCCTCAGCATGGTAAAACATCCTTCAACAAAATTCAATTCCTCCTGAAGTCAAAAGGTCATCAACACCTCTGCTTTAGGCAAAACCCCTCAAGTACCCCACATTTATATCATAAGATTTAGAACAGTGCTTGATACTGTCAGTATTAAACATTTGAATATGAGAAATCTCTGGATATGCTATTAGTAACAGACCACTAAAAACATGAGACTAAGAATTAATGAGCTATCTATCAGTGATATAACTTTTAGTGTTGTTTTAAAACCAGGTACATATGACACAGCTGAGGTCATAATTACATGCCCCAGTGAGTTGTACGAAGTAACACAGGGGGATAGGAAACCTGAATTACACAAAGGAGCCAAGGCCGAGAAGCCCTGAGAAAGGATGAAACCTCTAGTGCTGTTTCAGCAGACAGCACTTCAGACATCTTTAGGATACAAACTTTCCAAAGTGGTTCACAGAACTCAATTTTTACTTTTAGTAACGACTGACAATTCAAAAATAAAACAACAGCCTGCAGAAAAATCCCTCCTCCCTCTCTTCCCCACGAATAGAGGGCTAGGTCTCAACCAAGCAGATGCAGATATCTGACGACTTCTTCCCCACCCAGATTTTAGCAAAGGTACCGGATATCGCAAGACCAACACCTAGAATTCAGCCTGTGAAGATGAACTCTGGGAGGAAGTTTACTCGCCAGCCCATGTCTTTTTGACACAGCTTAACAGATGAGCTAAGAACTCCCCTACCCTTAAGGGCAGGAGAGAGCTGAAAACAAAAATTTTCTTCAGTGTCCTCAGAGGGGTCATCACCTAAACATTACAGGTAAATGACTTAATTCCTTTTCATTATCTTTAGGTTTAAATAATACTATATAAGTAATAAACTTTAAGAAAAAAGCATAAAAATTAAAAAGAAATAAAATGGTCTCTACTGGCAGATGGTATGACTGTTAGGCAGGAATAACTACTAGAATTAATATGTGAATTTAGCAAGGTCACACAATATAAGACACCTCTATAAGCTTGTAGCAAAAAACTGGGAAGACTGAAAATACAAATTATAATGGCAGAAAAAAATATAAAATACTTAGCAAAACAATTCTGTAAGAGTCATGAAGTTTTCAACAGCGAAAACTACAAAATTTTACTGTTATATTTGTCTTTCCCCAAAACTCTTAAGTTCTACAAAGCAAGGGCTATTTACCTTAAGTGGTTTACTGGTAAACCTTTAATAATATTTATCTGTTGAATGAATAAGGTAACAGTTAAGAAAAGAACACATAGGGTCTAAATATATGGTGATAAAGGATGACTAGCGGAAGATACACGCTAGTGTTCTGGTGCCGGGAGGGGTGCAGGGGGAACTTATGTGGGACCCAGTAACAAGTTCTTAAAAACACACAGAGGAATCAATATGCAACCCTATTTTGGAATGAGGTTTTAGACTATGATAAAATGAAAATAATAAACTTATTATCCTCTAGACTGTCATTCATAAGGGAAACTGTTCACGTGTAGCTTTTTTACATCCTAGGTCTTTTACTTTATGTGCTGCAGGGAGGTGGTTCCAATAGCCCCGTGGATATCAAAATCCAAGGTCGCTCAAGGCCCTCACAGTAGCTGGCCCTCTGTATCCATGGGTTCCATATTGACAGGTTCTTATCTGTGGACATGGAGGGTTGACTGTAATCATGCATTTGCTGCTGAAGAAAAAGAAACAGTTGAAATACCATTCACTTTAAGGATGACTGTTCACACCATAACAGATATGAGTTATTTACCAAGCTCAGAATAGAGTATTACTACAATAAAAACAGAATCATCTTGACTATTCAGAAAACCACTCAATGTCTTAACATAGAATTACTCACTTAAACATGCAATTAAGTTTATTCTATCAAGTGTGATATATCCTGGGCCAAAACCTATCTTCCAGAGAAATCTTTTACAGTGAGGATCAAATGAAAAGCAGGATTTTATACACTGAGTTTGCTTCTGTTCACCATAATGAACTCACTAAACAGACAACTTCAACCATACAACAGTTAACAACTATAATCTGACAATGAGAAAGCATTAAATTAAATGTTCCACTTGAGAAAAAGAAGTATAAGAACTGTCAGGAAAATGTTTACTGTTGACAAAGATATACCTACTGCTCAAGTAATTTCTTCTGTATCAACACAAACTTGATTACTCTGAGACAGACCTAACATCATCTCATCTCAGAATCAAAATTGCTCCAACTGTGAAAAAACTTCTATCAGGGACTAAAACTTACTCTTTGGAAATACTCAACAATATAAAATAGCATAAATGACTAAAATATACAAGACTGTTCTGGAAATCAAAACTATTTAATAGGGATTTTATTACAATTATGTCTTGCTTCTTTCAGTTTAAGCTGCAGGGCTTCATCTCTTTCCAAGGAAAGAGTATCATATTTTAGAAGTGCACCCCAAAGTTACCGGTACTCAAATACACTAATTATTCTTATATGGAATTTAAAAAGCTATTAAACTAAAAATCTCACCTCTGTCTGTTTACTGATCAATAAGGACTTATAAGAATGAAAGAATATAGAAGAAGTTAAATGATGCAGTCATTATAACAAAGTAAAATTTCAGTAAAACATTACCTAAATAGTTAAGATGGCTATGTAGACTCAAATTTATACTGGGCAAATATACTCCAGACATCAGCAGTTTGTTTTTTTCTTTATTTTGTAATCACACTGGCTTTATCGTTAGAAGTAACACACACAATTGCAAATTAAAGAAAGTAATGCTCCCCTACCCTCCTCAAGTCCTTTCTATTTTAACTTCCTCTGACATAACTGTAACTAGCATACTAATACATACATTCTTGATTTGCCAGTTCAGACACTATTGGTGGTTTACTTGCTAAGTCATATCTGACTCTTGTGACCCCATAGACTGTAGCTTGCCAGGCTCCTCTGTCCATGGGATTCCCTAGGCAAGAATAGTGGAGTGGGTTGCCATTTCCTTCTCCAGGGGATCTTCCTGACCCAGGAATTGAAGCCAGGTCGCCTGCACGGCAGGCAGATTCTTTACTGACTGGGCTATGAAGGAAGTGCTCCCACTGTATATGATGAGCAATTTATTACAGTGAATGCTATATTCTCTTCTTCTCTACAACAGAGCTCACTCTATTTTAGTTCCAGTGACCATCCTTGACTTTGCCTACTATAGGCCAAGCATTAGGTGCTAAGGATTCCGCAAAGAATCCTAGAATCATAGAGCAACGCCAACCAAGAGTGCTCACGGCATCCCAACCAAGGGCTCATGTCTCTGTCAGGCTTCAAAGACCATGATGCCATTTAACAGAGCAGGCAGATGCTTACAGCCCTGAGATTCACTCTGTACAATGAGGACTGTCTGACTCAAAACCCATAGTCTCTACAGAGGGATATTTGTTCTAATGTAACCAGCTAGCGGCTGTCATTCTTCTTGAATTCCTTTTTCATTCTGCTGAAATACCTCTTCAAGTTTTTCAAGGATATGTAGCTAAGGTCTTGTACACCTAAAAATTTCATTTTGCACTCATCCCTCACTGATATAATTTAACACTCATCTTCAAGAGCCTGATTTTATGCCCCATTCCTCTACACAACAAAATCAGAATTCGTGTGTGTGTCCAGAGTTGTAGATGAAAGAATTTTGATAGCAGTCTGACTCTCCTTCCTTTGTAGCTTATAGGTAGAAAGCACATAACCTGTCTTTTCTTCAGAAAGCTTGTCTCTTTACCTCTTTTTCTTTTAAAATTTTAAATAATCCTGCTAGTTCCTCAGTGAGCCCATTCATTCTGGAAAGTTCTCTTTAATCATTCTGCCCTCTGATTGCTTTTTTCCTTTAGAGGCAGTAGATCTCCTTTCTACCATGTCTTCCACTCCTTGTATTTTTCATCACTGTTGTTCCACATTTGGAAATTTCTTTGATTTAAAATTTCAGAACTAAAACATTAACACTGTATTAATCCACTTGCTTAAGAAGACTTTAAAAAAAATTTTTGATAGTGTTTTTCATTTCCAAGAACATTTTCTGGTTTTCTTCGTTTTACGTATGAATATTAACAACTCAACTTTTGTTTTATAAATTACTTTCTGCTCTCTGAATTACCTGTTTCTTTTAGAGGACCCGTCTTGCCTTTTTTTTTGTTTGTCAAGCTTGATTTTAATCAAATATATCAAAAGTGTGTGTTCACATCTAAGAATGAAGAACTATACAAATACTACAATGACACTTAGCTTTAAGCTTCACAACTACCCTTTCACTATAAAAGAGAAAACCTGGCTCTCCAAGTTTTATATAACCAGAACTTTCCAAGTTTTATATAACCCAACAGGCTATGTGTGATTGGCTCCTCCATAGGGTGCTGTGCTGGCAAAGAAAGGTGGGGAATTCCTCCACTGCCAAAATAACCAGAAGGGGAAGAAAAAAATTAGCCAATAAAAAAAAAACCTCTAGCAATGACAAGATGAAATTAGTTCTTTACACTTCTTGTCTGTTACTGCAAGTCGGCTCAACAACTTAAAGAAAAACATAAACACAGTAAGAAAAGAAAGGAAATTACAGTAACCACAAAACTCAATGTAAAATTTTAAATTACAAAAGTCCTATTAGAAAGTACAGGAAAACCTGCCCCTGAGACCCAAGATCACAAGACCCCAGCTGCGGGCTTAAGATAAACTAAGGAGGGTTGGCTGTAAAGGTTGATCACTGGTTTCTCTCTAAAGCCAGTCACTTTCCTTCTTTTAACAAATCTTTCTCTGCCTGAAAAAAAGAAAAGGAAAGAAAGAAAGTACAGGAAAAAAGTTTCTCAAACTTGGAGAAGGCAAAGACTTGAAGTCATGTTAGCATAAATGTTCTAAAATAGTTCTTGTTATTCAAAACTGCTTGGGTTGTTCCAATCTTAACCTAGATCCTATACTACCAAAAAAAAAAAAAAGAGCGCTAAAAAAACGCCAAAACACTTAAAATGACACTGTGGACCAACTGAAAGAATATCATGGTTACTAAGAGAATAACTTTATTCTTAGAAAATATACACGATACATTTTTAGGGTAAAGATCCATGATGTATGAAATGTACTCTCAAAAAGCCCATATCAGGCAAGCATTTTTCCTGCTGATGACATTTAGGTTGTTTCCTGCTATTTACTACTGTCAACTACACTCCTAAGAACATTCTTGTATGTATCTGGGGTATGTGGGAAGTTTTTCTTAGGTACATATCCTGGAGAACTGCTGAACTGTAAGGTACTGAAATGTTCAGCTTTGTTAAGAAACTGCAAAACTACCTGCCCCAACTACCTGCTATATCAATTTAATACTCCTATCTGCAAACACATAAGACATTTTGTTGGTATACATTCCCTCCAATACTTGCTATTATCAAGTTTCTTGATTTTGCCAAATGAATACATATAAAATATTTTCTCATTATAGTCTTGAATTAACTCTTAATTCATTTCCTGAATTAAGACTGAATATATTTTTATACTTATTAGTCTTACTTGTTTCCTCTCTCATAAAAGGACTATCCTATCTTTTGCCCATTTCTGTATGGGACTATTTTTTTCTTAAACTAATTCACAGGAGTTCTTTATATATAACTGTCTTTGGTCAGTTATGTTAAATTCCTACCAGTTTCTAGCATGCCTTTTTACTTCCTTTAAAGTATTACTTTTACTTTAAGTACTTACTTAACTTTCTTTTGATGAACAGATTTTAATCCAGGCAAATTTTTCTCTTACAAATAGAAAGTCTTTTCTCTTACAAGTAGTTCCATTTCATGTCATTTAAGAAACCCTACTCTATCCAAGGTCATCTGAGGAAGTGTGACTTCCAGGGTATCAGAAGCTTTGAGGAATTTCAGCTGAATACAAGACAGAAGGTGTCATATAAAAGTGAATACTAGGATAATGACTTGCTGCTCCTTTTATTTAAAAAAGAAAAAAGGCATAACCAGTGAAGGAAATCCTAGCAAACACCACTGATTTGTCCTTTCTTATGGAGCCAAAAAGGACTAGAACAGACAAGGAACACATCCTTCATCACTAGGATGCCCAGAGTATTTGAAAGTAATTTTTGCTGGAAAGCTAGAGTGCAAACACAAGCATATCTAAGAGGAAATACACAAATGAGGAACAGTACCAGGGAAAAAAATGGCAAGGACACATGATATCCCAAATGCCAAACAGTTCATCAGTGGGGGAAATGACTTCCTGACGTGGTCCTTTCAAAGTCTAAGGAGAGTCAAGTTTTACCTACTAGCACGGCCACTGCTCTGGCTCTCCCTTCCTACCCCTCACTGATGAATCACTTAACATCAACATATTGGGTTGGCCAAAAAGTTTTTTCAGGTTTTTCCATCACATCTTCTGGAAAAACCCAAACAAATGTTTTGGCCAACTCAATACATCATGGCTCTCTCCTCTCCACATCTTCAATGGAAAGACAATATGCAACTAACATAAGCACTAAAGCACCACACAAAAACAAACCTGTTTCAGGGCAAATGCCTGATCCAGATGATCTCTGCCTGGTTTAATGACAGGAAAACAAAAAAAAGCCAGAGTCTGAAAATATTTTTTTCACACACACACACTCACAAAGACACTAACAAAACTACAATGAGTTCAGACAGACACTGGGGAAAGATAAAAGACAAAGAGGGCAGAAAAAGATAATCTGGGGGGATACTATAACCTGGCTGCGGTAGTTACACAAATCTACAAATGTGTTACAATTCACAGAACTGTACACCCCAAAAGAACGACCTTCACTGTAAGATTTTTTAAAATTTTGTTAAGTATATATACAACACAAACATTTATAGAAGCTTTACATTTTCCAAATCTGAAAGCAACCAGATGTCCTTCAAAGAATGATTGGTTAATGAACTGTGGTAAATCCATACAATGGAATGGTAGTAATTAAAAGGAACGAAGAACTGACTGGCAAAACATAAATTCTGAAGATACAGTGCTGAGTAAAAGACTCCAGTGTTAAAGTTCACATGTAATTTCATTTATGTGAAATTATGGAAAATGCCTTACGGAGACAGAGAAAAGATCAGAGAATTACTTACTAGAAGGGGGAAGGGAGCACTTGACTAGCAAGAGGCAGCAAAAGGTATTTTTCAACTTTATTGTACTTTAATTTTTAAAATGAGAAAGGTAAAGAAGCTATGAAAGAGGAAGGAGTTTCTAAAAATGATAATTACAGGAAGCAGAAATAAGCTTTCAATAGCCATCTTTGTGCTCAATAAAATCAAGATGGACTCTGAAACAAGGGATTCAGGTAAGAAAACAACAGGTATATGCCAGGAGCCAGCGTAAGGAATTCCACCCGTGACAAGGTCATGCGGCAAGAGCTCTGATGGCAAGGCTAATCAGACCTCAGGTTTTCCCCCTGGAATTTCCTGAGCATCCACCCCCCAAAAAATAAGAATCTGCCGGCCTTTGTTCTCTGCTTTTCCACTTTTCTGATATTCTCTGGAAAAAAGTCAAATCAGGGCTTTAGTCTTCTGCATTTGAAAGGGATGTTTCAGTTAAACCCCCTCTGATTGCTCTCTAGCTTGCCTAACAGGTTTCCCGGACCTCTTACAGCCCCCCAACTGGGAGAGGCACAAAACTTAAAAGCATCTTAAAGATACAGAGCCTTTTCTAAAGAGTTACAAATCATATTGGCGACGGGTTTTTACTGTTGACTCAATGACTGCTGCCAGACCTCCATATTCTTTATCTTTTAGGCACCTGGGAGGATGTTAATCAATGTAAACGGGATATGGAAAAAGATATATAATAGTTTTGATGCTAGCAACACTAGACTTTTGAGTTAATTACTTTTCTCTTTGTTATATATCACTGCACTCCTCTTGTGTTCTTGCTATGTAAGAATGCAACTTTATTTAGTGCTTTTTGAGAATGGCACCAGACTGTGGGAAGATCAACACAAATAAGTCTGGTTGACAAACCCTTATCAGAAAAAAGGCTGTAAAATGTTAATTGGTCCTTTTGGCTGGAAGATGATGTAAATTACCTAAGACTTGTGTATATAATTAGGTATGCAGGGAGAAAAGCCTGGTTTTGATAAGAATCTGGACTGCTAACACTGCATAACTTTGTGTTACCCATTGATCTCCATGTTTTATCAAAAGTATGAACGGCCTTCTGAACAACAGAGGCCGGAGCCAGTTGCTGGACTGGTTTCCCCCATGTCTCTCTCTCTCTCTCTTTCTCCTTTTCTCACTTTCCCTCCCTCTGCTCTTTAATTTCAGGCTGAATTCCCATCTGGGGCGCAGAGGCTCGCCAAGTCTACTTACTTGCCCTGGCTGTTAAGACCCGCGTGAAAGGGAGCCTAAAGCGAGGCACCCTGAGATATTCAAGCGAGCGCCTGTGGCCCAACAAAGATGGTGCAAATTCCTTGTCTGGAATTTTATTGGTCTTCTGCGTAATCCAAGTTATTCAGCCCTCTTCCTCCACTTAATTTTCCTACTACACTGTTGTTTCTTAATCTAATATCAATAAATAAATAAGTTTTTCTCACGCCAACGCCGTCCACGCTTCGAATTCCCTGGATCCACCAGGGCTGGACCCCAGCAGGTATAAAAGGAGACATGGATGTGATAATGTAAGCAAACTACTGCTGTCTGTGAGGAACAGAAAGCCTTACAAATTACAGAGTCAACAAACAGTCAAATCCATGACATGGAAGTTCAATTCTGAGAAATTCTCCAAATGCAAAGAACAATAATAAAGATAAGAACCAATGGCACGGAAGGACCAAGATTCAGTATTATTTTTTGACATTACTAGGGAGAATAAAAAAAACTTGGCCTATAAATGAAGGAATAAGGAAAATTATGAGAGACCCACATTGCACACATTCCACACACATGTTCACACTGCAAGAATAAATTTTGTGCACACATAGAGAAACAGCTATTTCCAAAGAAAGAAAATTTAGGCTGGTCTCAGACTTCTCCATAATATAAAACTATAAATAATATACTATAAATAGAAAACTATAAAACAAAGCCTGAATGAAAAGACTGTGACCCAAGATTTCTATATCCAGATAAAACAGTTGCTCACATATCATGGCCAAAGAAAGGCATTTTTTGGATCTAGAAGCGCTTAATAATTACCAAATTACTCTTCCTTAAAAAAAAAAAGATTGATGATGGTAATAAGTTAGATTCAAAATTAAAATGTCAAAGGTGGGTTTAGACCTGTTATAAAAAGACTGGCAGTAAGCCATGAAACAATTTAAATGCAAAAATTTTAAGTTTATATCTTTATTGTATATATGATTTTGAAATATAAATAATTCCTGACACAATTATAAATAAAACTAGGATAAATTTTCAAATTGGGTAGAGAAGAAATGTGAGAATATGTACAAGGGTGACCTATCCTTACTGGTGGGAGGAAGAAAAGCACAATCACTTCTTCTGATTCACTCTTTGTAAAGGTGCTTACAGTGGAGCCACTGACTCAACTGCTGAGCTCAAAAAAGCTACTTCTGATCCTCTTTTTCCCTCACTTCCCACATTTAACCTGGAGAAAACTCAAGGATATTCAGCAATTCATTGGTAAGGCTGAGCAGTGCTTTTCACAGTCAGTTGTATTGTGCTCAATTGTATTCAAAATTCAGCACAGTGATCACTAGCACCAGAATCACCCGAGATGCTTGCACACCAGGCCCCTGATCAAATGTACCAGATTTTCCTAGAGTGGGATTCAAGAAGCTGCGGTATCAGGAAGCACCTTAACTGATATATGTACGGCATAAGTTTTGGAAACTACTGCCTTAGGATCATTATTTCCAACATTATTGAGCAGTGAGGGCTGTACTTGAAACAGTTCCCTCTTCTGTACAGACTAAGAAGCCACAAGATACTTAGGTTCGCACAGAAACAAACCACTGATGTTTTACAGACAGAACAAGTTGAAGTTCCTGCTTTATCTTCATTTCTACATAGAAGCTTTCCATCGTAACCAACTTAATTTACTGGAGAAGCTTCTAATGAGCTCTGCTTTACTAGAAATCTAAATGTATTATGAATGGAAAAATCTGCCAGTTGCCTACTCCATCCATTCTCTTCTCCTCCTAAAAACAGAACTCTGCAATTTACTTTTGTAGTTTGGAACAGAAAACATTCCTCAGCCCGTCCCGCTCTGTGATCAAACCCTGGCCAACCTGAGGCAAGTGTAAACAGTGTTTAACTTCAGGGTCAGTCTCCCTTAAAGTCTCACAGAGGGCAAATAACAGAATCAGAATTCGAATTCTGCAGTTTACATCTAAGTCCACTTCCTCTCAGTTCTAAGCTGTCTTGCTAAAGTCAGATCCTCACTATTCAATATATTCTGTACAAATGCTATAAGTGCACAAATTATAAATATGCCTCAGGAATATTAAGGGAAAATATCTACTTATCATAAACACAAAATCAGTAACATTCAAACATTTAAAAGCTGTTTGTCTCAAACTCCAAATACATATTCCCATAAAATTAAAGTTAAAAGATCAGTGACTAGAATCCTTAGCCAGTTCTTAATAACGAATGCAGATCTCGGAGCTCTGATGAACAGGACTCAAAGACTTTTATCATCTGAGAAGTATGAAGAATAGACAGGAGGCAAATTCAGAGTAAAGGTTGCCCTTGGGAAGGCATCCCAGGCCTTTAAGGATGTTTGCAGAGTTCTGTACCATAAGCTAAGTGGTCAGTTTCCTTCAGGGTAATGTTCTTAAACTCAGAATGTAACACCACAAGGCATTAAAGACTATCCGTCCATACATACCACCCCAATGAAAAGACCCTACACACAAAAATTACTGTACTCTTACCCTACGCATGGCTTCCTCCTCTTCTTGACGCTTTTCATAATGTGCAAAGTCATCAAAGATTGAGGTGGTATGCTTGAAAGTAGCAATTATTTTAAGCACTTGCTTAGCTTTTTCTAGGGGTACCTCTTGAGTGTCCCTTGAATTGGTAACTGGTTTGTTGTCATTATTTTCTAAGCGAATATGCCGTAATTGGTTATTGGGGACATCTTTGACAAAGATCCATTTAACTTCAAATTTGCCCTTCCACTTATCCTGAGACCAGACTCCAGCATACGCATTATAGTCCACAACAGACTTCATCTCAGCCACTCCACAGAAGTGTCCACTGCCATTCACACTGAAGAGCAAATAGAGTGGGCCTTTCCCATTCAGGGAACGGTAAGCCGCATCCAAACGCTTATTCCCATGCTCAGTACTACACCAGATAGAGTACTTAATGGAACGGTGTATGTCATCCTCAGAATAGCTCTTAATTATGAACACACGTCCGTTCTTCAGGTTCCAGTCAAAGTCTTTGGGATTGTAGTTGTTTATGGCCTTTAGCTTTTCCAGCACGGGATGCACTTCCACACTCGATGGGGAAGCGCTGACAGGAACGACACCTAGACCAAAGTTTTCACTGCCCGCTCCATTGTTCTGGTTGAAGCCGGCCCCCCTGTTCCGGGGCGCCACCCAGCGGTTCTGCAGCTGCGGCTGCGGGGGCTGCACTTGGTGAGGCTGGGCCTGTGGCTGAGGTCCTTGTGGCTGCTGCGCTTGTGGCGGCTGAGGCTGCGGTTGAGGCAGTTGGCTCTGCACCAGGGGTGGTGGCTGAATTAATGGCTGAGGCTGCTGGATTATAGTCTGAGGAGGCAGAACTGGTTGGGTTGGTGGAGCCTTTACCACTGACCCTTTTTCATCCCAAGTTCCAATATTCATGTTGTGTTTTATAGGAGGTGGCGGCACAGCGGAACCCCCGATTCCCACATTGCCCTTGGGTTTAAGTTTCGGTTGAGGTTTGGCGGGCTTTCTGGCAATGGCAGCCCAGGAGGTGGGTTTCGGTGCCGCACTGCTAACCGGGGGCACACTATTGGTTGCGATGCTGGTCATACCACTGCTGCTCAATGCTGTTCCTACGGTTTTCGTCACTGCAGCAGTTAGGTCACCACCAATTTTCAGTCCGGTCATGCCTTGCTCGATACTGCTAATGCCAGGCACCTTGCTCAAAGTATCATTGCCAAATCCAGCCTGTCCATCAGTAATAGCTCTCCCAAGAGAACTAGGTGGATAGCCGTAACTGCTACTATAAGCAGAACTTTGTGTTGATTGTCCCTGAGATCCACTTGTCCCCCATGTAGAGAAATCAGCATTACCAGGAAAAAAGTTAAATCCATGTTGACCAAGAAATGGAGGGGTATTTCCTAATGCCCCAGGCTGACTAAACACACCGTCTGGTATATAATGATGCTCTCCATTACTCATCTGTCCATAGGTTGTCAGATATGGCATAGGCTGGTCTCCAGCTGTGGACCATGCTGCTTCCCCAAGCGAATATGGAAATCCAATGGATGGAGCATAGTAACTAGGCATGTATGGATCTGACATTGGTGGATAGCTGTTATTCTGGAAAACAAAAGATCACAGTCAGGAATGACGTACAATGTGGGGGGAGGGGAACACCCCTAAAATCAAATTGTTTTAAATAAATGGGAAACAGATGTACCTGTTTCAGATTTTTAAAAAAATATATTTTAAATCTAATTTTACCAAGAGAAAAATTTACTGATGACTATTATAATATATTTATAATAAAATTACAGGGTTTTTTTGGGGGGGATGGAGGGTTAGGATGGGGATTATTTTTGTGTAAGACCCAGATCCTCTGGGCACAACTTAAAAACACTCTAATTTCTACAAAAACTTGATTTATAAACTTTGCAGAAACACTGATTGTTAGCTTTATTTTAAGCCACTGATGTATCAAAAATTTATGAGTAAGGATTAAATGAACACAGATGATGCCAAATAATAGACAAATTGCAGTATATCTATGATGGAATCCAGTCCAGTAATTTTGCATTTTTATAAAAAACAGAGAAATGTTCACACTGAGAAGAAAAAAAAGACAATATTATATAAATCCATATTTAGTTTTGCCTTGCTCATTTTGAAAAACAAAATGAAATTCTAACGGTTTCTTAATGGTTGGTAACAGGTGCCAACCTGTTCTCTATGTTCTAAATTTTACACAATATGGTGGTGGTCCAGTGGCTAAGACTCCACACTCCCAATGCAGGGGGCATAGGTTCAATCCCTGACAGAGGAACTAAGATCCCACATGCCATGCAATGCAAAAAAAAATTATAAATACTTAAAAAAAATTTTACACAATAAATTTACCAACTTCCTGATCAGAAATTTAACTTAGAAATTGTTAAGTTCCTACCATTTTTCCCAGAATTACTGTAATTAAATTGGCCTTTATTTTGAATAAAATGAACTCATCATTCATTTAGTGATGTCAAAATTCAAAGCTTATTAAAGAAAAAACTCAAATTTGTTAACTAGCCAATATAAAAAATAAAAGTCTATGGATTTCTTTCGAAGGTAGGTTTCTTGTGCCCCAAATATGTCTAATACAGTCAGCCCTCCAGTCCACAGGTTTTGCATCCATGGATTTAACCAACCATGGCACAAAAACACTCGGGAAAAAAAAATGTTCACTAAGTTTCAAAAAGCAAAACCTGAATTTGGCACATGGGCAGCATGTTTACATGGCATTTACATTTTATTTGGTATTATCAGTAATGTGGAGGTGATGTGAAGTATACAGGAGGTTGTACATAGGTTCTATGGTACAGATGCCATTAGGGACTTGAGCATCTGCGAATTTTGCTATCAGTAGGGTCCTGAAACAAATTCCCCCAAGGGACAATCTGTAATAGATTTTCACTCTATATTCATGGTGTGACTTTTAAAGCCTTGAACAGAGCTTTAAATTTTGTAAAATTCATCAAGATGAAAAAATTAAGCTAATATCCAGTTGAGACAATTTGTATTCCTTTCCTAAGGGTCAATACCATTTTGAAGTTTAATTATTCACTTTACATTCTAAGTATCCTGGAGCAAAGTGCATTGGCAGGGGGTGGTACACGCGGGAAGGGCTGTTACTCTCTTGGGATTATTCCTGTCGCTGCTTTCTCACCCAAGAAAGAACATCAACATGTGTGACAATCACATCATAGATACTACCTGGAATTCATTTTATTTTTTAAAAGGCCTATTACTAAAAGTTAAAGTGCTTTACTATTAAGGTATCCGTGATATATACCTCACAACTGTTAAAACTGTACACTATAAGAAAGTTAATCTAATATTGTCTTTTGAAATAATTTTCTTATATAATTAAATGAAAATAACAAAAGAATCAAATAAAGGTTGCATTTAAATAAGACACAGATTTACCGAGTACTTCCAGTTAAACATGAACTTAAAAACAAAAAACAACTGTCATTTAGCAATATTAAAAAAAAAAAAGACTTTAAATACACTTGACATTAAGTAAATTCCACTGTATTCAAAACTGGAAATATGTCAACTATTTAGTTTTTAGATAATTATTAACCATATCCAAAAATATATTCAAAAAATTCTCACAATATTAGCATGAAGGAAATGAAGCCTGAGGAATGCTGAAAATCACCAAAAGTGGTTTGATAAAAAAATAAAATTCTTGAAGATAATGAGCAAACTTCATTAGACATGGATACACTCACATCTCTGTCTATAATTCAATCAGTAAATTACTTGTTAAAGTATTCATACTGAAGTCACTTGAGAAAGCCTAAGTTTAGACAATATAAACAATCAAGATTTTCTTAATTTTTAAATTTTTTCAAGTTATTAAAATAATTCCCTTTATTACTTTATTATTTATTCTAACCAAACACTTACTAAATGTCTACACTGTAAAAAATACTGACATAAGATATTCATGCTAACGGAAAACCTACAGTTAAGAAGACACACAGCTCAGGAAGTGGAATATATTCCACACAAGGGAATAAGACAGCTAAATGAATATGCAGGTAATCACTTTCGAAGTTTTAATTTAGAGTATTAGCCTGAAATCTGGACTCAGTGCATCTTTACCTGGATGTGGGAGTGGAAAAACAAAGTGAAAAGCTTTAAAGCTCATTCTTCATGATTCAAGTGTTTGCAAAACCATACTCATAAATCATGTTGAATATTCCTTCTTTACCCTTACAAACGCTGAATTCTGCACAACAGTTACATATCAAGTTTCTAATTTGTCTATACATGTCACATGATTCAGATATCAGCAAACTAAAGAGCCAGTGAGCAAATATTTTAAGCTTCACAAGCCAAATACAGCCTCTGGTTGCAGTCACATATTCATCTTTTTATAACCCTTTAGAAAGCTTCAAGCTCAAGGGTTTCCTCAAAGAAAACAGGTTTTGGTCCCTGGATCAGTTTGTTAACCCGGTTTTAATAATTATCTATTTATAGTGATTCCTATTTAAAAAACAAAAACAAAAAACCCTGTATCATTAGATTCAGTGGGTAACAAATTTTTGCCATTTCTTTCACTTCTGGGGCTGGACCAGGTCCAAACCCTTTTCGTGTGGAGATTTTTGTTAAATATAATTATTTTTGAATCATGAGTTTTACTTCACCCCTAAATTAGTGATTGTATCAAAATACTAAGTTTAAATTGCTTTAAAATGTGCTCCTTTCATCACAAGTATCTTGTTAGATAGCTCAGGCTAGTCAGCAGAGATGCACGGCTGTCCATACCTAACTCCAGAGCTATCCACAGTGAGCACAATGGATAAATGACCCGCTCTCTCCAGTTGACCAAACAATGCTAACTAATTCCTAATTCTTTCAGTAGTTAATAGCTGAAAGAGAAGCTTTTTTCTTATCTCTGTGAAAGAAAAACCTGAACAGTCTCCCGTGGAGCTAGGGTTTCAGTTTGGGTTCTAGTGAAAACAAAGTTTCGGGAAACTATTCAAAGTTTAAAAGTAAGATACCGTAAACACAATTTGTATTAGCAGAGCTTTGTTATAAATGGAAATATTTTTAAATGTTTTGCCAAATATAAGGTAAATTCTTAATTGTTAAGTGGGACATCAATTAGGAAACTACCTTGGGTAAAGAAGGGGAACAAAATTTCTACCTACTGATGATGGAAAACAATAACTCAAAACTATCTTTCACCTTTTACTTCAAATCTGGTACAATGAGGTATAATCAATTTAACAGTTTATGTCCAAATAATCACTTTAAAATAGTTTATTCATAGTGACCTTTCACTTTGTTGTTTAAAGATATATGACCTCTAAGCAAAGTGATGTGAAATGTTTGGTATTTCTCTTACTCAAGAACTAATTAGTAATAGGAAGATAACAATATATACACACAGAAATTGATATAAAATTCAATGGATAGAATGAAACATACTTGTAAAGTAACAGATCCACAAACCCTTTACCTAGAGCATAAACTCAGAAGTACAATCTGGAGAGAGACCATTTAATTATATAAGGTAGATGTGGTGCCAGGAGGTATCTAATCTAAATTCTAATCCCAACCCATCAGTTGTGTAAAACCAGTATCAAGCTATTTAAACACTTGAGTTTCCTCAAATATTGAAAGAAATAAAAATAAGGTACCTAGGACACACTAACTATTCAATCAACAATACTTGTATTCATTAATACAATTTAACTTGCCTTTTGAAAATATGTTTAAAATGTAAATTAATCACCAAATGCATATAATTTCACTCACATTGACCAGCCTGGATCTTAAGAGTATAAAGTCACGGTATGACACAGTAGTTGTACAAGGACATAGGTTCAGTTCTCTACTCTTCCAGTTTCTACGTCAGTGACCATCAGATCATTTAATTTCTCTAACCTTGTTCCTTCACTGGTAAATGGGATAGTACCTGCTGCTCTAATCAATTACAAAATTTAAAAATCTACCTGTTAATTGCAAAGTGCTAAAGTATAGGAGTTAATCTTATTTTAATTTAAAAACAAATATAGAAAAGATTAAAAATTCTCCCTTAGAATTTCAATCATTTATAATCATCATTTCTTAGCCTTTTTTCTATTATCTCAAATGAAGTTTGAACAACAGTAAGAAAAAATTCATGATTACTGTTCTGACCTGAGGGCACTTCAGTACAACTCAATTATAACTGAGTCTTTCAGCTACACTAATACCAATTTTTACTTCATAAATATCCAAACTTCAAGAGAGAATACTGTACAATGTCTTCGAAGGTCAATATAAAAAAGGTTAAAGTATTATTCACCATTAACAGCATGTCTGCAGAGAAAAACGGAAACATCCATTAAAAACTTGAGGTACTTCAAACTCCAGAACTAACTTACTGAATTAACAACAAAAAGTTGAGTTTAATATACTTTTAATGTATATGTGAATTTTATTTTTTAAAAATTATTATACTTCTTAAAAAGTGTAATACATGCATATGTAATCACATAGGTGTTGTAAGAAAATGTAGCATCACACATTATACTCAATTAATCTGAATTATTTCACCAAGCATACTTCTTCATTCCTTAATTCTAGCAGTTAACCTAATCTACTTATTCAATAAATACTTAATGAATGCCTGCTACATGCCAGATACAGCACCAGTCACTGGAGACAGAAAGAAAAAGAAGATGGTCTTTAGCCTAGAGCATTTCGCACGTTTAGGATGGAAGACAATCTAGGAAGGATAGTTACAGAAATAAGAACAAAGCAAAACAAAACACTTGAGCATAAACAAGAGGGAGCAAGTAACTGGGAAAATCAGAAGACTTCACTAAGTGATATACATATGAGACTGTATGTGTAAACCATACATATAGATAAAAAGTTTGAGATCATGAAAGAAAATATTCAGAAAATATTTATGTTTTCAGAAAATAAGTGCTATTCCCTAAATAATGCAGATGGATAAGTTGGCCAAAGATGAGTCAGGGAGAGAATGGAGTCACTTCAACGGCACTCAACACTATGAATATACCCTCTGTGGTGAAACTTTGATAAGTCTTTAAACAGGACTATGCAACAGACTACGACTTTAAGACCACCACTGAGTGCCAATATGGAATCCCCAGTCAGGAATTCATTCCACAGGCAGAGATAATGAAAACCTTACCCAAGGGCAGTAACAACAGGGACAGAAAAAGATATTTTATGTTCTTAGTTCTCTATACCTCTTCTCTGATCAACACAGCTAGGAATTTATTACCCATATATATATACATATATATATATATATACACACATATATACATATATATACACACACACACAAGCAGACAAATTCAAACTGTGGTGTTTTTCAATTTATTCTTCAAATTTATATGCATAAATCACATGGCATCTTTTAACAGTAATTAAACCTGAATTTTCAATCAACTTCCTTGTTAGACTATTTTGAGGAACTATAGAGAACTAATTTTAAGTCCTGAAGGACATTTACTTTTTAAATTACTATGAAAATTATTTCCTAAGATATTGAGCACTAGGAAAATAGAAGAAATATACTGCCACAGAAGTAAAAGCCCAACAATCTGTTTTTAAAGCATCTCTGAGTTTGAACTGATTTAGCTCTAAGTATATAAAACAAACAGTAAAAACCTTTCCAGACTAAAGAATACAATTTTTATTATTTATAACAGCAAAATCAGATGAAGGGATTTCAAAGACCTACTGTGTTTTTCGTTGAAAATTTAATTAAACAATTTCGGCTAGGTCAGTGCAAGAAGCTATAAATACTTGCATAACTTTAAATCTCCAAATAATTACTTCAAATATTTCACCAATAGAAGTTTTCACTAATCTACTTTAAAAGGTCAATTTGTATTTTCTATTTCAGCTAAGTAATCACAACAAATTTAAAATTTGTAAGGCTTATCTTTAAGATTTCAGATAATTTTCAATTTTGCTCTCCAATAAAGTCAGTTTTCAACATTCTATAGTGTTCATGCTCATGCTCAGTTGCTAAGTCGTATCCGACTCTTTACGACCCCAGGGACTGTAGCTCCCCAGGCTCCTCTGACTATGGGACTTCACAGGCAAGAATACTGGGGTGACTTGTCATTTCCCTTTCCAGGGGACATTCACAACCCAGGGATCAAACCCGTGTCTCCTGCATTGGTGGGTGGATTCTTTTACCTGCTGAGCCACCACTGAAGTGTTAGTACCATTTCCCCTGATTAGATCATTATTTTCAGTTATTACAGAAAGGTAACTGGTAAAAACCTATTCATTAGTACTGGCAAGGAGGAGGTGGTAAGATATAGTCTCACTGGTATCAAACTTTTAAGACATCTCTTTAAACAGCACATTACATTGATTTATCATTGACTTAAGTGATTTAATTGATAGAAAGCATAAGACCTTTCACTTAAACATCACATTAAAACAAACCTTGTATAGATGTTTTTGCCTCAACATAAGGAAACTTTTATGATAACAATTTAAAAACTGGATTCACTAATGTAAATGCCCTTACACTCTTAAAAAAAACAAAAACAAAAACAATGACTTTCCAATGCTTTATATGAAATTGTATGCAGAATTCCAACATATAAAACACATAAAATGCAAAGCACAGCTCTGGTTGCTACACAGGTGGGATCCAGGTTACCCTCCCCAGGTCTCCCCTAGGCAGACCTGAAGCATCTCTGTGGAATGCCAAAAAACCAATCTTCTAAGTCCCTGTGACAAATAAATTATGAAATATCTGTTACCAAATAAAACAAGAAGATTCTTAAACAGGCAGCAATTCTCAAACATTTATAACTCATTAAAATATCTTGAAAATAAAGTTTGAACAAATATTTCAGAAAATACTCATACTGTACCCTTGCCTTAGACATTCTATTTTACATTATAACACACAAAGTATAAAATCAAATAGCAAAAAACAATTCAATTATTTAAACCAAATAAATTTCCCAAACTTATCTAACAATGGAGACCTTGTTAGCAGAGTATCTACTATAACTCATTATATCAGAATTTCTCAAAAAAACTGGAAACACTGCCATAAGGGATGTTAATTGAGATTACTGTCTGGGCCCAAACAGAACAGAGTACTATTTATTTTGTTTAAAACCTTTACTACACCCTAACAAATAATCTTCCCCTACTTTCCAGTGATACATTCTTTCACACCCATAGGTGGAAAGTAGATTTGTTACTGAGACCACAAAGTTAGATTACATAAGCAAGAAATAATTTTTTTTCTTTTTTTAGAAGTAGCCAAACTTCTTGAAAAAATGTAAATTTTATCACTTGTTTTTATTTCTTCTCATTTATTTATTCCCTCCCAACATACTCGAGGGATGTAGACCAACTGATAGAAGGGAGTGTGAGAGAAATAAACATAGATTAGGTTGAACATAACCATAGTTCTCCCAAGTCCTAAAAATGATCATACATTCCACAAATTGGGAACTACTTTTTGTTGAAATTTTCTCTGCAACTGCAAAGTTCTGTAACAATATTTGGTTCCTTGTTCTTTTATTAAGTTTAAAAACAATCTAGGTTAATATTTCAAGGTACATTTTTTTCATGCATCTTTTTATAAGGAAAATTAAAAGTAGTTTCATTCCAAAATGTTGTCTCTAAAAAAACTGGTTAATAATGAAAGCTCATTTGTTAAATTTATTTCCAGTAGTGGTATTTTTATTAACAGAGATGCAGAAATGGAATACAGAGACTAAGGAATATCATTTGGTTTGGTCAATGTTTAAGTCTAAATTATTCCTGTATATAAATTCACAAGATTATTTGTGAAAAATTCAAACAAAGAACCTCAAAAGCCACTAGTTACTTGATTTGATGAAATTCTCTATGCTTACAATATATAAGGCAAGCATGTTTATCATCTTTAATTCTATTCCTTATTATCAGGTTAAATAAAAATGTTAAATATAATAACCAAAAATTTCAGGTACAAACTGTCCTCTCCCCAAAATTTCTACTCAATTAAACCTTGCCATTTGCTTTGGCTATGAAGACATGGCATCAGCATTGAAAGATTAAATTCAGCAGTCAGTCTAACCACAATATATACAAAAGCTCATCTTTAAATCTTTACATTTCATAATTGAGTTTTAGCCATCTACAATTTCCAAAGAACTGCCCTGTATCATAAACCCACAACTGTTATTCACTAGTGTGTAGGCACACTAGATTAATACATGATATGGTTCGTCTCATTCAATTAAAACATCTATTTAAAAAAATCAATTGTTTCATTTCCTAAACATGCGACTGTCAGACTCCTAAACATGCGACTGTCAGACTTACCTGATTTGTCTGGCTACTTAAGTATGGCTCAAAATCATCATCATTTACAGCATCTTTTTGATGAATCGAACCGTTTTGTACTGAAACTAAAAAAATACATCTGTATTAGATATACTGTAATTATCTTTATGAAACTCATAGAATAACCTAACATTTTCAGTATTTTTCAAGTCAGCTTGGAAAAAATTATCTTGAGTTCTTTGTTCTTTTCATTAAAAAACCCCCTTAAGGATGAACTTAATTTTGGATATAAATATTTATATGGCACCGAAAACTTACAAATCTTGTATATATAAGCCTAACATCACATAAACACAAGCTATATATATACACTTCCCACTACTAAAAACATAACATAAACATCTCAATTTCAACACTGTCGTAAGCAAACAGTTAAATTTAAATGTTGGAAGGGTTTGCTAATGCTATATTCGAATCTAAAATAACCACTTCAGGCAGTGTTGCTGACAAGATAGACTTCTGAATGTGCTCTACCTTTCCTAAATCACTGTAACTATTCACCCCAATAAAGACAAATAAATAACCTTGTTTGCCAACCAAAGTTAAAATAAGTATCTTAAGTATCTCCAGTTAAAGTGACTAAGAATTCACTTGTAGTATCACAATATTATCATAAAAAACCTAAATAAAAAGGGCCTTAATCCTAAACAATAAATAATGAAGACTTTTACAAGAAAGTACAAATAAAACTAAGACACTGAAGTGAAGTCGCTCAGTCGTGTCCGACTCTGCAACCTGTGGACTGCCCACCAAGCTCCTCCGTCCATGGGATTCTCCAGGCAAGAATACTGGAGTGGGTTGCCATTTCCTTCTCCAAAGACACTGAAGATAACCATAATATTCTTGCAACGTATGAAAACACCAGTTAGAGGCTGATTTATAAAGCTGCCGTTCTGGACACTGTGTCGGTACTTTTAAGCAGATTCAAGGTGGTAAAAAGGCCCTGGGTATGAGTCCAAAATCCAACCCTGAGAGGCTGGGAGATCTCAAGTTCATAACTTAGCCTCTCTAACTCTACTTCCCTGTTCAAGGAGGTTATTAATAGTACCTACTTCCTCTCATCTGAGTATTCAATGACAGTATTTAATAATCTTGGATATTATTATTACATAAAATATTACAAGATCCAAACAGGACTAAAAGATTACTTCAGGACCACATTAACAAGTTTACAACTAATCTCTTAGGTACCAAAAAAAGCCCTTCAATACCTTAAGATTTATTGCTGAAAAGTGTATTTTGAAGTATAACCATTAAATATGAAATATTATAGATTAAGGTTAGGAGCAATGGATTTAAGTTGTGTGTTCTTGTATAATAGCATCTCTATTTTCCTTTATTATTCCAACAAGTTTAGGGACCTAAACGAAATATACAAGTTGACAGAGACCTGGGAGCAAAGCTAGATAAAATACCTTGTGTTTTGCCATCCTGGGTACCAATGATTACTCAAAAACTACTACTCTCTGAAGCCTTCAAAGTAGACCTCTCGTGAATTCTCCACTGCCCCTCAAAGCCTCTAAGAGAAACCTGAAGATCACCACAATCTTGGCCTTACTGAGATGGTTTAACTGTATTTGATAAGGACTGTATCAATGCTAGAGCTGAGCTGAATGTGCTCCCCAGGAGTTACATATGTAACAACTACCAGAAACAAAATTAAAGCAGAGGGTACCTTAAGTTATTTTTGGTGGACTAATCATTTCAGCCCAAGAGATTCTAATGAGATTCTAATATATCAGTTCTTTACCACTCCTTTATCAAAAAGCTAGTTATGCCTGATCCGTTAATCTCCTGAAAAACATTTCTTCACCACACTCCTTGACTGGTACTTATGTGTCACTGGTATGTATTTGACAGTATCTGAAACAGCTACCTAGCATGAGGTTAAAACTATTTATTGCTTATATTCATTATAGAGTCTCAGAAATTTATTCTACACTGCTAAAAGTTTTTTTATAAGTAGCTGCTTAAAATTAACCTACATATATATTATACTGCTATTATTCTTACTCATTTCCTGTTCTTTCTCTTCTGCAAGGCTGAGACTAAGAAAATATTCTCATACACAAAATACAGCACTAAACACAGTCCAGTCTTTTATAAATGATGCATTAAAATGTCTTAAGAAGTCCTAAAAGATTATTAAAGGACTATGTCAATCTAAGGATAAATATGTTTTGTTTCAAGTATTTCACTCATACTGATAAGCAATTTGCATCAAATTAGAATCTGAGTAAGAAGCTAGTCCTTGAGTCTCAGAAGCATACCTTTCTTAAGGAAATTCAACTGTCTTAAAGACTCTAGGTTTTGAACCTCCCTTAGTAACAGTTTAATGTCTTGGAGACCGAAAGCCATTAAAAAAGTAATGAAATCCCAGCCAATTCTATAGTCTGTACAAGTTCTTCAGGGAAAAAAGAACAGATGACTTACATGATTCTTCGCCTGTTTCCTCTGCTCTATGAAGCAGAGTCAAATCAAGATAGAACATGGGCCTTAGAAGTCAGGTGATTCTTTGCTCTGGTCCTGACTACATCAAGTTAGGAAAGTCAACAGATCTGTGCATCATGTTTCCCCACCTATAAAAACAGGGACAATACCATATACCCTCTATCTCCTTATAGGGATCTTTTGAGGATTAATAAAATGAAGCCTATAACAACAGTAAAGTGCTTTGCAATCATTTCCAGAGGGGGTAGGGTGGGGAGAGGATACAAAAGATATTGCCAAAATACAAGGCATTTTCCATTGCTTTTCTGAAACACTAAAAAACAGTCAAATTTAGCCTAATTTTTTAAAACTGTGGTACCAATGAACATTTCCCTCTGCTCAGAGGGGTACCGGAGGAAAGGAGGGAAAAGATAAATTCCTTTCCAAATATGTGCCTATTTTTAAACTTAAGGGAAAGGAGGAAGCAGGCAGCAAGGCCTGGGGCTACAAGGAGCCTGGGATCTGACACTTTTTATCTGTGGTGCCTGCAAGGAAAGGAAACATTTTAATACACTTTTTAAAAATATATATACACTTTTATTCCAGCAAGCAAAAATTCAGCTTGTTAATAAATAAAACGATATTAAGTCAGCCTTAAATTATGGGCCAATAGGTACACAATTATCCTTAAATTTCTACTATCCTGCAGTACTACCCTGGCCAAGAATAACAGAGTTCTAATACTTAACACAGTGACAACCTATCAATTAAAAAGAATTCCAACTTATAAACAAGTAAACTTAACAGTGTTATTTATGCTACAAAAGCATTTTTGCCTTACAAAGAGATTGATACAGAATTCTTTGCAAATTTTTGCTCCTTCAGTACATTTAAGGACATACAGAAAAATACTGGGTAGAAAATCAAGACATTATAGCCAGGAATTAGGCTGATGCTGTCAACTGAAGACTATTAAGAAAGGAAATTCACAGTCCCTAAAATCATACTAAATCAACTAAAAAGGGGTATGCTTTTCAAAACTTAGATAGTTCCTCTGAGATATGCATTTTTCATAAGTTTGTTAAGTTTTGAGTTTAACTTTCATACTCATCTTTAGAATACTGGGGGTTAGTTCAAGGAAAGTCTTTCTGCTTCATAAAAATAAACAGAATAAATATAAAGCGATTTTACTAGCTTGAAAACCAAGTCAACTAAGGCAGAGCAGTTTTTTTCAAACACACAGTTACTCATAGTTATCAGTTTGCTGGAGGTGCTGCCTTCCTGTAATTCTCCCCGCAGAGGGATAAAAATACAACTAATGTATATGTGTATCTGTGTACTTGGAGTATCCACCAATTTACAGCATCTTATGTGTTAGTGGCTCAGTTGTTGTCTGACTCTTTTTGCGACTGTAGCCCACCAGGCTCCTCTGTCCATGGAACTGTCCAGGCAAGAATACTGGAGTTGGTAGCCATTCCCTTCTCTGGGGGATCTTCCTGACTAGGGAACGAACCTCTGTCTCTGCATTGCAAGCAGATTCTTTACTGTCTGAACCACCAGGGAAGCCCCAGAAGCATCTTAAGTCATTATGAATACTTTTAGGCCAGTAGATATTTTCCCCCCTGCCATGTCTCAGGCAACAGCTTTCCTGCACCTTAACAACAGATGAGGTGAGGCAGCAAATATAATGAAGTGGTGGGTTATTTTAACTACAACAACCCTCAAAACATACAACAGGATTCAAGGCCAGAATTATTACATTCTACAGGGAGAGGGGCAAGCCAGTGGCCATAGGCAGTATTAGAACACAGGTCTCCTAGGGATCCTAGTCTACTGTATCCATGGGTAAAACTGTAAACTGAATAGTAAGAAAGAAAGAAAATTTCTTCAAATAAACATTTATACAAATAAATACTTTGTATGTGTGTCTAAATATATCTGAGGTAATACTGATGGGAGAAAATAATTTTAATAACCTAAAATATCTGTAGTCAATACATAATTTTGTTTATAGAAAATTTATATCTCTAATATCAAAGATGTCATAAGGACACACCTAAGTTAAATGACTATCTCACAAATCATACTTATAGTAATGGTTTACAATGCTGGAGATACTCTATTTTATTTTGTCAGACAAGTTAAGTACTTCATAGAACTTGCACACTTACCTTAAAGCAGGTAACACAAAACACTTAGCATTTCAAATAGCCTTGCAAAGTGCCACCTCCCCACAGATCTAGGATAAAATAATTCATGCTAGGCAATAATGACCACAGATTTCACATATGTCCAAGTCTATATACTTTCTAATGGGCAGACCAGCATGAAAGAAATTAATGGATCACTCTCTTTAAATTTAGAAACCAATTTTTTTAAACTCACATAAATCAATATCAAATTGTGAACTTTATGCTTACAACACAGAAAATAATTCTAAAATTAAAATTAGCCTAAAAATTAAAATTGCTGTTTATATATATCTTTAATCAAAATGAAGCAATGGATTTATTACCTAATACAGTGTCATTATCTAGAATGCAAAAATTGTCAAGAAATTGTACAACTCTAACTAAACTGTGTATAAAGAATCCAATCCTTTCAAATTTATTGAAGTAGCTAATAAAAACCCTAAGAATATAAAGGGCACTAAAAAAACATTGAATTTACATCTAAAAGGCTCTGCAGATCTTACTTTATAGGTAATACTTTACAACAGAAATAAAAAACAGGACGCTTAATTGTTTAGTCTAATTTCAAGCCCTATTATAAAATGTAACAAATACATAGTTCACTGCAATGTTATTTAATTGGCACTGTCCCAAGAAAGCAGTTATTGTTCTACACTTATAAATGTCACATGATTAATGTCATGTTTCAGTCAGCTGACTGTATTGTTCCATATTAATAAATAAAAGATACACTCATTTTTTTAAATGCTCGACTTTCCATGTTACTTTTTTCCCTTCTAACTAAAGAGTAAACTACATAATCCTGGTAGGAACCTCACAAATTATTTCCTTCTCAGTCATTTTTAAAATACCATATTGAGTCAAATCTTTCACGGCTACATAGCAAGATGACATGCCTGCTCAGTTTTGATCTCTAACAGGCTATTGCCTCAGTGTAACTGACTTCAACAGAACCAGTGATTAATAATACAATTTTCACTAATGTAACAGAATAATTATGTGGGTTCCATGTTTCGATGTAAACCAGACATGTCGAGGAAAACGCCCTCCTATCTACATGCATTTGTTGAATCTGCAGAACTTACATAAAACAAACTGTAAAATTAAATAAATGTCACTACAATTCATAACCAATACCTCCTTAAGTGAAGTACAACTAATAAAACTGTTACTTGTATCCTTTTGATTCCTATAAAAGTGGCTTCAAAGCAAGGAACTACCAAACTTTCAGAGAGCATTTGGCTGCCTTAGCTGTGATGAACTGTTTTTCCAATTCTGCATTTCAAAAAAAAAAACCAAAAAACAAAAAGGTCTTCACGTAGTTTAAAAGTATCATCAAACTAACAATGAGAAGATAAAAAAATATCCGAACTCACCTTTATTTCCTTGCCCTTTAGGTCTCTGTGTAGCAAGATGAAAGGTGTAGTAATAAGAAGGGAAAAAAAGGGAAGAGAGGAAAAGTGTGTTAACCCGAGACGTTACCGGAGACAAGTTATTTTAAACAATCCGCGTAGGAGTGAACCCCACCACATCCTCCATCGCCACCGATCTCCCCACAATCCCGGTCCTGAAACCTCCCACCCGCCACTCGGAAGCCGTCTCCCCGGGCTCGCTCGCTCTCAGCCCCGCGTCTGCCGCCCTCGGGACGCGTCCGAAGGCCCCGGAGCGCAGTCCTGCCCGCACCCTCCGCGGCCCCGCGGCCGCCCGCCCGGGCCGCAGGCTCCGGGGCCACGGCGCACGCCCCAGCCCAGGCTGCGAGACCGCGGCAACTTGCGTCCCGGGCACCGTTACGGGCCGGGCAGCGGCGGCGACAGGGAGGAGCCGAAGCCCCAAGCGAGGGTGGAGCTCCGCGGCTCGGGCCTTCGCCAAGCCTGCGGCCTCTGCTCCCTCACCTGATCCACGCTAGTGGCTGACATTCTTCACCGCAACCCGAGAGCTGCTGCTGCTGCTGCTACCGCCGCCGCCGCCGCCGCCTGGGCCTCTCCCTTGTGCACTCACAGCAGTTGGCTGCCGCCCTCGGCCGAGAGGCTCTTCCTGCCGCCGCCGCTCGCTGAGAAGCCAGAAAGACGGCCTCGCTCTCGGGAGTTGGTGGAAGGGGCTCGTCTCTTCCGCTTGCACGCTCCTCTTCCCCTCTCGCGCTTCGCTTCTCGGGTCCACAATGGCGGACAGACTCCCTGGTCTCACTTCCGCTCCGAGCCTCCCTGACCTTCCGCTCTCCACTCTGACGTCCGCGCTCACCTCGCTCTTCCTCCCCCACCCTCCCGCCGCCGACCTTGGCTCCGCCCCCGCCTTGCCACGTCATCGGAGACGGGCCCGCGCGGTCGGCCCCTTGGCGCAGGCGCCGCGGTGGGAGCGCGCCAGGGAGGCTGTGAGCGCCAACTTCCAGCGGCGCGTCTGTGCCTTCCTTCTGTCTGGCTCTGAGGCCGCTGGGCGCGCGTCGGGGGGCGGCATCCGGGAATGGGTCAGGAGTCGGACTCCGGCGCATTCTGAACAGGAGGTTAACCTGGGAGACTGGCCGAGTTGCCCGGGATTCTAGAGCGGGGCCGGCGCGAAGTGAGGGTTGGCAGGTAGGAACGCCGCAGCCGAGCCGAGGCCGCCTCCAAAGCCGAGGCCGGCAGGGGCCAGTCAGCCGTCCCCGGGACCGAGTTGCTGGCCCGGCTGGGAGCCAGTATATGCAGCGCTAGTGGCTGTGTTAGAGCTCTGGGCGCCGACACTTAACAGCACATAGCGGGTGCACGGGCGAATGTTCGTTCTCGCCAAACCCCAGGAGCATGGCAGGAATAACTCATATTCTGCCGTTCGCTCTGAGTTCAGAGCCTGCCCTCCCCTGCCGATGATTTTGGTGAATGAATAAAGTTACTTTGGGAAAGGTAAGCGTGGTTGCAGAACGCTTTTTCAATCCGAAAAGGACAGATGTTTCAAGGTTCAGGAGAAACCGAGAAAGTTACTCTTCTGCAAAACCAAAGGAACTGATTTGCAACATTTTGAATGTTTGGTTAAAATTACGTCTTTTCATTAAAGGCAAAGACTACTTGCCTAAAGCGTGTGAATGTTGACTGTATATAAAGGAATAATTTAAATGGCCAAATCTTTACCTCAAAACCGTCGGATAAGAGATTAACTTTGTGTTTAACAATGCAACAATATTTTAGAAGCACTGAATAATAGAGGTGAATCCTATCTTGGGAGTCCGGTGTTTCATATAAATCGCCGAGAGGCGTTTTTAGGTCAGCTCAGCTTCCCCTCTGGGAAGTTAAGTTTTTGACACATTCTGATTGACCATGTGCTCAATTTAAAGATCAGAAAGGGGATGGATAGTGAGAGACAAATTGTAATGAACCTTGTATGCGTAGTAATTGCCCAGATTCACTTCGTACCCAGCAGCATTTAAACTATTTGAATTTTTCCCAGTATTTAAGACAATTTCTAAGGCTTTTTGTTATCTTTAAGTAACATAGTATAAAGGAACCAAGCACGGAAAATTCAATTTGAGGGTTGATTAATGCATTTTTGGAGGGAAGATAGCCTTAAATATGCTTAAGTGAAGTCGCTTGGTCGTGTCCAACTCTTCGCCACTCGGTGGACTATAACCTACCAGGCTCTTTCATCCGTGGGATGCTCCAGGCAAGAATGCTGGAGTGGGCTGCCATTTCCTTCTCCAGAGGATCTTCCCAACCCAGGGATCAAACCCTGGTCTCCCGTGTTGCAGGCAGACACTTTAACCTGTGAACCACCAGGGAAGCCTAAGGTGAAAGTAATCTCTGAGAACACTGAACCCCCTCCCCGCCCGCCCCGCCCCCCCCCCAATTAAAACCTGCTTTGAAACAGAAAGGTCAGCAACTTTGTTTCATTCTCATGTGTGTGCCTGCTCAGTCACTAAGTCGTGTTCGACTATCTAGGAACCCACGGACAGTAGCCCACTAGGCTCCTCTGTCCGTGGAATTTTCCAGGCAAAGAAATTTATAGTGGCAAGAAAAAGCAGAAAACAAGTGGTCCTAAGGTTTCCCTAAAGCGGTGTATTCCAGAGTGTTTCCCTAGGCTAATAGCATCTCTGGGGAACTTAAATGAAAATTCTTGGTACCCACCATATATACTAAGTCAGAAACTCTAGGATGGGGAAAGTCTTTATTTTGAAATACCTGTAGATTAACAGAAGTGTTGCAAAGAATTTCTATGTATCCTTCACCCAGCTTCCCCTAATAGACACATATTACTTAACCAGTTACTACATTTATCTAAACCAGGAAATTGACATAGTACTGTTAGCTACAGACCACCTGGATTTCCCGTTTTCTTCACTGGTATTCTTTTTCTTATTTATCTCCCCCCAGTTTGTGAGTTTCTTGGTCTAGTCTCATGGCCTTGACATTTTTTTGAAGTGTATAGGGCAGATGTTTTTAGAATGAACCTCAAATTTAGTTGTTCTGATGGTTTCTCACAATTAGGTGGGGGTTGGTGGTTCAGCGGTAAAGAATCCACTTGCTGAAGTGGGAGACATGGGTTTGATCCCTGGTCTGGAAGATGCCCTGGAGAAGGAAATGGCAACCCACTCCAGTATTCTTGCCTGGAAAAACTCATGGACAGAGGAGCCTGGCTGGCTGCAGTCCATGGGGTCACGAAAGAGTTGGACACAACTTAGTGACCTAACAACAAGGTTGGGGTTATGGATTTAGGGAAACGATACCACAAGTGCAGTGCCTTCCTTATGTTATTATATCAGGGCTTGTGACATCAGTATAACTTGTCACTGATCATGTTAACCCTGGTTATTTGGGCTAAAGCTGTGTCTGCCAGGTTTTCCATGGCAAAATTAGTATTTTCCACTTTCCGTACTCTAGTCTTGTGAGGTGAGTCGTTAAATCCAGCCCATACTCAAGGAGAAGGGAATTAAAGCTCCCCTCCTGGAGTATTTGGAATTCCTGTGCAGGGAAGATCTGACCTTTCTCTCGTATTTCTGTCACTAGGGACTCATGGATATTTATCCAGTGCTTTCATAATTAATTTAGTTGCTCAACTTGTTCCAGTCTTCGGCCCCTGGGAGATCAGATTGATTTCTGTGTGCTTTTGCCTTACCTCTGTCCTTTTTTTTTTTTCTCCCCAAGCACTACACTTTGGAGCAGAAGTATTTCATTCGTTGTAATGTTTACTATAAGGAAACTTACTGTGACAAGGAAATGGCAAAAGAAAACATCAAGTAGCCCTAAAGTCTCCCTAAAGCTCATCAAAGTATGATCCTGGGATAAAAGCATCAGTGGTACCTGGGAGTTTGTTACAAAATGCCAGTTCTCCAGGGTTCCACCCTGTAGTTAGGAAATCAGACACTGGAGATGGGTCCCAGCAAGTTGTATTTTATGAAGCTCAGGTGATTGTGAAGCACACTAAGTTTTAGCACCACTGCATCTAAGTTTCCTCGAAGATCCAGGTCAAAAACCTACTCAAAGAACCCATGCATTCTGTTATCAGCCTTAGTGAGAGTTTCTGAAGCACTTCTAGTTATTTGCTTTAAGAATAAAGCAGACAAGACATGGACAGCTGTTTCACCAAAAGGGGTATACAGATGGCAATTAAGCATTTGAAAAGATGTTCAGTGTCTTTTACCATTAAAAAAGTGCAAATTAAAATCACAGTGAGATATCACTGCACATCTATCAGAATGGCTAAAAAAGGTGACCAAATGGCTTGCAAAGTTGTAGTGGAGAACTGCATCACCCTTACATCACTGGTGAGACTGTAACTAGTACAGTCCTTATGGAAAACAGTTTAACAGTTTCTTATAAAGCTAAGTGTGTGATCATCAATGATAGTTACATTCTTGAGCACCTACCCCAAAGAAATGAAAACTTGTGGTTGACTAAATAATGGCTTTGCTATATTTTAACTAACTCTAGTCCCCAGAATTTGTGAATATGATACCTTACTTGGCAAAAGGGTCTTTGTAGTTGTGATTAAGTTAGCGATGTTGAGATGGAAAGATTATTGCGGATGATTCAAGTGGGTCCAATAAAATCAGAAGGGCCTTTATAAGAGAGAGGCGACAGTCCATGGGGTCACAAAAGAGTTGGACATGAGTTAGTGACGACACAACAAGGAGCGCCAGAGTTAGAAAATCTTGTGTTGTTGGAAGCAGCACTTGGAATGTAGCTATGAGCATAGATATGCTGGCCAGCTCCGGAAAGAGAAGGCCAAGATCAGATTCACCCCTGGAACTTCCAGAAGGAACTCAGAATTCTGATCTCCATAACTGCAAAATAATATATTTAAGGGTTTTTTAGATTAAGCTTGAAAAGATTTGGGCTTGCCAGGTGGCTCAGTGGCAGAGAATCCACCTGCCAATGCGGGAGACATGGTTTCAATCCCAGGGTCTAGGTGATCCCATGGAGGAAGAAATGGCAACCCACTCCAGTATTCTTGCCTGGGAAATCCCACAGATGGAGGAGCCTGGTGGGCTACAGTCTGTGGGTCGTGAAGAGTTGGACACAACTGAGCACAATTTGTTACAGCCACAATAGGAAATAATGCATTTCTGTGTTCATGCAAACATCTATACACATAATTTTATAGCAGCTTCATTTATAATAGCTAAAAACTACAAAAAACCTAGGTATCTTTCAGTGGATGAATGGGAAAACATTCTGTGCTACATCCATACCTGGAATACTAGTCAGTAATAAAAGGGAAAGAAAAAAAGAGCTGACATAGAAAACAACTTGAATCTTGGGATGAGTGAAAAAAGCCGGTCCTGAAAGCTTATATACTGTGTGATTCCGTATATATATGTTGTTCAGTCACTCAGTCATGTCCAACTCTTTGTGACCCCATGGACTGCAGCACAGCAAGCCTCCCTGTCCTTCACTATCTCCTGGAGTTTGCTCAGACTCATGTCCATTGAGCCAATGATGATATATATATTTAATAGTCTTGAAATGACAAAATTATAGAAGAAAGACAGATTAGTGATTCCCTGAGGGTTAAGGCAGAGAAGGCAATGGCACCGCACTCCAGTACTCTTGCCTGGAAAATCTCATGGATGGGGGAGCCTGGTAGGCTGCAGTCCATGGGGTCGCTAAGAGTCGGACACAACTGAACGACTTCACTTTCACTTTTCACTTTGATGCATTGGAGAAGGAAATGACAACCCACTCCAGTGTTCTTGCCTGGAGGATCCCAGGGATGGCAGAGCCTGGTGGGCTGCCATCTATGGGGTTGCACAGAGTCAGACACGGCTGAAGCGACTTAGCAGCAGCAGCAGAGGGTTAAGGAAGATTTGACGACAAAAGGAAAGTGGGTACGGTTGTAAAAAATCAACAGAAGGGATCCTCCTGGTGATGGAAAGTTCTGTCTTGACTAGAGAGATGTCATTCTCCTAGTTGTGACATTGCTCTATAGTTCTGCAAGACGTTCCCAGTGGGGGAGCCTGAGTAGAGAGCGTACTATGTCTTCTGGATTATTTCTGACAGTGTGTGTGAGGGTACACTTAAGATAAGAAGTGTGATTTTAAATAAGGAATCATACCTTTCAAAAAGATAAAGCAAACATGGAAAAAATGGCATACCTCTTATTAAATGAGATGATGTATAAAAAGTACCGTTTATTTTTGAAGACTAAAGATATGGCAAACTGGCTTACTATTCCATGAAAAGGGAGAATCTGTTCAGTATGGTTCCCATCTTTCAATTTACTCTGTGTAAGAAGACAGAAGGAATCAATCAAAATGTGAACTCAGTATCAATTTACATGGTTATTTCCTTCTTTGTAACTTTCTGCTTTCTAGATTTTCTACTCATAATTTTAAAACCTATAAAATAGTTAAGGATGAGCTGAGTCAGCTTAGGATTTTTCCCACTCTTAATGTGTGATCACTTTCAACATCTAATCAAATTTCTCATCTCCCATCGTTGATATCTGATCATCCTAGCCTGCCATTCAGTAAGAAAGCTCTTGAAATAAGTTTGGAAAAACTTCTCCCTATGCTTGATGTCTTCTCTTAGTAATTTTCCATGCACAACCCCCACCCACCTTTCACACACATAACCTGTTTGTTGTCTGTAAAGCCCCAGTTGTCCTTAATGAGAGCTGAACTCATCTCTCCTATTTCAATAGTTTTGACACTTACCACAATAGTCTTAAACAAAGTTTTCCTTACCATTAAGAAAAAATAGTTAAGGATGAAATGTTATATGTCTTGAGATTTGTATTTAATCCAGCTAGAGAGAAAGAAGGAGGAAACTGACTGGATCAGCTGTTATTGAGGCTAGGTCATAGGTCTCTTTATTATGGTCTCTCTTACACAGTTGAAATTTTCCATGATGAAAATTTAAAAGAGAAATTACCTTATTTTTGCTGTTGTTGCAGTCAGTTCTCATCATTCTCAATGTGAGACCTGTCGCTTAGTCATGTCCAATTCTTTGTGACCCCATGGACTGTAGCCCACCAGGCTCCTCTGTCCATGAGATTTCCCAGGCAAGAATACTGGAGTGGGTTGCCATGTCCTACTCGAGGGGATCTTCCCGACCCAGGGATCGAACCCGCATCTCCTGAGGCTCCTGTACTGGCAGGCAGATTCTTTACCACTGAGCCATCTAAGGAAGCCCCATCATTCTGGATAGTTGGGTTCTATAGAATCTCTGGAAACCGAATTAGCAAATACTGAGCCATTTCTCTGGGGGAGTTACAGGGTTAAGTTCCTGGCAAGCCTCTCATCCCAGCATGTTTCTCAATCAGAACATAACCTTGTTTTGTTTATGTTTTTGCTTTAAGGATACTTTATTTCATATATATTATTGATTCATTAACATTGAGCTCTGGGCCAAGAGCACTAGAACTCATGCCCAAACAGAGCTTACCTAAAACACGTGTTTTCTCTATAGGACACGTCACAGCCTTCTTGCACTTGTGGACACCAGATAGCATTTCAGCACTACATATGGGGGGCATTTTAAACAGAAATCAGCAACAGAATGCATAAAAATGTGATAATTGGCATTTGATATAGACTATGAAAATGATGTAGGTAGACAGTATGAGTTGGAGAAGGAGATGGTAACCCACTCCAGTATTCTGGCCTGGAGAATTCCATGGACAGAGGAGCCTGGCAGGCTACCAACCATGGGGTCTCACAAAGTTAGACATGCCTGGGCGACTAACACACACATACAGTATTAGAGCTGAAACAAGGCAGTGTGTAGCCATATCAGACCTCAGTCAAGACTTGTACCTCCTTCAGCAACTCAGATTTTCCCCTAGTCTGCCCTTGTATATCTCTACCATCACTAAAGTGTTCGAATATTGATTTGAGGGTTATAAATAAATTTTAAGAAGTATATTTGCAAATACATAATTCATGAATAACAAAGTGATAAGCATAATGATTGACACAATGTAAGTTATAAGTAAGTGTTCCTTTCTCTTTTCATAGGTACAGACTGAGATGCTGAATTACTCAAAATTTTATATGAGTCCTGTGGTTCTCATATAAGTGAGTTATGTTAGTGAAATATATTAGAAAGTAATGTGCAGGTAGGACTTCTCTGGCAACTCAGTGGTAAAAATTCTGCCTGCAACTCAGGAGATGTGGGTTTGATCCCTGGGTCAGGAAATGGCACCCCACTCCAGTATTCTTGCCTGGAGAACCCCATGAATAGAGGAGTCTGGTGGGCTACAGTCCATGGGGTCACAAGAATCTGACATGATGTAACAACGAAACCACCACCATCAATGTGTAAATTCATTTGTAGTACAAGTGTCATTTGTAGTTGGTTATAAGTGGTGGGGGGGTTATAGAAAGTTGAACATAACTTCCTAGCCTGTGAGGAAATTAGATTTAACTTAATTGTTTTAAAATTTTTGGGTAGTTCCTAGTGGTCTAGTGGTTAGAATTCCACTGCCATGGACGAGGTTCAATCTCTCGAAAAGAATGAAATACTCTCTTAGACCAGTGTTATTCATGAGTCCAAAATTGTATGAGAGGCAACAAAAAATAGAACACATGTATTTTTCAGTCATATGTATCTGGCTTCAAATTCTTGCCAACCCACCTAATAGCTGTGTGAACTAAGGTTAAAACATGCTCAGTTTCCTCATTTTAAAAGTGGAATCATCACACCCATCTCACAGAGTTGTTGAGAAACATTTTTCCAGCACTGGGGCCAAGCAGGGACTCTTGTTGTTTCGTTGATAAATCATTTCTGACTCTTTGCAACTCCACGGACCACTTCTGTCCGTGGGATTTCCCAGGCAAGAATACTGGAGTGGGTAACCATTTCTTTCTTCAGGGGATCTTCTCGACCCAGAGATTGAACCCGCAACTCTTGCATTGCAGGTGGATTCCTTACCACTGAGTTACCAGGGAAGAAGGGACTCTGGCAAAAGGTAATTCTCTCTGAGATGCAGGGGGTTGTTGTATCCAACAGCCTGCTAATTGCACTTTACCTCAGTCTCAGATAAAGAATATGCAAATAGGACTTCCTTGGTGGTGCAGCAGATAAGAATCCACCTGCCAATGCAGGGGATGTGGGTTCAGTCCCTGATCTGGAAGATCCCACATGCCTTGGAGCAACTAAGCCTATGCACCACAACTATTGAGTCTATGCTCTAGAGCCCGGGAGCTGAAACTACTGAGAGCTCCTGTGCCAAAACTAACTGAAGCCCATGCACCCCAAAGCCCATGCTCTGCAACAAGAGAGGCCACCTCAGTGAGAAGCCCATGCACCGCAGCTAGAGAGTGGCCCCCAATCCCTGAAACCAGAGAAAGCCTGCACACAGCAACGAAGACCCAGTACAGCCATAAATAAAGTAGAATGTACATGTCAAAAATAATTTTTTTTAAGTACAAAAAAAAAAAAAGAATATGCAAATCATCCTGAATTCCCCTTTAGTGACCCATCATAAATATTCCATTCAGGAGTTAAGGTTTTACTTGTGAACGTAAGCAGAACACTGATTCCACAATATTTATCAGCATTCATCCAACCCTTTCTCCTCTTTCCCAACCTTTCTGTTTATCTTCTTCATTCTTCCTCCATATTAAGCAGCACTTTGGTTCTTCTGTTTGTGCACAGGGATGGGATGTAGCTACGATGTGGTGTCTGGTGTGCAGGGGGATGATTAAAGGATTTTCGTCCTGGCCTTTTAGGTTTAAAAGCACAGGTGCACACGTGCTCAGTCACTTCAGTGGTGTCGTCAGACTTTGTGTGACCCTATGGACTATAGCCTGCAGGCTCCTCTGTCCATGGGATTCTCCAGGCGAGCATACTGGAGTGGGTTGCCATGCAATGAAGTGACAGAACCTGGTGATAGGTTGGGGTATAAGGAACTTAATAGAAAGAAGAGTTAAAGGTGCTTTAGGGGATTCTAGCTTTGGAGATTAGGAAAAAGATGGTATTGTGGATAGACTTAGGAACATAGTAAAATGATGCTGGTTTGTAACAGGAAAATGTTGAGCATAGTTGAAAAGGTTAAATTTGGAATAATATTTGTACATCCAGTTATGGTTTTTTTCTCCTCTTTTATTAAAAAAAGTCATGGATTGGGGGGAAATAGATGAATATCCCTAATAGATAATGAGAATGTACAAATAAATAAAAAGAAAAAACATTTCCAATAGAAAAATGATCAACTCAATGCCAGTGATTCACCAAAGAAGACACCTAAATGACCAATCAATGTGAAAAACTCTCAACCACACAAACCATTTAAGAATTGTGAAATGTAATTAATAATTTAATATAGATTATCAGGATAGACTTTAGCCATAATTACGTTGCTTCTTTGGAGAAATGGTTCTTTTCCCATACAATATTAGACCTGAATGTGCTTCGAATGTACTTTGAAGCTGTGACTCTGTGCTCTGACTCACGGAAGTGAGAAACTGAGAGGGCAAAAGAGACAGGGAGCCTGGCTGGAGCACAGTAGGTTGATGTGACTTAAGAGCTGATCCAAAAATGTGATAAGAAGAGCTGACAATTGGAGGAGTTAACAATGACAATATCAAGTGAAAAAGATAGTCTTTTAAAATTGAAATAATAGATCTCATTTCTGAAAATGAAAAAAAAGTGAAATATAATCCTTCTAAACCAGCTGCTTATTTAACATATGCAGAGTACATCATGAGAAACGCTGGGCTGGAAGAAGCACAAGCTGGAATCAAGATTGCCGGGAGAAATATCAATAACCTCAGATATGCAGAAGACACCACCCTTATGGCAGAAAGTGAAGAGGAACTAAAAAGCCTCTTGATGAAAGTGAAAGTGGAGAGTGGGAAAGTTGGCTTAAAGCTCAACATTCAGAAAACGAAAATCATGGCATCCGGTCGGTCCCACACTTCATGGCAAATAGATGGGGAAACAGTGGAAACAGTGTCAGACTTTATTTTTGGGGGCTCTAAAATCACTGCAGATGGTGACTGCAGCCACGACATTAAAAGACACTCCTTGGAAGGAAAGTTATGACCAACCTAGATAGCATATTCAAAAGCAGAGACATTACTTTGCCAACAAAGGTCCGTCTAGTCAAGGCTACGGTTTTTCCTGTGGTCATGTATGGATGTGAGAGTTGGACTGTGAAGAAAGCTGAGCGCTGAAGAATTGATGCTTTTGAACTGTGGTGTTGGAGAAGACTCTTGAGAGTCCCTTGGACTGCAAGGAGATCCAACCAGTCCATTCTGAAGGCAATAAGCCCTGGGATTTCTTTGAAGGGAATGATGCTGAAGCTGAAACTCCAGTACTTTGGCCACCTCATGTGAAGTGTTGACTCATTGGAAAAGACTCTGATGCTGGGAGGGATTGGGGGCAGGAGGAGAAGGGGCCGACAGAGGATGAGATGGCTGGATGACATCACTGACTCGATGGACGTGAGTCTGAGTGAACTCCGGGAGTTGGTGATGGACAGGGAGGCCTGGCATGCTGCGATTCATGGGGTCACAAAGAGTCGGACACAACTGAGCGACTGAACTGAACTAAAACCAGCTGGGCTTCCCAGGTGGCGCTAGTGGTACAGAACCCGCCTGCCAATGCAGGAGACATAAGAGATGAGGGTTTAATCCCTGGGTTGGGAAGATCCCCTGGAGGAGGGCATGGTGACCCACTACAGTATCTTGTCTGAAGGATCCCATGGAAAGAGGAGCCTGGTGGGCTACAGTGCAAAGGTTCGAAAAGAGACACAGCTGAAATGACTTAGCACCGTGCAAAAAATTCCTACAGCACACTAGATTCCATCAAGCCACAGTTTTATTAACATGAACACAACATGAATGAAGTGATAATTCCTTGTGAGTAGAGGAGGGCTCCCCAGATGGTGCAGTAGTAAAGAATCTGTCTGCCAAGCAGGAAACGCAAGACACAGGTTCAGTCCCTGGGTCAGGAAGATCCCCTGGAGAAGAAAATGGCAACCCACTCCAGTATTCTTTCCTGGAGAATCCCATGAACTGAGGAACCTGGCGGCCTATAGCCCACGGGGTTGCAAAGAGTTGGACATGACTGAAGCGACTTAGCAGACGCACACACAAATCAATTAGCCAGGAATCCATTAGCACAATAATCCAGCCAAGGAAGATCCAAGGGAGCAACAGATAAATACAGAAAAGCACCGAAGATGCATGCTTTTAGGTACATGATGAGTGCAGAAGCAAAAGGTACACTCATATCCAGCAGATGGAATTTGGCTTGACAACCCTAGAGGATACCCTAGGGATACAGAAGAAAGTGATAGACTCTGTTAAAGAAAAAGTGTCAGAAGAAGAAGTAGAATTTCCCCAACTCTATTTGGAATTTAGTGGAAAAATTAGGAAACAATAATGAAGAAACTTCATTTCATCTGCTTTTTGACTCAGTGTATTTTATGACAAAGCTTTGCAATAGTTGTTGCAGTTAATTTTCTAGTCTCCGTCTTATACTGCAGGTTATTTTAGTGACTGAATAAAGCTTAGAATCCTCAGAGTGTTTCCTCATTTTGCAGACTGAAATTTCTGAAGCCATGTTACCATGTTAGTACATGGAGTGAAATTATAGGGTCTATTACTCTCAATTATATATGCTTTTAACATATAGAAAGAATTTTATTTTATTTTTTTATTCTAAAGAGAATCCTGGTGGCTCAGTAGTAAAGAATATGCCTGTCAATGCAGGACATGCGGGTCCAATTTCTGGGTCAGGAAGTTCCCCTGGAGAAGGAAATGGCAACCCACTCCAGTATTCTTGCCTGGAAAACTTCATGGACAGAGTAGCCTGGCAGGCTACAGTCCATGGGGTCGCAAAGAGTTGGCCACGACTGAGCACACGTGCATACTTTCTATGAAACCTAGTTCACTTTATGTTTTTCCTTGTCCCTATGACTGATGGCAGAGGACTAGACTGTTGGATAACGTCACCAACTCAACCAACTCAATGGATATGAATTTGAGCAAACTCTGAGAGACAGTGAAGGATAAGGGAGCCTGACTTGCTGCAATCCATGCAGTCACAGAGTCCAACCCGATTTAGCTACTGAACAAGACTGACTACTGCTGCTACTGCTTCTAAGTCGCTTCAGTCATGCCTGACTCTGGGCGACCCCAGAGACGGCAGCCCACCAGGCTCCCCCGTCCCTGGGATTCTCCAGGCAAGAACACTGGCGTGGGTTGCTATTTCCTTCTCCAATGCATGAAAGTGAAAAGTGAAAGTGAAGTCGCTCAGTCGTGTCCGACTCTTGGCGACCCCATGGACTGCAGCCTACCAGGCTCCTCCATCCATGGGATTTTCCAGGCAAGAGTACTGGAGTGGGGTGCCATGGCCTTATCCAGAACAAGACTGACAGAAAACACCTATTGATTCCTTCTAAAGTTCCACTAGGTGGTGCTACAGTGAAATTAATCATGACTTTTTCTCTCCTTTAATCAGTAGTTCTCAAACTTTAGTCTTATTTTGGAATTGCAAGTGCTGTTTGTTTTCTCCAATCAATTTCTTAATTGTGTCATTACCAATTAACAAAAACAGGTCACCTCACTGCTTCTCTGGTGCTACTGTAATGTAATACTAAGGAGGTGAATGTGAAAATGTTAGTTGCCCAGTCGTTGCCTGTTTACAACCCCATGGACTGTAGCCCACCAGGCTCCTCTGTCCCTGGGATTTCCTAGGCAAGAATACTGGAATGAGTTGCATTTCCTCCTCCAGGGGATCTTCCAAATCCAGGGATCAAACCAGCATCCCCTGAATTTGCAGGTGGCTTCTTTGCTACTCAGCCATTAGAAAATCCATTAATGTAAGATACCACTCAAAGCTTTGATTGTGTAGACTAAACATTCTAGTTTCTAAATTGAGAATATTTTGGTGACATTAAGTGATCACAGAAATGTTATTAACTGGAAATGAGAAAAAAAAAATCTTCCAGGAGCAGAGGAAGAATTTCTAATGGACATGTTATAAAGTCATAGTGGGACACAGAAATAAAGGCTCCATTTGATTAACTTCTGGAACCCTTCTGTTCAAGGCATTCTTTACATATATTAAGTTTTTTCTATGATAAATTTGTTTCTGAAATGTTGGCTTGCAGGATCTCAGTTCCCAACCAGGGGTTGAACCCAGGCCATGGCAGTGAAAGCCCAGGATTCTAACCATCATGCCACCAGGGAATTCCCACCCATTGTTTTATAGCAGTTTTATATAGAGATAATGAGGGCTTCCCTGGTGGCTTAACGGTAAAGAATCTTCCTGCAAGCGGGAGATTCGGGTTTGATCCCTGAGTCAGGAAGGTCCCCTGGAGAAGGAAATAGTAACCTACTTCAGTATTCTTGCCTGGGAAATCCCATGGACAGAGGAGCCTGGCAAACTACAGTCCATGGGGTAGCAAAAGAGTTAGACACGACTGAGCAACTAAACAACAACGACAATTTACGTATAAGATCATTCACCCATTGAAAGTGTTCAGTATGTTCAGCCTATTCACGGAGTAGGTTTGGCAGATGTTTCCTACTGACTTTCCTTCTCTCTACATGATACACACCAAGTCTTCCAAACTTAGCATTTAACACTTGGGCCAAATAATCAGCAGTTGTCCCATGCATCATAGGATGCTCAGCAGCACACCTAGCCTTTAACCACAGGCCAGTAACACACCACTCAACCCCAGTTGTGACAATGAAAAATCCTCAGACATTGCCAAATGTCCCCAGGGGTACAAACACATTCCAGATTGAGAAACTACTGATACGGATGATGCATTCTCTTCCAGATGAACTTTGTCCCCTCAGTCCCTGGTTTTGTTTTCAATGATCTGTTTAGACACAGCTCAGCACATGACATGGTCTATTCCACACAGATTTTTGGGGGACCAGTGTCCCCAGGTGGCCCCTCATGGGCAGAATCTAACACAGTTCCAGGCCAGCTCTTTCTCATAGGTGCAGCCAAGATCTTGCCCTTGGGAAGCACTTGTCTGTTACCCTCGCAAATTCACAATGGGAATAGCCACTCTCCCTTCTTCCTAGCCCAAGAGCAGCTAACCTGCCGGTCTCTGCCCAGTGTTCTCCAGTCAAGAGTCAGATACCAGTCTACTAGGTTCTGCTAACCACAGGGATGTCAGTCACACCAGTTCTCAGGGGACCCCACTGAAGACCGACTTGCTTAAGGATGAAGTCATCTCCACTTTTGACCCTGTTACAGCCTAGATGAAAATAAAGCATTCCAAGTCAGGAGCCAGTTTTCACATAATGATGTTGATGTTACTACAGAGCAGTCTGTCTCCCAATTCATTTTCGTATCTGCTATCTAAGAACCTTGGGAATCTAGTAAACTTCTGCTTTAATCATTCTGTTCCATGTTTAACAATGTCACGAATGGTGACATAATTTATAGTGTATTTCACTGAATACTATATGTAACCGTTAAAAAAACTGCTGTTTGAAAATATGCTCACAACAGAATAGTGATTGAAAAAAGAGCTATAGTAAAACTATGTATATTTCTAGACAAAAGGCTAGCAGGAATTGTACCTAAATGTTATTTGTGACAGTCTATAGATGGCAGTCTATAGATGACTGATGCTGAAGCTGAAGCTGAATCTCCAATACTTGGGCCACCTGGTGCAAACAACTGACTCATTGGAAAAGACCCTGATGCTGGGAAAAATTGAAGGCAGGAGGAGAGGGGGACGACAGAGGATGAGATGGTTGGATGGCATCACCAACTCGATGGACATGAGTTTGAGCAAGCTCTGGGAATTGGTGATGGACAGGGAAGCCTGGTGTGCTGCAGTCCATGGGATCCCAAAGAGTCAGACATGACTGAGCGACTGAACTGAACAGAACTGAAGACAGATGGCAGAATTTTACTTTCTTTTTTAAAAATATACTTACTTATTTTTGGCTGCACTGGATCTTCATGGCTGTGTGGGATTTCCTCTAGTTGCTGAGAGAGGGGCCTACTATACAGTGGTGGTGCTCAGGCTTATCTCTGGGGTGGCTTCTCTTGTTGCAGAGCACAAACTCTAGAGCTTGGGCTCAGTAGTTTGTGACCACAGGCTTAGTTGTCTGATGGCATGTGGGATCTTCCCAGACCAGGGATTGAACCCACGTCTCTTGTGTCTCCTGCATTGGTAGGCAGATTCTTTACCACTGAGTCAACCAGGGAAGTCCCATTTTCTTTTTCATAATTTTTTTTTCTCTACAAATTTTCTACTATAAGCCTGTGTTCATTCTTAATGGGAAAAAATTGTTATATGAAAATAAAATGTGCAAAGTTTAGGCATAGTCACATTTTCTTTACTCTTTTAATTTAAATATTGTAAAACTCCAGCACAGGCTTCCAGAAATTTTAATCGATTTCTTTTTCAGAGAGCGTCTCCTTGTCTCAAAAGTGAAGTTCAAATTCCTTCGTGTGATATTCCAGGCCTGTCACCAGCCTCTTGTGTCCTCATGAGTCATTTCTGTTCCCTCTGTGCACTGATATGTACATCTGCAGTAGGGACCTTGAAAACTTTATTTACTAAACTTCCTTGGAAGCTAACTGGCTCCTAGTGCCTTCTACCAATGAGATACTAATGGAAGACCGGCAGATGGGAGCAGAGGAAAAGAGACTCCCTTATTCTTCATCATATCAATATCCTGAGACTTCCCCAGTGGTCCAGTGGCTAAGATTCTGACCTCCCAATGAAGGGAGGCCCAGGTTCAATTCCTGGTCAGGGAACTAGATCCCACATGCCACAACTAAGAGTTGGCAAGCTGCAACTTCAGATTCCACGTGCTGCCACCAAAAGATCCCGAACGCCACCTGGTGCAGCCAAAAAAAAAAAAAAAATCCCTTCAACAGCAGCAGTCAGTGAAAGAATGTCCTTGTTGTTTGTTGTTCAATCGATCAATCATGTCTGATTCTTTTTGACTCCATGGACTTCAACACAGCAGGCTTCCCTGTCCTTCACCAACTCCCAGAGCTTGCTCAAACTCATGTCCATTGGTGATGCCATCCGACCATCTCATCCTCTATCATCCCCTTCTCCTCCTGCCTTCAATCTTTCCCAGCATCAGGGTCTTTTCCAATGAGTCAGTTCTTCCCATCAGGTGGCCAAGTATTGGAGCTTTAGCTTCAGCATGAGTCCTTCCAATGAATATTCAGGACTGATTTCCTTTAGAGTTGACTGGTTTGATCTCTTTTCAGTCCAAGGGACCCTAAAGAGTCTTCTCCAGCACCACATTGAAAAGCATCGATTCTTCAGGGCTCAGCCTTCTTCATGGTCCAACACTTACATCCATACATGACAACTGAAAAAAACATAGCTTTGACTATACAGACCTTTGTTGGCAAAGTGCTATCTCTGCTTTTTAATATGTTGTCTAGGTTTGTCATAGCTTTTCTTCCAAGGAGCAAGTGTCTTTTAATTTCATAGTGGCACTGTTACACACTGGGCACAGCCCCTTCTTCAGTCTCAGCATCAGGGCTCAGATACCACTCCACAGCCCTAACTACCACCTAGCACTGAAAGGACCATAAGATTTTACCAGTGCGCATGGAGCCCTCAGTCCCTCTATAGTTTCAGCACCAGGAGAGGACTCCTCTGAGAACCAGCCAGGTATCGCATCCCCACAGATCTGTTAGGTAGTGATACCACCTAGTCCCTTTATTCTTCCAGTCTTGGGGGTTGGTAGGTGCTTCCTGCAGTTACTAGTTTTCTATTTTTTTCTAGTTTTATTGAGATATGATTGACATACAGCACTGTATATGTTTAAGGTGTGCAGCATGATGACTTGACTTACATATATTGTGAAACAAGCACCACAATAGGTTTAAACCTCTATCATCTCATATTCATACAAGTGAAAGAAGAAAAGAATGCTTTTTCTGTTGTAATGAAAACTCTTAGAATCTACTCTCTTAGCAGCTTTCAAAATAACCACACAGCAGTGCCAACCATAGTCATCATACTGTACATTATGCCACTTCGTTCTTTTCTTTTTTCTTTTTTTTTTTTTTACTCAGTTCTTTCAACACTCTTGCAAAGAAAAATCTGCATTAAATTGTCTATATTTTGGAATGCCCAGTGTCAATTTTCCTAACTGGTAAAAAAAAAAAAATTTTTTTTCCTAACTGGTCCCTGACATCACTCATTGCAAATGCTTAAATTCCACTGGCCAGAAGTCAGTCATGAAGCAGCCAACTCAAGAGGTATCCTGGGAGCTGTGACCTAACTGCTCCCATGTCCAGAGAGAACATAGATCAGGGTGGTACTGCATCCAGCAGTCCTTATAGCATGCCTTCAGGGAGGCATGAAGTTAACTACCAGGCAAAACCAGACAATTGGGATATCTTCAAAAACCAAAAGAGGTACAATTGTCTAAAGAAAATTTTGCTATTCATAACCAAATATCTGAAATGAGCTTGTTTTTGAACTGGATATTGACTGTAGCTCTAATTTCCTGAAAACTGAGGCCTATAAAGGGAGTTTCCTGGTGAGCTCATTGTTAGGATGCCAGGCTTTTACTGCTGTAGCCTGGGTTCAACCCCTGGTCAGAGAACTGAGATCCCACAAGTGGTGTGGCACAGTCAAATTTAAAAAAATGTATTGAAAAAAAATTAGGACCTATAAAGCAATACACTGGACCACAGTTTTCAAAGTATGTGCAACAGCCTAGATAAGGCTTGCCCTGAGATGAAACATAAGCATCATTTATCACACTGATCATCCTATAGTGAATATTAGAATACAAAAAGATCATAATTTGAAACCATAATAATATGTTAATACCTCTCTTCTGCTCAGCTCTGATCATAAGTATTTTCACGATAAAAATATCAATTTGGGGGCAATAAATTTGCATTCTTATATTGCTTTCTAACGTTCAAGGCATGTACTACATGTGTCTATAGGAATAATAAAATATTCAAAATGAGTACATGGTATTTTATTTACATAAACTTTTTCAAGAATAATGTTTATCAATAGCTGGATTTGAAATTTTTAAACTGTTACTATTTCTATTAGCTTAAAAGTTTTTTCAAATTCCACATCTGTACAAAAGGCAATTTAATGTGTCATTAATTAAGAGTTAGTTTCTAAAAGTAGAATGACACATCTGTAACACTTGTGGTCCTAGAGTCTAGAAGGATTTCTGGCACATAGCAGGTGCTCAAAGTTGAGCTTCCCTAATGATTCAGATGGTGAGGAATCAGCCTGTAATTCAGGAGACCTGGTTCGATCTGGGTTGAGAATGCCTGGGTTGAGAAGGTCCCCTGGAGAAGGATATGGCAACCCACTCCAGTATTCTTGCCTGGAGAATTCCATGGACAGAAGAGCCTGGCAGGCTATATAGTCCATGGGGTCGTAAAGAGTCGGACATGACTGAGCAACTAACACACACACACACAGGTACTCAAATATTTGTTGAATGAAAGACAGTTGAATCCAAAAATGTTAAATCTGTGATTGCCAGTTATATACTTAAAACTCCAAAATCTCTAAATCTGCCCTGTTCTTAGATAAAAATTAGGTCATGTATTTTTTCTTTTTGGCCACACCACGTTGCTTACAAGATTCGAATCCCCCAACCAGGGATTGAACCTGGGCCCCCAGGTTTTTTGCAGTAGAAGTGGGGAGTTCATACCACTGGACTATCAGGGATGTCCTAGATCATATCATATTATATTATAGCAGAATCTTCCCGTCTCTCGAAAAGTCCTCCCCCAACCCCAGGTATTTCAGAGAGGCCCAGGCAGGTGTTACACAGGCTCACAGATCAGGGGTGGGGTGTAGAAGGGCATGACGGTGCCCTCACTGTGTCTCTATTGGTTCATCCACACAATCGCTGCAGCTTCAAGTGATCTGCCTGCTTGAGCATCTGTACTCCTCCCACTCTCAGGTGGAGCACTCTGGGCTCTGGGCCCACTCTCATTTCCACGGTCCCAGCCTCCCATGTATAGCACAGTGCAGCCAGCTTCCCGTATCAGAGACAGGAAGATCCCTTCTCTCCCACTTGTTATGTCCAGTTAAGGAGACCCACACAGCAGAGACTTTGGGCTTTAACTTTTGAATGTTTAGTGAGAAATCTTGGAGTTTACCATCCCCAAAAGGAACATTCTTCTATTCTTCCATGTAGATCTTTGTACTCTTCACTGATTATGTTCTCAGAATAAATCTCTGGGTTGAACTGCAGGTCTTCCCCTCCCCCCCAACTCTTCCCCTCCCCCATCCCCCACCCCGCCCAGGGCCTTTGACTGTGGATTACCAAAGAATCTGCAAAGGTTGTGCCAGGTCATCATTCTACCTGGAGACTGGTGCTGATTTCCTAATGCCTTTATCAGCAACCGTTTACATCTTCCTTTCTAATCAATTGCAATCTGATATACTAAAACAGCACTTCATTGTTTTATCTTTTTTACTAGGATTTATGTAAGCTTCTTGGAGATGCATGAATGTCAGGTTTTAAAAAAATGCATTTTGGAAAACTTTATGAAAATTCTAGTTTCATGTAGTAGAAACTTAAGCGAATAATATTTGGAGTATTATTTGAACGTGGTTGATTAACATCACTGATTTTCAGCACTAACTCATAGGACAAGGCCAAGTAAACACTTTCCAGAGTTGGTTTTGATTATTTACAGTGCTGGGCAGTGTACTAAAGGTCAGCATTACGTAAACAGACTGGGCGCCTGATCACCTCCTTCCTTCTAAAAACTTCACATGCAGATATTTGTTCCTAGTCCCAGAATGAGACAACCTAAATAAATAGTTTTCATATAACAGGAATGTTGTGTATTAACATTTCTCAATGAAAAAAGGCAAATTGGCATATTTTCCTAGTCTTAAAAAAAAGTTAGTCACTCAGTTGTGTCTGACTCTTTGAGACCCCATGGACTGCAGCTCACCAGGCTCCTCTATCCATGGGATTCTCCAGGCAAGAATACTGGCGTGGGTAGCCATTCCCTTTTAATCTGATGTTAAATAATTGTAGGTCAGGAAATGGCCTCCTTCATATAAAAATCCTTTCTCAATCATCACTCTGCAGTTGTCATTCTTCTAGTTAGGGTCACTTAGGGAAGCCACTTCTCATCATGGTCTGTGCCACAGGCTATGTAGACATAGCAACATATGTTCATTTTACTTTTCTACCTTATACAAGCACTTTCATGACAAAGATTTTTGCATTTCCTAATGGATATAGTTAGCCGTATGTTGCTGTCACAGAAAATATTACAGGAGAGAAAGCAAATTTTAAGGGGATGAAGCTTATACTTAAGATGTTCTTGTTCAGTCGCTCAGTCTTGTCCCATTCTTTTGTCATGCTATGGACTTGCCAGGCTCCTCTGTTCATGGGATTTCCCAGGCAAGAATACTGCAGTGGGTTACCATTTCCTCCTCCGGAGATCTTTCCAACCCAGGAGTTGAACCTGCTTTGCATTTCCTAATGAATATACTGTTAGCCATATAGTTGCCTGTATAGTCTCCTGCTTTGGAGGGTGGATTCTTTACCACCAGGGAATTTTTAGAGAAGATAAATATTTCATTTTTAGATAAGAAAAATAGATGGAAAGATTATCTATAATTTATGTTTTGAAATAAGCTATCTTACCTCCATGATTCCAAAATAAATTTTCATGGGACCTTGCCCAGTGCCTAACACACAAATGGCACTTTACAGTTATTTGTAAAATAAATTACTACTGCTGGAAGATGTTTAAATGATCTCTCTCAAAAGACTGGAGCAGACATAACATATGAAGAGCTTAGTATGATCTCTGTGACATGGTTAATGTGTGTGTATGTCTTTGTAATATAAAATCCCATCTAAGCTACATGGTGATTATCAGTTTTGCATTCCAACAGTATAATTTTTTTTTTCTTGCTCAGTCACTTCAGTCATGTCCAACTCTTTGCGAGATCATGAACTGTAGCCTACCAGGCTACCTTGTCCATGGAATCTTTCCAGCAAGACTACCAGAGTGGATTAACAGGCCCTCCTCCAGGGTATCTTCCCGACCCAGGAATCGAACCCACATCTCCTGCATTGCAAGTGGATTCTTTACTGCCGAGCCAATGGGGAATGATTTCTTGAGGAGCATGTGGGTTGAAGTTAGGATCTCAGTGTTAGCCTTTTATATTCTATATTATTTATAATACTTATAATTTGCAACTGAAACTGCAATTACTTTACTAAGTAGCAGAGACATGTGGTCCCAGGTTTTGAGCTAGTGTTCCTCAGAGATTTGATGGCTCCTTCAACCCATTGCCATTTGCAAGACTTTTTTGTAAGTCACTTTGATGAAATGAGGTTTAGGGTAATCTCAATAGCCTACAAACTCCAGTTATACATCCAGAGCCTCATAAAACAGGTCTACATGCCTATGTGAACAAAATACAGGCTGCCAGATATTATGTTATCTGATGTGGACATGGGCTATTGTTACAATCACTTCTTCCTTAACCAGAGTGTATTTTAATCAGACAGAACAAAAAACTACCTACTAAGGATGTGAATTCCTAAATTTAAGCTAAGCAGAACTTGACAGTATCAGTTCAGTTGCTCAGTCATGTCTGACTCTTTGCGACCCCATGGACTGCAGCACACCAGACTTCCCTGACCATCACCAACTCCCAGAGCTTACGAAAACTCATGTCCATCGAGTCAGTGGTGCCATCCAACCATCTCATCCTCTGTCATCCCCTTCTCCTCCTGCCTTCATTTTTTCTCACCATCAGTGTCTTTTCCAATGAGTCAGTTCTTCACAACAGGTGGCCAAAGTATTGGAGCTTCAGCTTCAGCATCAGTCCTTCCAGTGTATATTCAGGACAGATTTTTTTTTTTTTTCAAGAGACAAGATTATTTAATAAATCTCTTTTGGTTGGTTCAGAGGGTCAGACAGCTCAGAGATCTCCTTGATCAACATGACAGCTCATCAGGATGGAAGGCAAAAATCATACCAGTTTCAGAGTTGTAAAATCTGTAGGTGAGGGAGATAAAATAGACTGGTTTCAGTCAGTGTTTCTCAAAATTGCGTTATGCTAAGAATCCTCTGGAGTGTCTGCTACAAACCCAGATTTACAGACTTCTTACCAGGAGATTCTGATTCACATCTCCTACAAGATTGGACATCTCACTAGGTAAATAATCTAATGTTTGGCCAAGTTTGGGAAATAACTGTCTTATTGTTCGTTGAGTAGAAAAGCTGGACAAAAACTGCTATCTGGGTCAGTGATCTTCAGAGTTTGCAAAAATCAGTTCATGGGGCTTCCCTGGTGGCTCAGTGGTAAAGAATCTGCCTGCAAATGCAGGAAACGTGGGTTCGATCCCTGATCTGGGAAGATCCTACATGCCATGAAACAACTAAGCCTGTGTGCCACAACTATTGAGCCTGTGCTCTGGAGCCCAGGGATCGCAACTACCAAAGCCCAAATACCCCATAGCCCATGCTCCGAGATAAGAGAAGCCACCACAGTAAGAAGCCCTGCATCAGAGAGTAGCTGCCACTCATGGCAACTAGAGAAAAGCCTGTGCAGCACACAAGACCCAAAACTGAAAAAATAGTTAAAAAAAAAATCAGTTCATGACTGCAACTCAGCAGCAAAATACAGAACTTCTATAGCCACTCCCAACTACTACACATCTTTAAAGAAATATAGTACTTTATATATGTGTGTGTTAAGTCACTTCAGTTGTGTCTGACTCTTGTGACCTCAGGGATTGTAGCCCTCCAGGCTTCTTGTCCATGGAATTCTCCAGGCAAGAATACTGGGGTGGGCTGTCATGCCCTCCTCCAGGGGATCTTCCTGACCCATGGATCATACCTGTGCCCCTTACCTCTGACTGCATTTGTAGGAGGGTTCGTTACCACCTGTGCCACCTGGGAAGTCCTACTTATATATGAATATATATTAAACACATGCAATGTACATACTGAATCTGACAATGAACACATCTTGAATCAACATACTGATGCTTATCTGATACCCTGCACTTTTATTTACTACAACACTCTTTCACATATATTATCTCATTTTGACTTGACTCTAGAAACATCCCTGTGAGGTAACTGACAGATTCAGAGAGAAGCCAGGCAGGTGGTTAGAGTCACATCTGGTGACAAACAGAATCAGAGACCAACTCTAGCTTTCTGACTCTGAAGTCTGGGGCCTTTTCCCTGATCACAGGAATGATTGTATCATCTGTTATCACTGATTATGAGAAGCAGCATTGGGTTCTGTGAGTTCAGATGAGCCAAAGATGTGCACTTGAGTAAGGTGATGTATTCTAGGACTCGTTTCTGGCTGTTGGGCTTTCAATGTAATCAAGGTCAATTTCTGTGTCCCAGAGGGAGTGGTCAAGTGATCACAAGTTCCTAACATGCCAGCAGCTCAGGTAGGCGGATCCTTCAGGCAAGAGTGGGCTTTGGTCATCTTGTCCAGCACTCAAGACCTGAGTGTCATTAGATATCACAGCAGTAATCTCAAAGATTACTTTGCCAACAAAGTCCATCTAGTCAAAGCTATGGTTTTTCCAGTAATCGTGTATGGATGTGAGAGTTGGATCATAAAGACAGCTGAGTACCAAAGAATTGATGCTTTTGAACTGTGGTGTTGGAGAAGACTCTTGAGAGTCCCTTGGGCAGCAAGGATATCAAACCAGTCAATTCTAAAGGAAATCATTCCTGAATATTCACTGGAATGACTGATGCTGAAGCTGAAGCTCCAATACTTTGGCCACCTGATGCGAAGAACTGACTCCTTAGAAAAGACCCTGATGCTGAGAAAGATTGAAGGAAGAAGGAGAAGAGGTCGACAGAGGATGAGATGGTTGGATGGCATCACCAACTCAATGGATGTGAGTTTGAGGAAGCTCTGGGAGTTGGTGATGGACAGAGAAGCCTGGCGTGCTACAGACCATGGGTTCGCAAACAGTTGGACATAACTGAGAAACTGAACTGAATTTCTCGAGACTCAATTTCCTCATTTCTAAATAGGGTTAATAGTATCCACAGTGCAGCACTGTTGTGAAATTAAAGTTAAGGTACATTAAAATATGGAGCAGAGTATCTGGGAAAGTGATATGTATTAGTAGTATTTAATATTTACTCAAAGACTTTATTTGTACTCATGATAACAGCTCATTGACCCAATCATTCAATTATAAATGAAGATAATCTGGTTTCCACAATTTAAATTCATATGAGAAATAGAGCTTCCCTGGTGGTTCAGTGGTAAAGAAGCCACCTGATGATGCAGGAGACACGGGCTCAGTCCCTGATCTAAGAAGTTTGCACATGCTGCTGACCAAGTTAGCCTGTGCACCACAACCGCTGAAACTGTGACTACTAGCTGTGTGATTTTAGGCAGGTTACTTAACGTGTCCGTTCCTTGTTCTCCTCATTTATAACATGGAAGTGATAGAGTCTATCTTGTATGATTGTGGTGAAAATTAAATGAGTTAATATTTGTAAAGAGCTTAGAATATTGTTTGCCAATATCAATAACCTCAGATATGCAGATGACACCACCCTTATGGCAGAGAGTGAAGAGGAACTAAAAAGCCTCTTGATGAAAGTAAAAGAGGAGAGTGAAAAAGCTGGCTTAAAGCTCAACATTCAGAAAATGAAGATCATGGCATCCGGTCCCATTACTTCATGGGAAATAGATGGGGAAACAGTGGAAACAGTGCCAGACTATTTTTGGGGGCTCCAAAATCACTGCAGATGGTGACTGCAGCCATAACATTAAAAGACACTTACTCCTTGGAAGAAAAGTTATGACCAACCTAGATAGCATATTCAAAAGCAGAGACATTACTTTGCCGACTAAGGTCCATCTAGTCAAGGCTATGGTTTTTCCAGTAGTCATGTATGGATGTGAGAGTTGGACTGTGAAGAAGGCTGAGCGCCGAAGAATTGATGCTTTTGAACTGTGGTGTTGGAGAAGACTCTTGAGAGTCCCTTGGACTGCAAGGAGATCCAACCAGTCCATTCTGAAGGAGATCAGCCCCGGGATTTCTTTGGAAGGAATGATGCTAAAGCTGAAGCTCCAGTACTTTGGCCACCTCATGCGAAGAGTTGACTCATTGGAAAAGACTCTGATGCTGGGAGGGATTGGGGGCAGGAGAAGAAGGAGACGACCAAGGATGAGATGGCTGGATGGCATCATGGACTCGATGGACGTGAGTCTGAGTGAACTTCTGGAGTTGGTGATGGACAGGGAGGCCTGGCATGCTGAGATTCATAGGGTCGCAAAGAGTCGGACATGACTGAGTGACTGAGCTGAACTGAACTGAAAGATATATAAGTTCTTGTTTAAAGAAATGAGCTTTCTTATAGGTTTTAACACAGGTAATTTTCAAATGAATGATTGACACCAGTATAAGAGATAATATTCCTAACAAAAGGAACAAATTTTCTTTTAGTAGGCCACATGATCCTTAATGTGCAGCCATAGAATGGTTTATGTGGTTCAAAACCAGACCAAAACTCCCAGTTTACACACCTCAGTTCACAGATGTGGAGATCCTAAATTGTGGAGAGAAGCTAGGTCCTTCTCTTCATACTGTTCATGGGGTTCTTGAGGCATGAATATTGGAGTGGTTTGTCATTCCCTCCTCCAGTGAACCACGTCTTGTCAGTACTCCCCACTATGACCCATCTGTCTTGGGGGACCCTGCATGGCATGGCTTGTAGCTTTACTGTGTTACACAAGACCCTTTGCCACAGCAAGTGTTCTCCAGTATTTTTCCCTGGAGAATCCCATGGACAGAGCAGCCTGGTGGGCTATGGTCCATATAGTTGTGAAGAGTCCATACAACTGAAGTGACATAGTTGCCACACACGCACTCTAGAGGAGGAAGGAGGCAGCTGTTCTTCTCCCTCCTGAAAGGGGCTTCTCCTTAGACCTCCATACCTTTGGTTTGTAAATAAAGTCTCCCCAGGAGCCAAAGAGATTCAGTAGTCCCCCTTTGATTCTGAGCTTCTACTATTCAGAGCTATCTCCTGGTTCCCAGGTAAGCCATTCCAGTCTTCCTGTCACTTTGCGACCTCGTGGACTACGGTGCACCAGGCTTCCCTGCCTCCACTATCTCCCAGAGTTTGCTCAAACTCATGTCCATTGAGTCAATGATGCCATACAACTGTCTCATGCTCTGTTGCCCCCTTCTCCTCCTGCCTTCAGTCTTTCTCAGCATCAGGGCCTTTCCCAAAGAGTTTGCATCAGGTGGCCAAAGTATTGGAGCTTCAGCTTCAGCATCAGTCCTTCTAATGAGTATTCAGAACTGTGGTCTTCTAGCTTTCTCCAGGAGATTAGCCTTCAGGTTAATTAACTAGAACACAGTTACATATCTAATTCTCATGGTACATGAACATGTTTCTGTGAGTCTAGGGCTTTTTGCAGAAATACTAAGCAATCTCAGTTTAATTTCCCCACAAACATATCCCCACTAAGGACAAAAAGTACCACAAAGAATCTTCAACAGCATTCAGTCATCTTATTTTTAGCAGTATTATTGATACTGCCAATTTTAAACTTTTACATGTAAATTATGTGGCTAAAACATCTAAGTCATTATGCTAGTATCAATAAGTGGTAAGATTTCCAGTGTAAGAAAACAGAGTTGCAAATATAACAGTAACAACAGGCCAATCTTAAGTTCCATTGGGAAAAATCAGTATGAATTCATGATGTAGCTTCTGCTTTTTAAAAAATGCATTTTTGGGCTTCCCTGGTGGGATAAAAGTCTACCTGCCAATGCAGGAGGCAAGGATTCAATCCCTTATCCAGGAAGATCCCACATGCTGCAAAGCAACTAAGCCCATACGCTGCAACTACTGAAGCCCATTCTCCTAGAGCTTGTGCTCTACGACAGGAGTTGTTGTTTGGTAGCTAAGTCATGTCTGCCACTTTGCAATGCCATGGACTATAGCTCATATAGAGCCCCTGTGAATATTTTTTACATGTCTTTTGTTGAACACATGGTACATCTTTGTTGAACATATGTATTATACATATATAGACACATATTTTGCTGTACCTGTGTTATACATACGTACATATATGTAGGAGTGAAATGGCTGGTCATAAGGCATGAATATTTTTAGCTTTAGTAAATACTGACAACCAGTTAATGAGATAAATCAAGCATTTATTGTAACTTTCCCATAAAAACTGAACTTCAGGTTAACAAAATAGTTGAGAAGTGTAAGTTCCTATTCATAGAAAGGTGACCTCTAGTTAAGAAAATTAGAAAAATGACCATTTTATCATCCATAATAAAGTTATGGACCTAAGCAAGGATTGTCATCAGCAAATGCTAAAATCATTGGGTAAGTGGAAACCTTTACAATAGATGGATCAGGGTGACAGCATGTAAGCAAACTGATCAATATCAGTATACCAAAAGGACAGCACAGATATTACACAAAGATGCAATGATCCAAAGATGAGTCACCTCATGAAATGATCTTGCCAGAGGAAGATTGTACGCAGATCTAATCACACATCTAGATCTACTTATGCTTACAGGAAATGTAGGGGAAAGAGGAACAATTTAATGATACCACAAGGAGGCAATCAGCCAAACCTAGAACATGGTAAATCTTAAGGAACACTGAACTGGTTACTCCAACAAACTAATGGTGTTTAATTAAAAAACAAACAAACAAACAAAAAAAACAAAGTACATATACACAACGGAATATTACTCAGCTGTAACAAAGAATGCATTTGAGTCAATTCTAGTGAGGTGGATGAACCTAGAGCCTACTATACAGAGTGAAGTAAGTCAGAAAGAGAAAGATAAATATCATATTCTAATGCATATATACAAAATCTAGAAAAATGGCACTGAAGAATCTATTCACAGGCAGCAATGGAGAAACAGACATAGAAAATAGACTTATGGACATGGGGAGAGAGGAGGAGAGGGTCAGATGTATGGAAAGAGTAAATGGAAACTGACATTACCATGTGTAAAACAAACAGCCAACGGGAGTCTGCTGTATGACTGAGGAAACTCAAACAGGGTCTCTGTATCAACCTAGAGGGGTGGGATGGGGAGGGAGATGGGAGGAAAGTTCAAAAGGGAGGGGATATATGTATACCTATGGCTGATTCAGCTTCCCTGGTGGCTCAGACGGTAAAGCGTTTACCTGCAATTCGTGAGACCTGGGTTCGATCCCTGGGTGGGGAAGAGCCCCTGGAGTAGGAAATGGCAACCTACTCCAGTACTCTTGCCTGAAAAATTCCATGGATGAAGGAGCCTGGTAGGCTATAGTCCATGGGGTCCCAAAGAGTCAGACACGACTGAGCAACTTCACTGGGATGGCTGATTCATGTTGAGATTTGACAGAAAACAACAAAATTCTATAAAGCAATTATCCTTTAATTAAAAAATAATTTAAAAAATAAAAAACAAATAATCAGAAAAACAAAAGGGGAGGTACTTTTGACACTTAGGCTGACCAACCAAATGCAGTGCATACATTTATGCCGATCCTAATTTGAATAGTTTTAAAAAGATATTTTTGAGACAATTAGGGAAATTTGAATACAGACTAGGTATTAGATGATATTGGGGAATTGTGGCTAATTTCCTTAGGTGTGAAAAAAATGGTATCTTGCTCATGCATAAAAGAAAAAATTGCACATTTAAGTACTTACCAGAAAAATGATTCTTTAAATTATAAGAAACCTTTAAAATGTTACTGCTTATTTAAAAAGTGGAAGAGGCAGATAAAACAAGATTGGCAAGATATCTCTGGTTGCTAAAACAAGTTGTCCATTAGTGTTCATTAGTAGTCTATGTACGTTTAAAATTTTCCATCATATTACTTTAAAATTTTTAAGATAAATTTACATCAGAGAACAAACGTATGAATTCAAACATAAAAAGGAAAGGGGCAGTGGGATGAATTGGGAGACTGGGACTGACATATATATCCTGTTGATACTATGTATGAAATGGACGACTAATGAGAACCTGCTGTGCAGTTCAGGGAACTCTACTTAGTGCTGTATGGCAACCTAAATGGGAAGGAAATCCAAAAAAGAGGGGATATATAATATATGTAGCTGATTCACTTTGCCATACAGTAGAAACTAACACAACATTGTAAAGCAGCTATGCTTCAATAAGCATTAATAATAAAATGAGTTTACATCATTCCAAGTGATACAGGATCAAATTGTGTGTCAGCGGAGAACTATGCATTGTATGGACTCTAGAGCACTCCCTCTGGATTGTCTGATTCTGATTCTATCTAGGTTATTTCACAACATGGTAAATTATAGCTCTTTGGTGGCAATGGCAACTCTTGTTTAAGAGCATGCAAATGCTGCCCTACCTGGTAGTTTCAATTGGCCTCCTGCCCTCATGGTGGAAGAAGTTAGTTTTGTCCCCAAACTTTGCATGTATTTATGTGCTCAGCTGGTTAGTAGTGTCTGACTCTGCAACCCCATAGACTGTAGCCTGCCAGGCTCCTCTGTCCATGGGATTCTCCAGGCAAGAATACTGGAATGGGTTTCCATTTCCTTCTCCAGGGGATCTTCCCAACCTATTTCCATATCCTTCACTCCATATAAATGTGTGCTGTTTTGAGCTCTCCTTTGAGTCTCTGTCTGGTTCTCTGCTTCTAAGTCAAATAAAAATATTTATATCTGTATGAGAGTCATAATTTTACCCCCTTTTGGAAGTTATCTTTATTTATTTATGGCTGTGCTGAGTTTTCGTTGCTTTTGTGTGGATTTTTCTCTACTTGTGGCAACTGGGGCTTCTCTTTGTTATGGTGCACAGGCTTCTCATTGCTATGGCTTCTCTTGTTGAGGAGCATGGGCTCTAGAGTGTGCGGGCTTTAATAGTTGTGGAGTATGGGCTTAGTTGCTCTGTGGCATGTAGGATCTTCCCAAACCAGGGATTGAACCCATGTCCCCTCCATTGCCATGTAGATTCTTATCCACTGCACCACCAGGAAAGTCCTGAAGGTTATCTCTTAACAGTGATAATAAATAATATTTATCTCTTTTTTGTGAAACTGAAAATAAATTTTCATTGGTATACTTATGAATTATTACATGTTAATAATCAGTTGCTAAATAATTTCAGAGTGAATTGTAAGTTACTTGTACACATATTAAGTGACTTTTCCCTCCATGTTTGTTTTTATTTTCTCATGCCATTAGTTCCAGAAACGCTTCTGGAATCTTTATATAGGAGGCCTGGATGCATGTGCAGTAAGCTCACCAGAGTAACATAGGAGCAAAGCAAAAGTGAAACCATTTCAAAATTAAGAGTGAGTAACACTGACAGAAAATTTGTAGCAAAATTCTAAAATGTTTCTTCAGATCTAAGATACATGGTTGCAACACAGTTGGGTGGTCTGCATTGCTTAGCAAAAAGTAAGCAAGTTTTTCTGTAGGCATCTACTCCACTACTCCTCCACATTCCTTTTCTTTTCTCTCTCAGTTTTTCTTCAAAGGCACTAACTGCAGGTGCTGGAATTGTTTCATATTTTGAGCACAGAGATGCTCCACTACCTCTGTACCTCTGGGTTATTAGGAACCATGTCTCTTGGTCACCTGGGCTCCATATTGCTTCCACTTTTACCAAATTTAATGGTTATCCATCAAAATCAGTCAATAAAAATTCTTTTGGGTTTTTCCTATGAGAGTTCTACAAATGCAAACCTAGCCAAATCAGACTCCACACCCCACAAAGCTCACTTTCAAAAAAGGATGCTACAGCTATGATACTATAGCTATGTCCATGATCTCTCACTGAATTTTTTTTTTGCAGTGCCACATGGCTTCAGGGACCTTAGTTCCTGCCCAGGGATCGATCCCATACCCCTGAAGTCCCTCTGAATGAACTTTCTGTCCTATTTCAAAATAGCAGATGCTAATTACTAGAAACAACTAGAATAATGTATTCTTTTTTAATTGAAAGAGAAGAAAATATGCCACGTGTACACTATCTTGTTCGCTTACTTTTAAACTCTTTAAGCTCCCAGAGAAGACTGGCTTCCCTTGGATTTTTCATTATTCAGAATTCCAAGTAAGGCTCTGCACAGTCTACCCCTTTGGACTAGTACTTACTTCCAGATTCCACCTCTTTCTCTCACCTGGCAAACCTTCCCAATGCCTCCATTAAGGCTAAGCAAACATCCTCTCTTTATGAAGCCTTCCCAGATACCCTAAGCAGGGTCAGGAAGCCCTCCTCTGTGTTCTCTATGGTACTTTCTCTCTAACCCTTTCATGACAGTTTTCACATTGAATGGTAAACCTCTCCTCCAATAGCTTTCTATCTCACTCTAAATGAAAATCAAAGCTTGGCACCTCTAGCCCTCATTTACCATAGCTTACTCACTGAATTCTGATTATTTACTTCATTGACTTCCCAAGCCTGGCCCCCATCTGCATCTCAGGGACCCCTGGTCCAACTTCCTCCCCTCTTGCAGGTGTTATTCAAACATCACTGTGGGTTCAACCCTCCTTCAGAGCTTTATGTTTCCCCCAAACCACCTCCCTGACTCTATTTTACTGCTTATTTATCTCATTCCTCATCTAATCTCCCTCCACAAAAATCAAAGCCCCCAAGACAAGGGTTGTATCTGTTTTGTTTGAGAATGGACCCTCAGTGCCTGGAACAAGATCTGGACACAGAAGGTGCTCAATAACTATTTTATTCATGAATGAAATTGCAGTCCCTCTCACCTCCCATTGAACATCTTAAAGGCAAAGATTTAGTTTTATTTGTTTGTGAGATTTTAGTATTTATTTGTTACATAGTATATATTCAATAAAAATTCAACTCATGCGTTCTCCCTCAGGGAGACAGGTCAGTTCTGGGATAGTTGCAAAGGACAAAGATAAAGGAAAGACCAATGTAATGGCTTTTCTGGTTTCCACATCACTTCCCTGCTCCATCTTCATAAAGAGGGATCACTTAGATGAGGTCATATGAGGACTTTGGACTCTGTTGAGTGACAGACATGATAATACAGCATAACACAGGAAGTATGTAGTGTTTACAAAGATTTTCCTTGGCACTTTCTAGTCCTTAGTTATTAAAAAGCAGAGACATCACTTTGCCCACAAAGGTCTGTATAGTCAAAGCTATGGTTTTTTAAGTAGTCATGTACGTATGTGAGAGTTCGACCATAAAGAAGGCTGAAGAACTGATGCTTTTGAATTGTAGTGCTGGAAAAGACTCTTGACAGTCCCTTGGACTGAAAAGAGATCAAATAAGCCCATCCTAAAGAAAATCAACCTTGAATATTCTATGGAAGCACTGATGCTGAAGTTGAAGCTCCAATACTTTGGCTACATAATGTGATGAGCCAACTCACTGGAAAAGACCTTGATTCTGGTAAAGATTGAAGGCAAAAGAAGGGGGCAGCACAGGGTAAGATGGTTAGATAGCATCACCAACTCAATGGAGATGAATTTGAGTTAATTCTGGGAGATAGTGGAGGACAGGGAAGACTGGTGTGCTGCACTCCATAGCACAGAGAGTTGGACACAACTTAGCGACTGAAAAATGACAGTCATTTATTGGTGTATATCACTAAGAGAGTAAGGTACCAAAGAACTAAGAAGCCTTTGCCTGAAATGGGAAGAAAGGGAGGAGCAGTGAGGTGCCCTTTTGGGATGTGTATTTTGAAAACCACTGATGCAAAAACTAAACTATAAAGCCTCTTGATGAAAGTGAAAGAGGAGAGCAAAAAAGTTGGCTTAAATAAAGCTCAACATTCAGAAAACAAAGATCATGGCATCCGGTCCCACCACTTCACGGCAAATAGATGGGGAAACAGTGGAAACAGTGTCAGACTTTATTTTTGGAGGCTCCAAAATCACTGCAGATGGTGACTAGAGCCATGACATTAAAAGACGCTTACTCCTTGGAAGGAAAGTTATGACCAACCTAGATAGCATATTCAAAAGCAGAGACATTACTTTGCCAACTAAGGTCCGTCTAGTCAAGGCTATGGTTTTTCCTGCGGTCGTGTATGGATGTGAGAGTTGGACTGTGAAGAAGGCTGAGCCCTGAAGAATTGATGCTTTTGAACTGTGGTGTTGGAGAAGACTCTTGAGAGTCCCTTGGACTGCAAGGAGATCCAACTAGTCCATTCTGAAGGAGATCAGCCCTGGGATTTCTTTGGAGGGAATGATGCTAAAGCTGAAACTCCAGTACTTTGGCCACTTCATGCAAAGAGTTGACTCATTGGAAAAGACATTGATGCTGGGAGGGATTAGGGGCGGGAGGAGAAGGGGACGACCAAGGATGAGATGGCTCGATGGCATCACTGACTCGATGGACGTGAGTCTGAGTGACCTCTGGGACATGGTGATGGACAGGGAGGCCTGGTGTGCTGAGATTCATGGGGTCGCAAAGAGTCGGACACGACTGAGCGACTGAACTGAATTGAACTGAACTGATGCAACAACACACCCTGGAGAAGGAAATGACAACCCACTGCAGTCTTCTTGCCTGGAGAGTTCCCATGGACAGAGGTGCCTGGCGGGCTACAGTCCATGGACTCGAAAGAGTCTGACACTACTGAAGCCTCCTTAGCACGCACGTACCATGTAACACAGGTTGAGGTGAGGAGTCAGTGAGAAGCATTAATGGAAGGGTAGGGAGAAGGACTCCTCTGCAAGCCCGCCACTGAGACGCGAAGAGGTGGTTCTAAGGCTCCTTCCAGCTTTAGGACAAGGTAGGATTGTAAGACGGAAGGGAGGGAAGGAGGGAGAGAAGAAAGAAGGAAGGAATACAGGAGGGAAGGAGGGAGGAAGAAAGAAAGAAAAAGGAAAGGAGGGAAGGAAAGGAGAGAGAGGTAGATGGGGGGTGGGGGCGGGAAGGAAAGAAGGAAGAAAATAGAAAAAATAAAGTTCTCTGGCTGACTAGTTTTAAAACATCCCCACCGATCACCATCAGCGGAGGCAAACACACGATGTCATCTTCCTGACGCTGAGCACCAGTGACTTCCTTTCTGGGAAGGCCGGGGTTACTACCTGGGGCTTGCAGAGCCCTGAGCCCCGCAGGGCCCCACGTGGTTCGCTCTAAGAGGCGGCGGGACGCACCCCTCCGGGCGTGGCGGGCGGTCCGCGGAGGAGGGGCAGGAGGCCCGCGGGCGCTCTCCCTGGCGCCCCGGACGACAGCGGGAGCGGGCGGCGGGCATGGCGGAGGCGCGGCCCGGGCCGGCGGGGCTGCAACTCAGCGCGCTGCCCGACCACTCGCCGCTGCTGCAGCCCAGCCTGGCCGAGCTGCGGCGCCGTACCGGGGCGGCGGGCGCTCCGCTGGCGGGGCGGCTGCTCAGCGACGCCTTCTTGCTGCGGTTCCTGCGCGCCCGGGACTTCGATCTGGACCTGGCCTGGCGGGTAAGGGGACCTTCCCGCCGAGCCCCACCCCGGTGACGCGCCGGGAAGCCGAGGCTGGGCCGGGACCCAGGCCGATCCCTCGCCTGGACCTGTGCCGGGAGCAGGGGGTGCCGGTGCGGGGTAACCTCGGCGGGGACGCGAGCAGGGCGCACCGGGCGGTGGCAGCGGGTGTCCTGAGAAATCCCGCTCTGGTCCTTCCAGTTTCTCCAGGGTCGTGGAAAAGGGAAACTTCTAAAAAAGCTGGGGCCATCTCGGGTGAGGGCCTATTTGACCCCAAGCAGTGAAATTCTGCTCTTGGATGAGTCTCCCGAACCTATAAAGTTTTTCGGAAATGCCTTACTCTCCGCGGCAGAGCAGCAGAGATAAAAGATAATGACCTCTGAGAATGTGGGAAGCCTAGATTTATTTCATCTCAGTAGATAACTCGACGTGTGCTGGGAGAAATGAAATTGCCAGGAAAACTGAAGATCTTGGAGTCAAATTCTAGCAAAAGAGTATTGGTAATAGTAATAGTCAAGGCACTAAAGCGGTGCAGAGTATCTTCAGCAGAAGAGTCGGGATAAGGTTTCTCCTCTGTGTTTCCAGGTGTGATACACGGGGTTGAGAGCAGGGTGGTGGGAAGACAGAAATCAGAAAGAGGGGTGCGACCTTGAGTTCTGTCACTTTGGACTCAGCATCCGCATCTGTTAAGTAACGGGGGAAAGGCCTCCAGCGATGGCTGGTTTCCAGGTCTGATCATTGACTGGTTTAACAGAACAGGACGTACCCAGCGCAGTCCGCGCTCAGCAGTTGAACTTGATGGAGCCCTTTCTCCAAGCTGCTAGCTCACCCACAGCGAGCTGGGAGGCAGAGAAGTGTTACAGTGCTGCGTCCCGGGGGTCTCAGTATGGGGATTTTTGCTGTTAATAACTAATTTTTAATTGAAAAAGTAATAAGAACAGATGCTTTTATTTTAATCCACAAATAGTAAGCAATGCAACCTAAGTTCCTAAAAGTAACTTTCTAAAGGACAAAATCTCTCACCCCAGACCTTAGTTTACAAACCATCTACCCAGTCGCATTTGTGTTTACCTACCTCTTACCTGTCCAGGTAGAATACAGTCACACAAGAACATGTAGGCTTCCCAGGTGGCCCTAGTGATAAGGAACCCACCTGGCAATGCAGAAGACAAAAGAGGCCTGGGTTCGATCCCTGGGTCAGGAAGATCCTCTGGAAAAGAGAATGACTAACCACTCCAGTATTTTTCTTGGAAAATCCCATGGATGGAGGGAGCAACCTAGTGAGCTACAGTCCATGTGGTCACAAAGAGTTGGACACAACGGAGTGACTAACACTTTTCAAGCATATGTATGTGTTTTACATTTTGCCTTTTTAACCTAACTTAAAAAGCAGAGATGGGGATGACCCAGAGAGATGTTGTGGGGAAGGAGGTGGGAGGGGGGGTCATGTTTGGGAACGCATGTAAGAATTAAAGATTTTAAAATTTAAAAAATTAAAAAAAAAAAAAAGCAGAGACATTACTTTGCCAACAAAGGTGCATCTAGTCAAGGCTCTGGTTTTTCCAGTAGTCATGTATGGATGTGAGAGTTGGACTATAAAGAAAGCTGAGCACTGGAGAATTGATGCTTTGAACTGTGGTGTTGGAGAAGACTCTTGAGAATGCCTTGGACTGCAAGGAGATCCAACCAGTCCATCCTAAAGGAAATCAGTCCTGAATATTCATTGGAAGGACTGATGCTGAAGCTGAAACACCAAACTCTGGCCACCTGATGTGAAGAGCTGACTCATTGGAAAAGACCCTGATGCTGGGAAAGATTGAAGGTGGGAGGAGAAGGGGATGAGAGAGGATGAGATGGTTGGATGGCATCACTGACTCAATGGACATGGGTTTGAGGGAACTCCGGGAGTTGGTGATGGACAGGGAGGCCTGGCGTGCTGCAGTCCATGGGGTCGCAAAGAGTTGGACATGACTGAGCAAGTGAACTGAACTGAATCTAACTTATCTTAGAGATCACCCTATTTCAACATGTGTATTATTCTTTTGGGGGCTACTTCATTGTCTCCATTTATTCCATTAAAATGTAATAACCAGTCTCCTGTATTGGACATAGGATTTGTTGTCAGACGTTGGCAGTGCTGTCATGCACATGCTGTTCATTTCTACATTCAACAATTACTATTTGAATTCCTAAAATTTGCTTGGCAGTTCACAAAAGACAGAAACCGGGACAAATGGGGCTTCTTCCATCACCAATTGGGTATGATAGTATGTGTCTGTCTTTGTATAAAAATAGGAAAATCCTGACAAGATAAGTTCAAAACTTGAACAGTTGATGTGCTATGTGCATTCTCAATGTTGATGAATAAACCAGTTGTCAAAGTGTTTGCATTATTTTATCACTTCTATATTACATAGTGGCGTCTTTCCTCATGTTATCATCCACTGTGTCATCAAACTTTATGATCCGTGTGTCAACCTGCTAGGTGATGAACTGGTTCCCATTATTATTATAATATGCATTTGTTTAATTATAAATGAGGATAATCATCTTTCATATAATTAACATTTTAAAATTCTTTTCTAATTAACTGCTTGTTTTGCTATTTGTTTTCTTCTACTTCGCTTACATAAAATACAAAACATCTTATTCATAAAATATCTTCATGTGTTAAAGAAAATAGGCTGTTGGCCTAGTTTCCGTCTTTTGACACTGTTAGTGCTATTTTCTTTCTGTGCAGAATTTTAAAGTTTTTATGTCATCAAATGTATTGATTTCATTGTTCTGTGATTGCTTTTAGTTTCATAAGCTCTTCTACAAAATTTTCTCTAGTAATTTATGGCTTCACTTTTTATGTTGGGGTTGTCGATCTACTGGGCTTTAGTTTGATCTTAGGAATGAAATAGGAGCCTGCCTATTTCCTTTGCTTGTCAGATGGCTACCTAGGTGTCTTGATACTTACTCACCTGCTACTAAATATGAAGAAACAATCTCAGTTTCCATGAAAAGTATAGTTCAAATGGTAAATTAAACATGTATAGTAGCTAACAATTAAAAGTGTATGATTTACAGATATCAATTTTGGTTGCATTAAAAAAAATTATTTATTTATTTATTTTGGGCTGTGCTGGGTCTTTATTGCTGTGTGGGCTGTTCTCTAGTTTTGGGAAGTGGGGCCACTCTCCACTTGCAGTGTGTCGGCTTCTCACGGGATGGCTTCTCTTGTTCTGGAGCACAGGCTTTAGGGCGCTCAGGCTTCTGTAGTTGCAGGGCAAGGGCTCAGTGGTTTCAGCTCCCATGCTTTAGAGCATAGGCTCAATAGTTGTGGCACATGGGCTTAGAGCTCTGCAGCATGTGGGATCATCCTGGACCAGGGATCAAACCTGGGTCTCCTGCACTGGCAGGTGGATTCTTTACCACTGAGCCACCAGGGAAGCCCTCATTTTGGTTGCTTTTTAAAAGTAACATCTAAATAGAAGATGAAATAAAATTATCTCCTGCCTCTGTGTTATGTTTTTCCCATATTATTTATTTTCCTGAATTGTTTTCATTGCATCATGTCCTTAAGGAACTGGCTAACTGGACCTTGTCCAAATTGACTGGAAAGGAATCAAGTTTCTGTGAACTCTTTGACCTATTTTTCTGCCAACTTGAAAGGAAAGAGGGTTAGAGTGTGAAACTATTTCTTCATTTTCCTCCACAAAAGCAGTTAATTCAGTTCACATTGCTTTATTTAAAATACAAAAGCTGTACAGTTTTAGTGTTTGAAGAAAACAAGTTTTAATGAAATTTTTCATTATTCTAGTTTTTGTATTTGAAGTTATAACAAATTAGTGATTATTTAGAATGCTAATAACTTTAGAGTGCCAGTTACTTTAGTGAGTAGCATTTGTGTGGATTATCTCATTATTATCCTATTTTAGAATAAACTGAGGCATAAAGAGTAAGTAACCTGTTCAGAATCACAGCTGTTGAGTGGTAGAGCAAGAATTTGAACTTGAGTTGAACTCAGGGGATCCTGTACTCTTAAGAGCACTACACTTGCCTCATGTCTTTGAAACAACCGGCTGTTAACCTCTGTCTGTCTTGTATATTCTTGTGAATTCTTGTCTTTCACAAGTGAATATTCCTCTTTATATTTTTGTTCCATGTGATATGACTTTTTATTCTTTAATTATTTTTATAGTTTTCCCAAGACTTGAAAGTTTTCAGAATTCCATTGACTCTCCGTACTAATTTCCCACTAAATGCAGCTTCTTTTCTAAATTTAATTTTAAAATATTAATTTATTTGTTTTACTTGGAGGCTAACTACTTTACAGTATTGTAGTGGTTTTTGCCCTACATTGGCATGAATCAGCCATGGGTGTACATGTGTTCCCCATCCTGAACCCCCCCTCCTACCTCCCTCCCCATCCCTCATGGTCATCCCGGTGTACCAGCCCTGAGCACCCTGTCTCATGCATTGAACCTGGACTGGCGATCTGTTTCACATATGATAATATACATGTTTCAGTGCTATTCTCTCAAATCATCCTACCCTTGCCTCTCCCACAGAGTCCAAAAGACTATCCTATATGTCTGTGTCTCTTTTGCTGTCTCGCATATAGGGTAATTGTTACCATCTTTCTAAATGCAGTATATATGCATTAGTATAAAGATCAAATTGCCAACATCCGCTGGATCATGGAAAACCAAGAGAGTTCCAGAAAAACATCTATTTCTGCTTTATTGGCTATGCCAAAGCCTTTGATTGTATGGATCACAATAAACTGTGGAAAATTCTGAAAGACATGGGAATACCAGACCATCTGACCTGCCTCTTGAGAAATCTGTATGCAGGCTAGGAAGCAACAGTTAGAACTGGACATGGAACAACAGACTGGTTCCAAATAGGAAAAGGAGTACATCAAGGCTGTATATTGTCACCCGGCTTATTTAACTTCTATGCAGAGTACATCATGAGAAACGCTGGGCTGGAAGAAGCACAAGCTGGAATCAAGGTTGCTGGGAGAAATATCAATAACCTCAGATATGCAGATGACACCACCCTTATGGCAGAAAGTGAAGAGGAACTTAAGAGCCCCTGATGAAAGTGAAAGAGGAGAGCCAAAAAGTTGGCTTAAAGTTCAACTTCTAGAAAACTAAGATCATGGCATGCAGTCCCATCAGTTCATGGCAAATGGATGGGGAAACAGTGGAAACAGTGTCAGACTTTATTTTTTTGGGCTCCAAAACCACTGCAGATGGTGATTGCAGCCATGATATTAAAAGACGCTTACTCCTTGGAAGAAAAGTTTTGACCAACCTAGATAGCATATTCAAAAGCAGAGACATTACTTTGCCAAAAAAGGTCCATCTAGTCAAGGCTATGGTTTTTCCTGTGGTCATGTATGGATGTGAGAGTTGGACTGTGAAGAAAGCTGAGCGCTGAGGAATTGATGCTTTTGAACTGTGGTGTTGGAGAAGACTCTTGAGAGTCCCTTGGACTGCAAGGAGATCCAACCTGTCCATCCTAAAGGAGACCGGTTCTGGGTGCTCATTGGAAGGAATTATGCTAAAGCTGAAACCCCTATACTTTGGCCACCTCATGTGAAGAGTTGACTCATTGGAAAAGACCCTGATGCTGGGAGGGATTGGGGACTGGAGGAGAAGGGGGCGACAGAGGATGAGATGGCTGGATGGCATCACCGACTTGATGCTCATGAGTTTGAGTGAACTCTGGGAGTTGGTAATGGACAGGGAGGCCTGGTGTGCTGCGATTCATGGGATTGCAAAGAGTTGGACACGACTGAGCAACTGAACTGAACTGATGGTAGTTCTATTTCCAGCTTTCTAAGGAATCTCCACACTCTTCGCCATAGTGTCCGTACTAGTTTGGATTCCCAACAATAGTGTAACAGTTTTCCCTTTTCTCCACACCCTCTCCAGCATTTATTGTTTGTAGACTTTTTGATAGCAGTCATTCTGACTGGCGTCAGATGGTACCTCATTCTGCTTTTGATTTGCATTTCTCTGATAATGAGTGATGTTGAGCATGTTTTCATGCGTCTGTTAGCCATCTGCATGTCTTTTTTTGGAGAAATGTCTGTTTAGTTCTTTGGCCCATTTTTTTAACTGGGTTTATTTTTCTGGAATTGAGCTGCAGGAGCTGCTTGTTTATTTTGGAGATTAATTCTTTGTCAATTGCTTCGTTTGCTATTATTTTCTCTCATTCTGAAAGTTGTCTTTTCACCTTGCTTATAGTTTCCTTCGTTGTGCAAAAGCTTTTAGGTTTAATTAGGTCCCATTTGTTTATTTTTGCTTTTACTCTGGGAGCTGGGTCATAGAGGATCCTGCTATGATTTATGTCAGAGAGTGTTTTGCCTATGTTTTCCTCTAGGAGCTTTATCATTTCTGATCTTACATTTAGATCTTTAATCCATCTTGAGTTTATTTTTGTGTATGGTGATAGGAAGTGTTCTAGTTTCATTCTTTTACAAGTGGTTGATCAGCACCACTTGTTAAAGGATTGTCTTTTCGCCATTGTATATTCTTGCCTCCTTTGTCAAAGATAAGGTGTCCATAGGCATGTGGATTTATCTCTGGGCTTTCTATTTTGTTCCATTGATCTATATTTCTGTCTTTGTGCCAGTACCATACTGTCTTGATGACTGGAGCGCAAGTTGATTCCTCCAGTTCCATTCTTCTTTCTCAAGATTGTTTTGGCCATTTAAAGTTTTTTGTATTTCCATACAAACTGTGAAATTATTTGTGCTAATTCTCTGAAAAATACCGTTGGTAGCTTGATAGGGATTGCATTGAATCTATAGTTTGCTTTGGGTAGTATACTCATTTTCACTATATTGATTCTTCCAATCCATAAACATGGTATATTTCTCCATCTCTTTGTGTCCTCTTTGATTTCTTTCATCAGTGTTTATATATAAGTCTTTTGTTTGTTTAGGTAGATTTATTCCTAAGTATTTTATTCTTTTTGTTGCAATGGTGAATGGAATTGTTTTCTTAATTTCTCTGTTTTCTCACTGTTATTGTATAGGAATGCAAGGGATTTCTCTGTGTTAATTTTATATCCTGAAACTTTACTATATTCATTGATTAGCTCTAGTAATTTTCTGATGGAGTCTTTAGGGTTTTCTATATAGAGAATCATGTCATCTGCAAACAGTGAGAGTTTTATTTTTCTTTTCCAATCTGGATTCCTTTTATTTCTTTTTCTTCTCTGACTGCTGTGCCAAAAACTTCCAAAACTATGTTGAATAGTAGTGGTGAGAGTGTACACCCTTGTCTTGTTCCTGACTTTAGGGTAAATGCTTTCAAATTTTCACCATTGAGGATAATGTTTGCTGTGGGTTTGTCATATATAGCTTTTATTAATTTGAAGTATGTTCCTTCTATTCCTGCTTTCTGGAGGTTTTTTTTTTTTTCAATCATATATGGATGTTGAATTTTGTCAAAGGCTTTCTTTACATCTATTGAGATAATCATATGGTTTTTATTTTTCAATTTGTTAATGTGGTGTATCACATTGATTGATTTGTGGATATTAAAGAATCCTTTCATCCCTGGGATAAAGCCCACTTGGTCATGATATATAATCTTTTTAATATGTTGTTGGATTCTGTTTCCTATAATTTTGTTAAGGATTTTTGCATCTGTATTCATCAGTGATATTGGCCTGTAGTTTTCTTTTTTTGTGGCATCTTTGTCTGGTTTTGGTATTAGGGTAATGGTGGCTTCATATAAATGAGGTTGGCAGTTTACCTTCCTCTGCAGTTTTCTGGCAGAGAAGGCAATGGCAACCCACTCCAGTACTCTTGCCTGGGAAATCCCATGGGTGGAGGAGCCTGGTAGGCTACAGTCCATGGGGTTGCTAAGAGTCGGACACGACTGAGCGATTTCACTTTCACTTTTCACTTTCATGCATTGGAGAAGGAAATGGGAATCTACTTCAGTGTTCTTGCCTGGAGAATCCCAGGGACGGAGGAGCCTGATGGGCTGCCGTCTATGGGGTCGCACAGCGTCAGACATGACTGATAAGACTTAGCAGCAGCAGCAGCAGCAATTTTCTGGAAGAGTTTGAGTAGGATAGGTGTTAGCTCTTCTCTAAATTTTTGGTAGAATTCAGCTGTGAAGCCATCTGGTGCTGGCTTTTGGTTGCTGGAATAGTTCTGAGTATAGTTGATTTCTGTGCTTGTGACGGGTCTGTTAAGATTTTCCATTTCTTCTTGGTTCAGTTTTGGAAAGTTATACTTTTCTAAGAATTTGTCCATTTCTTCCAATTTGTCCATTTTTTGGCATATAGTTGCTGATGGTAGTCTCTTATGAACCTTAGTATTTCTGTGTTGTCCATTGTGATTTCTCCATTTTCTTTTCTGATTTTGTTGATTTGATTTTTCTTCCTTTTTTTCTTGGTGAGTCTGGCTAATGGTTTGTCTATTTTATTTATCTTCTCAAAGAACCAGCTTTTAGCTTTGTTAATTTTTGCTATGGTCTCCTTTGTTTCTTTTTCATTTATTTCTGCCCTAACTTTTATGATTTCTTTCCTTCTACTAACCCTGGTGTTCTTCATTTCTTCCTTTTCTAGTTGCTTTAGGTGTAGAGTTAGGTTATTTATTTGATTTTTATCTTGTTTCTTGAGGTAAGGTTGTATTGCTATGAACCTTCTCCTTAGCACTGCTTTTACTGAGTCCCATAGGTTTGGGGACCTATTGTTGTGTTTTCACTTTAATGAAAAACAAAACATTGTTGTGTTTTCATTTTAATTCATTTCTATGAGTATTTTGATTTCTTTTTCAATTTCTTATGTGATTTGTTGGTTATTCAGACGCGTGTTGTTTAGCCTCCATATGCTTCTATTTTTAATATTTTTTTCCTGTAGTTTACATCTAATCTTAATGCATTGTGATCAGTAACAATGCTTGGAATGATTTCAATTTTTTTGAACTTACCAAGGCTAGATTTATGGCCCAGGATTTGATCTATCCTGGAGAAGGTTCCGTGTGCACTTGAGAAACAGGTGAAATTCATTGTTTTGGGGTGAAATGTCCTATAGATATCAATTAAGTCAAAGTGGTCCATTGTATCATTTAAAGTTTGTGTTTCCTTGCTAATTTTCTGTTTAGTTGATCTGTCCATAGGTGTGAGTGGAGTATTAAAGTCTCCCACTATTATTGTGTTACTGTTAATTTCCCCTTTCTTACTTGTTAGCATTTGTCTTACATATTGCAGTGCTTCTGTGTTGGGTGCATATATGTTTATAATTGTTATATCTTCTTCTTGGATTGATCCTTTGATCATTATGTAGTGTCCTTCTTTGTCTCTTTTCACAACCTTTATTTCAAAGTCTATTTTATCTGATATGAGTATTGCTGGTCCTGCTTTCTTTTGGTCTCTATTTGCGTGAAATCTCTTTTTCCAGCCCTTCACTTTCAGTCTGTATGTGTCCCTTATTTTGAGGTGGGTCTCTTGTAGATAGCATATATAGGGTCTTGTTTTTGTATCCGTTCAGCCAGTCTTTGTCTTTTAGTTGGAGCATTCAGCCCATTTACATTTAAGGTAATTATTGATAACTATGATCCTGTTGCCATTTACTTTGTTGTTTTGGGTTTGAGTTTATACACCTTTTCTATGTTTCCTGTCTAGAGAAGATCCTTTAGCATTTATTGAAGAGCTGGTTTGGTGGTGCTGAATTCTCTCAGCTTTTGCTTGTCTGCAAAGCTTTTGATTTCTCCTTCATATTTGAATGAGATCTTTGCTGGATATAGTAATCTGGGTTGTAGGTTTTTTTCTTTCAACACTTCAAGTATGCCCTGCCATTCCCTTCTGGCCTGAAGAGTTTCTGTTGAAAGATCAGCTGTTATCCTTATGTTATTTGTTGTTTTCCCCTTTCTGCTTTTAATATTTGTTCTTTGTGTTTGATCTTCATTAGTTTGATGAATATGTGTCTTGGGATGTTTCACCTTGGGTTTATCCTGTTTGGGACTCTCTGGGTTTCTTGGATTTGGGTGGCTATTTCCTTCTCCATTTTAGGGAAGTTTTCAACTATTATCTCCTCAAGTATTTTCTCATGGCCTTTCTTTTTGTCTTCTTATTCTGGGACTCCTATGATTCGAATGTTGGGGCATTTGACATTGTCCCAGAGGTCTCTGAGGTTGTCCTCATTTCTTTTAATTCTTTTTCCCTCTCTGCTTCATTTATTTCCACCTTTCTATCTTCCACCTCACTTATCCTATCTTCTGCCTCAGTTATTCTACTGTTGGTTCCCTCCAGAGTGTTTTTTATCTCAGTTATTGCATTATTTACTATATATTGACTCTTTTTTATTTCTTCTAGGTCCTTGTTAAACTGTTCTTGCATCTTCTCAATCTTTGACTCCAGACTATTTATCTGTAACTCCATTTTGTTTTCAAGATTTTGGATCATTTTTATTATCATTATTCTGAATTTTTTTTTCAGGTAGACTCACTATCTCCTCCTCTTTCCTTTGGTTTGGTGGGCACTTATCATGTTCCTTTACTTGCTGAATATTTCTCTGCCTTTTCATCTTGTTTGGATTGCTGTGTTTGAGGTGGCCTTTCTGTATGCTGGAAGTTTATGTTTCCTCTTTATTGTGGAGGTTCCTCCCTGTGGGTGGGGTTGGACGAGTGGCTTGTCATGGTTTCCTGGTGGGAATCTTGCGTCAGTGTTCTGGTGGGTGGAGCTGGATCTCTTCTCTCTGGAGTGCAATGAAGTGTCCAGTAGTGAGTTTTGAGATGTCTATGGGTTTGGTGTGACTTTGGGCAGCCTGTATATTAATTCTCAGGGCTATGTTCCTGTGTTGCTGGAGAATTAGTGTGGTATGTCTTGCTCTGGAACTTGTTGGCTCTTGGGTAGAGCTTGGTTTCAGAGCAGGTATGGAGGCTTTTGGATGAGCTCTTGTCGATTAATGTTCCCTGGAGTCAGGAGTTTTCTGGTGTTCTCAAGTTTTGAACTTAAGCCTCCTTCCTCTGGTTCAGTCTTATTCTTACAGTAGCCTCAAGATTTCTCCATCCATACAGCACCAATGATAAAACATCTAGGTTAATAGAGAAAAGATTGTCCACAGTGAGGGACACCCAGAGAGGTTCACAGAGTTACATGGAGGAGGGAGATAGAGGTGACCAGGAGGAGAAGAGGTGGAGTCAAAAGGGGAGAGAGCAAGCTAGCCAGTAATCACTTCCCTATGTGCTCTCCACAGTCTGGATCCCTCAGAGATGTTCACAGATTTACACAGAGAAGAGAGGAGGGAGGAAGGAGACAGGGGTGGCCAGGATAAAAGGGGGAACCAAAAGGAGAGAGACAGATCCAGCCAGTAATCAGTTCCCTAAGTATTCTCCACAGCCTGGAATACCCAAAGAGATTCACAAATTTGGGTAGAGAAGAGAAGCAGGAGGGAGGAGATAGAGGCGACTTGGGGCAAAAACGGAGAGTCAAAATGGGGAGAGGGCAATCAGGCCAGTAATCACATTCCAAAGTAAAAATGAGTACTGAAGATTTGATTCTTAAAGGTTGAAAATTGATAACAAATACCAAAAAGCAAAAATTAAAAATTTAGAGATTAAACTCTCAAAAATACATATTAAAAAAAAAACAAAATCACAAAATTATAAAATATATATATGAAATTTGCTTTAAAATGAAAAATAAAGAAGTAATAAAAGACTTAAAAAATTAAAAAAATGATAATAGTAAAAAAATATCTAGGAGTTTCTCTGGAGCTGTTACTGGCAGTGTGGGGTCAGTTCAGTTTCAGATAGTTCCTTGTTCCAGCTAATACTTCTCCTTGAGGTCTATATGCCCCTTCCAATGTAGTCTGTGCTAACTACAGGGTTTTAGTCTGTTGCACCTGTCACTTCCAAAGTGGTTCCCTCTGTTTATCTTGGCTTCTTCTGTTTGCAAATCTCTTCAGTGTCTAATTTCAACCCTGACACAAGGGGGCGAAGGTGGTCACTTATTTAGGCTCACTTGTTCAGTTGTGCTGTGGGGAGGGAGGAACACTGCAAACAAATATCACTGGTGTGTGTGGGGAGTGCTTGCAGTGTCTGGGCCACACTGGGTTTGCCCCCACTCCCGGCGTGTTTGCTTTCCCTGTCTCTACTGCTCAGGCTCCAAGTTGCTCTGCAGGGGAATTGTCTAAAGTGGGCCCTGGGTTGCGTGCACTTCTCAGGTCTAAGCCACTCAGGTTCAGCTTCTTGAGTACTCAACAAAGGCACAGACTTGGTCGGGCCTGGGTTTTGAGCCCTTCCCAGGTTTGAGCAGCTCAGGTGACCAGGTGCTCAGTGAGCACACACTCCCCAGGTGGGCAGTGCATCTTATCACCTCCCCTGTCCCAGCCGCTCAGTTTCCTGGGTGTGCAGCGGGAGCGCCATCTCAGGTGTGCCGTGTGTCTCCTCTGGGTAGCTGATCTCTGGCTGCGACCCTCCTGGCAGATGTCTACCGTCCGGGATCCCAGGAAGACTTGGTTAGCAACTTGGGAGCCTGCTCACTGTTTGCTAGAGGATGCCGTCTCTGGGGCCAAGATTGCCCGTTGCCTTCCGGCTCTGGCTGTCGCTTGCCTGCCTCTCTGCCTTCCAACAGGGATGGGCCAGTCTGCAGCTGGCTAGCTCTCCTCTGGTATTGGCTCAGTCCTTTGTTCTGTGAGCGAGCCCAACAGTGCCTTAGGTTAGAGCTTTTTGCAGGAAACTGCTCTCTCTCTCTTTTCCTTTTTTTCTCTCTCTGGCTATCCCACAGTTTGGATTGCTATCACAGTTAGCTCCCTCAGATTGTCCTCAGGGCATTCAGGCCTGGTCCTATCTCTAAGGAATGCAGTCCACGCCTCCCTGTCCAGTCCCTGCTTGCTGGTGGCTGATGCGAGCCTCTGGGCTACTTCTCCACTGGGCTTATGGTTAGGTGTGTAATCTGTGGGTATTATTTATTTATTTTCTCCTCCCACTTGTGTTGCCCTCTGAGATGCCAAAACTCCCCGCCAGTGAGAGGGTTTCCTGGTGTTTGGAAACTTCTCTTTCATGACTCCCTCCCCACGATGGGTCTCCATTCCTAACTCTTTTGTCTTTCTTTTTATCTTTTATATTTTGTCCTACCTCCTTTCAAAGACAATGGGCTGCCTTTCTGGGTGCCTGGTGTCCTCTGCCAGCATTCAGAAGTTGTTTTGTAGAATTTGCTCAGTCTTCAAATGATCTTTTGAAGAATTTGTGGGGGAGAAAGTGGTCTCCCTGTCATATTCCTCTGCCATCTTAGGGCTGCCTGCTAAATACAGCTTCTTTTGTAAAGTTTACCTTATCAAGAGTCAGTTTCAGTCTCCACTCTGCTCCTGATAGTTACTGCCCTCCCATTAATGTGTAATTTCTTCGAACTTTAGTTTTCCTACCCACAATATGGGGTAACCATAGTTACCTCTCAGAATGGTCATGAGCAAGAATTGAAATGATGCAGTTAAATCCTGGAAAAGTGGCACAAAGATGGTTGTAACTTTATTTGAAAGTATGTACTCTGTTATGAAGCATGGCTAAGATAAGCTATAACTTTTTATCTTATTTATTGCTAATGGTGGTACAAAACAGGTGCCTTTGGGGAATGCATATTCACTTGCATGTGGTTTTTTTGTTGCTGTGGACTTTATGTTGTTTGTTGGATAACTGCTGAGTAGCAGTTTACATAATTTTACGTAATTTATTTATGTAAGCTGGACCTTTGAATTTATCAGTGAAAAGGTAATTAATCAAATATCCAGGAAGTAGAGCTCTCAGTTTGCAAAAATTGTCAAAAGTATGAGGGTAATTTGTACATCTTCCAACACATCTGCTTTAATCATATATTTATTTATTCTTTCACTCAATACATGTACCTATTTCCTGAGTGCCCAGAATTCTGCAGAGATCAATGAGCCGAAGAACCCAGCTCTCTTACTCGAAAGATCCCTTTTAATAAAGCTATAATTTTTTATTTTCCCATGGGAAAATGAACATTTTTTTTAAAAGTATTACTTTATTTTTGGCTCTGCCGCATCTCTGTTGCTACCTGCGGGCTTTCTCTAGTTGCGGTAGGTGAGGCCTACGCTTCTTTGTGGGGCTTGGGCTTCTCTTTGAGGTGCTTTCTCTCATGGAGCATGGGCTCTAGGTGCATGGGCGTCAGTATTTGCAGCATGAGGGCTCAGTAGTTGTGGCTCCTGGGCTTAGTTGCTCCATGGCATGCAGAATCTTCCCAGACCAGGGATCAAACCTGTGTCCCCTACACTGGCAGGTGGATTCCTATCCACTGTATCACCAGGGAAGTTAAAATTGTTATTTCTTTATTGGCGCTCCTATGGTGCTTCTTGTGTTTTGCTCGAGTCAAAGTTTAAAGAACTATTTTTACATCCGAGGGAAGTATCAAAAAAGTGATGAACATTGAAGATGCTATTAACACTTATTCCCATGCCCACTAAGACAGAAGGAGGAAGCGAAATTCATCTGGTGCATAGAATGAATGCATTAGGATCTACAATGTGTCTTTTGTTCTTGCTGCATTTGGAAACTGCTTTTTAGGTCACCAATTATTTCTTTGTTGGCAAATTTACTGATTTTTTTCCTTTCTAACCTCTCTGTTGCATTTAACTCTTAGTAACATTAAGGCAAGTTTATTAAATACAAACATGACAGAGTGAGAGAAAGAAAGAGAGGGAAACAGAGAAGCAGAGCAAAACAGATGCCATTTCCCTCCCGTCTATGCATCATGGCACCAGTTCTCCTGTGGTGCAACCAGATTCTCTTTTCCTCCAGCCATTCCCAGCCATTGACATCCCCCCAAGGCTTGGTTTTTTTAAACTTGTAGGTTCTCCTCCAGATCATTGCTACTTTGTGAATACAGTTATCATGTTTATTCCAATGACTCAGAAGCAAAATTTGTCCTTTCCTATGATCTGAACTTTGGTTCCACATTGCTAATAGATCTCTTTAAACTCAAAACAAATATATTGTCATTTTAGAAAAACTGAAAATCATGAAGAGATCTATTGAAATATAGTACATTTTAAAAGTGTAATTTGAGGTAAGTATTCTCCACAATGGACATCCCAGGTGGCAGTAGTGGTAAAAAATCTTGCCCCCCGCCTCGCCCCCGCAACAATGCAAAAGACAGACGTAGCAGACTCTGGTTTGATCCTTGGGTCAGGAAGATTCCCTGGAGGAGCAAATGGCAACCCATTCTGGTATTCTTGCCTAGGAAATCCCATGGACAGAAGCGCCTGGCAGGCTACAGTCCATGGGGTTGCAAAGAGTTAGGCATGACTAAAATGACTTAGCATGTATGCACGTGGTGTCTGGATCCCAAAAAGCAAAAAAAGAGGCTTCTTACCCTAGCACAGTGTCACTTCTGTCAAAGGGAGATGAGAGGCCAGCTCAGCTTCCAGAGGAAGGAATCAATGGACTCCACTACCTGGTGGAATTGGGACATATGTACACTGGATGGAGGGCACTTTAAAATATTTATTTATTTATTTTTGACTGTACCATGCAGCTTGTGAGATTAGTTCCCTACCAGGGATCAAACCCGAGCCGCCTGCACTGGAAGCAGGAAGTCTTAACCAGTGGACCACCAGGGAAGTCCCCAAAGGAAGGCATCGTTGACAGCTGTCTTTGGGAGTCTCTTTACCATCAGTTCAGTTCAGTTCAGTCGTTCACTCATGTCCAGCTCCTCGTGACCCAATGAATCGCAGCACGCCAGGCCTCCCTGTCCATCACCAACTCCCGGAGCTCACTCAGACTCACATCCATTGAGTCCATGATGCCATTCAGCCATCTCATCCTCTGTCGTCCCCTTCTCCTCCTGCCCCCAATCCCTCCCAGCATCAGAGTCTTTTCCAATGAGTCAACTCTTCACATGAGGTGGCCAAAGTACTGGGAGCTGCAGCTTTAGCATCATTCCTTCCAAAGAAATCCCAGGGTTGATCTCCTTCAGAATGGACTGGTTGGATTTCCTTGCAGTCCAAGGGACTCTCAAGAGTCTTCTCCAACACCACAGTTCAAAAGCATCAATTCTTTGGTGCTCAGCCTTCTTCACAGTCCAACTCTCACATCCATACATGACCACAGGAAAAACCATAGCCTTGACTAGACGGACCTTAGTTGGCAAAGTAATGTCTCTGCTTTTGAATATGCTATCTAGGTTGGTCATAACTTTTCTTCCAAGCAGTAAGCGTCTTTTAATTTCATGGCTGCAGTCACCATCTGCAGTGATTTTGGAGCCCCCCAAAATAAAGTCTGACACTGTTTCTACTGTTTCCCCATCTATTTCCCATGAAGTGATGGGACCGGCTGCCATGATCTTCGTTTTCTGAATGTTGAGCTTTAAGCCAACTTTTTCGCTCTCCTCTTTCACTTTCATCAAGAGGCATTTTAGTTCCTCTTCACTTTCTGCCATAAGGGTAGTGTCATCTGCATATCTGAGGTTATTGATATTTCTCCAGACAATCTTGATTCCAGCTTGTGTTTCTTCCAGTCCAGCATTTCTCATGATGTACTCTGCATAGAAGTTAAATAAGCAGAGTGACAATATACAACCTTGATGTACTCCTTTTCCTATTTGGAACCAGTCTGTTGTTCCATGTGCAGTTCTAACTGTTGCTTCCTGACGTGCATACAGATTTCTCAAGAGGCAGGTTAGGTGGTCTGGTATTCCCATCTCTTTCAGAATTTTCCACAGTTTAATGTGGTCCACACAGTCAAAGGCTTTGACATAGTCAGTAAAGCAGAAATAGATGTTTTTCTGGAACTCTCTTGCTTTTTCCATGATCCAGTGGATGTTGGCAATTTGATCTCTGGTTCCTCTGCCTTTTCTAAATCCAGCTTGAACATCAGGGAGTTCACGGTTCAGGTATTGCTGAAGCCTGGCTTGGAGAATTTTGAGCATTACTTTACTAGCATGTGAGATGAGTGCAATTGTGTGGCAGTTTGAGCATTCTTTGGCATTGCCTTTCTTTGGAATTGGAATGAAAACTGACCTTTTCCAGTCCTGTGGCCACTGCTGAGTTTTCTAAATTTGCTTTCATATTGAGTACAGCACTTTCACAGCATCATCTTTCAGGGTTTGAAACAGCTCAACTGGAATTCCATCACCTCCACTAGCTTTGTTCATAGTGATGCTTTCTAAGGCCCACTTGACTTCACATTCCAAGATGTCTGGCTCTAGATTAGTGATCACATCATCATGATTATCTGGGTCGTGAAGATCTTTTTTGTACAGTTCTTCCATGTATTCTTGCTACCTCTTCTTAATATCTTCTGCTTCTGTTAGGTCCATACCATTTCTGTCCTTTATCGAGCCCATCTTTGTATGAAATTTTCCCTTGGTATCTCTAATTTTCTTGAAGAGATCTCTAGTCTTTCCCATTCTGTTGTTTTCCTCTATTTCTTTGCATTGATCACTGAAGAAGGCTTTCTTATCCCTTCTTGCTATTCTTTGGAACTCTGCATTCAGATGCTTATATCTTTCCTTTTCGCCTCTCTTCTTTTCACAGCTATTTGTAAGGCCTCCCCAGACAGCCATTTTGCTTTTTTGCATTTCTTTTCCATAGGGATGGTCTTGATCCCTGTCTCCTGTACAATGTCACGAACCTCATTCCATAGTTCATCAGGCACTCTATCAGATCTAGTCCCTTAAATCTATTTCTCACTTCCACTGTATAATCATAAGGGATTTGATTTAGGTCATACCTGAATGGTCTAGCAGTTTTCCCTACTTTCTTCAATTTGAGTCTGAATTTGGTAATAAGGAGTTTATGATCTGAGCCACAGTCAGCTCCTGGTCTTGTTTTTGTTGACTGTATAGAGCTTCTCCATCTTTGGCTGCAAAGAATGTCATCAATCTGATTTCGGTGTTGACCATCTGGTGGTGTCCATGTGTAGAGTCTTCTCTTGTGTTGTTGGAAGAGGGTGTTTGCTATGACCAGTGCATTTTCTTGGCGAAACTCTATTAGTCTTTGCCCTGCTTCATTCCGCATTCCAAGGCCAAATTTGCCTGTTATTCCTGGTGTTTCTTGACTTCCTACTTTTGCATTCCAGTCCCCTATAATGAAAAGGACATCTGTTTTGGGTGTTAGTTCTACAAGGTCTTGTAGGTCTTCATAAAACCGTTCAACTTCAGTTTCTTCAGCATTACTGGTTGGGGCATAGACTTGGATAACTGTGATATTGAATGGTTTGCCTTGGAGATGAACAGAGATCATTCTGTCTGAGATTGCATCCAAGTACTGCATTTCGGACTCTTTTGTTGACCATGATGGCTACTCCATTTCTTCTGAGGGATTCCTGCCCACAGTAGTAGATATAATAGTCATCTGAGTTAAATTCACCCATTCCAGTCCATTTTAGTTCACTGATTCCTAGAATGTCGACGTTCACCCTTGCCATCTCTTGTTTGACCACTTCCAATTTGCCTTGATTCATGGACCTGACATTCCAGGTTCCTATGCAATATTGCTCTTTACAGCATCAGATCTTGCTTTTATCACCAGTGACATCCACAACTGGGTATTGTTTTTGCTTTGGCTCCATCCCTTCATTCTTTCTTTAGTTATTTCTCCACTGATCTCCAGTAGCATATTGGGCACCTAATGACCTGGGGAGTTCCTCTTTTGGTATCCTATCATTTTGCCTTTTCATACTGTTCATGTTGGGACTGCACACTTTCACTGCCGAGGGCCTGGGTTCAATGCCTGGTTGGGGAACTGACATCCCAGAAGCCATGTAACGTGGCCAAAAAAAAAAAAAAAAAAAATTCCTCCCAGCCCTGAAGTGTGGAGAAATGTCCAGGCTTCCATGCTGGGCAGGGGGAAAGCTGGAGGTCACATAAAAATCCCTCTACTTTGAGTTTGTGACTAATTCCTATCATCCAAAATCTTGGATGAAGAGTACTTTTAGTTTTTGCAGCTAAATAAATACTCCAGGTTAAAATCCTGTCATAATAGATTTTGTGATCTAGAGTTCTATTAGCTTGGCAAGGGCCCTACATGATGCCAAGACTTTCCCATCACTCTTATAAAAGGCTTACCGTGTATGCTATCTGTAAACAATTTGTATTTTATTTTTTAGTTACTTAAAAACTATTTTAAGTGGAGAGCAGAATGTCCAGAAATAAGTGCAGATCTCCACCCTAGAAGCATCCTTGGCCTCCTGAAGGCGGGCTATGTCGGTGTCCTGAGAGCCCGAGACCCCACCGGCAGCAAAGTTCTGATCTACAGAATTGGTAAGTCACACACGCCTCCTCTTTTCTATTTCTCTTGACTGCCATGTCAGAAGCTTCCATGAGTTCATATTTAAGAGTTTGGCTTTTTAACTTTTAACTTGGGTTTTGTTGTTGTCACTTAGTCATTAGGTCATTAAGTCATTAAGCAGGGCTCTCTTGGTGGCTCAGAGGCAAAGAATCTGCCGGCTAATTCAGGAGACAGGGTCTTCCCTGGTCTGGGAAGATTCTACATGCCTTGGAGCAACTAAGTCCATATGCCACAACTACTGAACCTGTGCTCCTAAAGTCCGGGAGATGCAACTACTGAGCTTATGTGGTGTCCCAGTTACTGAATCCAAAAGGCTCTAGAGCCTGTGCTCAGCAACAAGAGAAGCCACCATAGGGAGAAGCCCACACACCGCAACTAGGGAGCAGCCCCCACTCACCACAAGTGCAGAAAAGCCCAAGCAGCAACAAACACTCAGCATAGCCAAATAAATAAATAAACAAATTGTAAAAGCAAAGAGCAATCCCATTGTGCCTTCCTAGGAATACCTCTGATTATTGCTTCTGTTTCTTTGCCTTCATAATTTCCCATGCTATTACACACTACCCATTGACATCTAAATCTGTTAGGGTCAGCCAGAATTCCCTCCTCAATCCCATGAGACCCTTTGGCCTCCAACTCAGCCACCTCCCCACACTTCCCATTCTCAGCCACACTTTTTAAGTTAGTCATGTTCACCATTCACATTTTCTCATAGCTCCTCTCAACATCCCCTGCACTGGTTTCACTCCCATCTTTCTGCTGAAATGACCTTAGCAAATCATCAGTGATCATCTTTTCCCAGCAAACCTCTTCCTCTCTGATACCACAGTCTCCTGGTGTTTTCTTCCAACTTAACTGTTTATTCTTAGTCTCCTTCACTGGCACTACATATTCTACTTCAGATTCTGAAATTCTTTTAGATATTGGCTCCAGCCTCCTCTTCTTATCTATATATCTCTGTACTACAACAGAGAGAAATGTTAAGTCCACAATAATCACTGCCATAGGCCTATATATAACCACAAAATCCCTGAGATTTATATCTTCAGCCCATCCTCTCTTTGTTTCTCAATCCTCCAGACAACCAGTTCCCTGTCTCAACTGTATCCGCCTGGACATTTCACCAGCACTATTTTAATGTGTTCAAAACTGCCTATAATCTTTCCTTCCCCAACCATTTCTCTTCCAGTATATCTCAACAAATGGTACCACCATTCTACCTGATTGTCTAAGCCAGAAACTTGGGTATTTTTAGAATTTTACCTTTCCTTAGTCAAAAATCTTTTTCCTCCCTTCATCTTGTTAGGTATGGCACCAAACTTTTAATCTGAAGATTTGCATCTTTTTGCAGCTCTGGAAGAATTTTCCTTTCCCCTCTGTTGCCTATTACCAGAACTCTGATGAGTTGGATTTTGAAACCTCTGTATCTAGCTGCCTGTCTCTTACCTTTTTATTCATACATGCTGACTTCTAGCTCTCCTATGCTGAAACTGAGAGAATTTCTCACCTCGATATTCCAGACCCTTATTCACTTGTTGGCTGCGTGTTTTCTGACAGTTGTCCTATTAACAGAGATTTGCTCGAATTGTCATTTTATTTCCAAGATCTCAACTGATTCTTTTTCATAATAGCCTCTTATATAATAGCCTAGGGCTTCCCTGGTGGCTCTGACAGTAAAGAATCTGCCTGCAATGCAAGAGAGCCAAGTTTGATCCCTGGGTCGGGAAGATCCGTTGGAGGAGGGCATGGCAATCCACTCCAGTATTCTTGCCTGGAGAATCCCATGGACAGAGGAGCCTGGCGGGCTATAGTCCATGGGGGTCACAAAATGTAGGACACAACTGAGTGACTAACACTTTCACTTTTTTTTTAAAAAAGTCTTTGTTGAATTTGTTACAATATGGTTTCTGTTTTATGTTTTGGTTTTTGGACCCCAGGGCATGTGGGATATTAGCTCCCAGGGATTGAACCCTCCCCTGCTACACTGGAAGGCAAAGCCCTAACCACTAGACCACCAGGGAAATTGAAAGAATCTGTTTTTTACTAGGGGTTTGAGGGAGGGAGGGAAAAGCAGGCTTATGTTCTTAGACCACCAATTTGATCTGTTATTCTATTCATGATCTTCGTATATGTATTATTTCTATTGATCTTTGAATCTAAAAGGAATCCATTTCCTTCTGTAAATCTTTCTGATTCTTTATTCTTCAGACAGTGCTGAGATATGAGTTTTTACTTTTTTTTTTTTCAGCGCACTGGGACCCTAAAGTTTTCACAGCTTATGATGCATTTCGTGTGAGTCTCATCACGTCGGAGCTTATTGTCCAGGAGGTAGAGACACAGCGGAATGGAATCAAGGCTGTCTTTGATTTGGAAGGCTGGCAGTTTGCTCATGCCTTTCAAATTACCCCCTCTGTAGCCAAGAAGATTGCTGCTGTTCTCACAGTAAGTGCGTAGTCTGTTCAGGATTGTTTTTGTTCCGTTGCTCAGTTGTGTCCAACGCTCTGTGACCTCATGAACTGCAGCACACCAGGCTTTCCTGTCTTCACTGTCTCCTGGAGTTTGCTCTCATGTCCATTGAGTTGGTGATGCCGTCCAACCATCTCATCCTCTGTCATCCCCTTCTCCTCCTGCCTTCGACCTTTCCCAGCATCACAGTCTTTTCCAACGAGTCAGCTCTTCACATCAGGTGGCTAAAATATTGGAGTTCCAACTTCAGCATCGGTCCTTCCAATGAATATTCAGGGTTGATTTCCTTCAGGATTGACTGGTTTGATCTCCTTGCTGTCCAAGGTACTGTCTTCAGGATAATACTTCCAAATATTAGATATAAATTTAGTTGTGTGTTAAAGAGAAGGGATAGTATATTTATTGGGCTTCCTTGGTACCTCAGCTGGTAAGGAATCCACCTGCAGTGCAGGAGACCCTTGTTCAATTCCTGGGTCAGAAAGATCCCTGGCGAAGGGATAGACTACACACTCCAGTATTTGTGAGCTTCACTGGTGGCTCAGACAGTAATGCAGGAGACCTGGGTTTGATCCCTGGGTTGGCAAGGTCTCCTGGAGGAGGGCATGGCAATCCACTCCTTTTATTGGGCTTCCCAGGTGATGCTAGTGGTAAAGAATCTTTCTGCCAATGTAGGAGACCCAAGAGACTCAGGTTCAATCCCTGCATCAGGAAGATCCCCTGGAGTAGGATGTGGTACCTCACTCCAGTATTCTTACCTGGGAAATCCCATGGACAGAGGAACCTGGTGAGCTATATAGTCCATGGAGCTGCAAAGAGTCAGACAAGACTCAGCAACTGAACACAATCACACACACAAGTACATTTATTAGAAGATTAAATAAAATTTTAGAAGAGATACATAGAATTCAAAAATGGTAAGAGGAAGTAAAATTATTATTTCAAAAAGAAAGAATGTTGCAACAGAGTGAAAATATGTTCAAAATTTCAAACCACAGAATTCATACATTTAAACAAGAATGTGATGAGTTTATCTGTCATTAAAATTTTGTTCCTAAATTAAAAATTGTCTCAAAAAATAATATTGATAACAATGATAATATACAACACAGTATCATATAGGTTTGGTTGGCATAGATTGAACAGTTCTTTCCAGAAAAAAATAAGTCTTAAAAATGGCCATCATCTTTGACACAGTAATCCTACTGTGGAAACCTAGCCAAGGAATAATCTTAAATATAGCAAATACTTTGTATATAATAGTGATAGTTTACTCTGTGCTGGATACATTACTGAATTTTTTAAATGCATTACCGTTTAATGGCTACACCAAAAGCTTATGACATATGACTATTTTTTTCCATTTTACACATTAATTTACTATGTCAGAGAGATGACATAGCAATGCCCAAACATACATATTTTGTCAGCAGTGAAACAAGGATTCCAATCCAGGATATCTGGACATAAAAACTGTACTTATAAACATCATTTCTTTTGTATCTAAAGACCATTACTATAGCACTCATTTTTATAGAAGAAAATTAGAAACAGCTTATTTATCCAGGAATAGGAAAAGGATTACTTAGATGATGATACAGCGACTTGATAGACTATGGCTTCAATATTTAAAACCCACTATGTTTACAAAAATTGTGTTATGTCAGTGAAACAAAACAAGGTGCAAATTATTTAGAGAGCATAATGGCAATTATGTTTAAAATAAAATTATTCATAGAAAGAACCTGAAAGGAAAAGTGACAATTTGGTAACACATCTCTAAAAGCTGTGTGTTGAAAAAAAAAAAAGAAAAGAATTTTGCATAAAAGAACCTTGGCAGGAAAAAATTAACAACTCGTCTTTGGTTAGGGAAACTATTGATAATGTTTTCCTTTCAATTCTTAACTTTTTAACCTTAGAAAAAAGCCAATATTACTTTGATATGAAAGACTTATACCTATGTTAAAAGTTTAAAAGTGAAAAAAAAATTCTAAGTGTATGTTTATTGTACTTTTCTTTTGAAGGAAACTTTTTTTTCCTCAAAATAAAAATTTGAAGGGAAAAGTTAAATATAAATATACAAACGCACTGATTTTTCAAAAGCACATTTATATGTGATTGGGGGAGATATTTTCTGTGTCTTATTTATGAAATATGCATGTATTTCTTTAAATACTTTGCCTAAGCTACATGGTGAAACCTTTTCTTACTCTAGGGACAGCGAACTATAAAGCAGGCTATTGTGTTGATGGCATAATTTTGAAAATAAAATCACACTTTAGGTATTTCTGTACATTTAGCAAGTGTTCAAAGCAGGGGTTTGTTGATAGGATTACATATTGATTTATGTTTTGTTATTAACAAGCCGTTTTCTTTATTTTCAAAAGGATTCCTTTCCATTAAAAGTTCGTGGTATCCATTTGATAAATGAGCCAATAATTTTCCATGCTGTTTTTTCCATGATTAAACCATTTCTGACTGAAAAAATTAAGGAACGGGTGAGTAAAACACTCTCAAATCACTATTCTTTATGAAACGTTCCACTCCTTTTTAAATTTAAGAATAGCTCTCTTATTTCCACCCTTCCCCTGACACACACAGAGCATCATCCAAATGTTTTGAATATTTAATAATCCAACTACTTTTATAAATAAAATTTTCTTCTTAATTAAAAAAAAATCAAATATCGGATCTCACCGTCTATGGGGTCGCACAGAGTCGGATACGACTGAAGCGACTTAGCCGCAGCAGCATACATGGTTGGTGAGACTGCAAAATGATATATTGCCTATAGGGGGCAGTGTGGCCATAGTTATAAAAATTATAACGTTCACATTTCTGAGATTTTTTCCAAAGATACACTCATGGGGCTTCCCTAGTGGCTCAGATGGTAAAGAATTCACAGGCTAATGCAAGAGACACTGGTTTGATACCTGGGTCAGGAAGATCCCCTGGAGGAGGGCAGGGCAACACACTCCAGTATTCTTGCCTGGGAAATCCCATGGACAGAGGAGCCTGGTGGACTACAGTCCATGAGGTTGCAAAGAGTCAGACACTGCTTAGCAATAAAACAACAACAACAAATATGCGCTCATAACAAAACTATATATACTATTCATTGTAGCAAAAGATTGGAAACTATCAAGTGTATCATGAGGGAACTGGTTAAATAAGCTATGATACACCTACACAATGGAACACAGTAAGATTTGCAGGATGTATTGGGAAGTGGAATAAAAACATGCAGAATAGTGTTTATGTTATACTACCTTTTGTATAAAAAGGGAATACATCAGAATCTACAGTTATATTTGCATAAAAGTTATCCTCAAAAAGGATATACAACAACCAAATTGTTTACTCTGTGTAGAACAGAGGTGAGTTATGGATGGAGTGGATGAAGTTAGGGTTGGGAGCAAGACACTGTCTTGCTGTCTTTTATCTTGTTTTGATTTCTAGTCATGTGAATGCATTATCTATGTAAATAATAAAAGTACTTACATTAGACATGTGTAACTAAAAACCACAGTACCCAAAGTATGTGACTTAATGTCATGTTTTATTACCTATCTTGTGGACTCTTATCTCAGGTGATATCACTTGGAATTTTTCAAGTGTTGACAATAGAATCTGAGTTCCCCAAAATGGCAACCATTCTTCTGCATGAATCTGTAAAGGATAATTTTTTTTTTTGGCCATGCCACATGGCTTGCAGGATCTTCGTTCTCCAACAAGGGATCAAACCTGTACCCTCTCCAGTGGAAGTTCAGGGTATAACCACTGGACCTCTCCAAGGAATTCCCTTAAAGGATAATTTTTAGAGCATAATATTTAGACAAATGTTGGCAACATCTAATGTAAGGACACAGGTTTTAAAGGCTTTGATGATTTAAATCTCAAAAATTATTTAAATATTAGTACTGATAATGTAATAACATATTTGCAATTTTAGAAAATATATTCTTTCAGATTCTGAAAATGTATTATCTTGCATCTTCTCAGAAAATTATGACCGTAGAGCTTCATTTGAGGTTTTTCAGTAGTTATTTCTGTCTGCATTTAAGAAGCACCACCCCTATTCTTTCATTTTTATAAAAGTCAATTTTTGTTCATTTTTTCCTCTCTCCAATATAGTTTGATAATAGCTGACCATCTCTGTTGAACTCTGAAAGACATAAAAATAAGTATTTCTATTTTGGGTTATATTTTGGATCACAAAAATCCCAAGATATAGCAATAAATTGAACCTAATAAACAGGAGAACATGAGCAAGAAAAGAAGAAAAATTTAAAATTGAGAAGTTAAGTGGAGCATTTCAGTGGAAGTTAATTGTCATGAAACAGATTTTCCAAAATGAGGAGGGTGAGGAAGACCAAATCTTGCCACTTTCTCCCTTTAAATGTTTTGGCAATACTCTATGAATGATCTTATTTCCTCTTCCTTGAAGAGATAGTAGAATTTTTAATTAAACATTTCTGAAAAAATCAAGAATTGGGACTGTGAGGTTCCTGAGTACAAGAAACTTATTTCATTCATCTTTCAGTCTTTGTATCCTAGCACATGAAGTGAAAGAGGAAGTCTTAGTTGCTCAGTCATGTGCTTTTCTTTGTGACCCCCTGGACTGTGGCCCACCAGGCTCCTCTGTCTATGAAACTTGCCAGGCAAGAACACTGGAGTGGAGAGCCATTCCCTTCTTGAGGGGAACTTCCCGATCCAGAGATTGAATCCAGGTCTCCCATATCGCAGGCAGATTCTTTACCATCTGAGCCACCAGGGAAGCCTCAACCCTAGCACATAGTAGGTGCTTGTTAGCAGATTGAATTTACAAACATGAACCCTAGCAGATGAGTAAAGGTTGTTTATATATTTGTAACAAGATGTGCTTTTAATCAAAGGTTCCAAGCCTTTAACTTCAGGACATTATATGATGAATTTATATAGTTTAAAATGTTTGAAAATTTAAGTTCTCAACCATCATAATTTCTCTTAATTTTTTATTAGCCAAGACTATATGTCAACTGTACCACATAAATTATTCCCCACATACCTAGTTGTGTGCTCAGAGGTATGCTTTTGATAAGAACTAATAAAAAGAAATACACTTTTATCATCTACAGAACTATTTCAGGATATTCCATCTTTTGCTAAGAATCACCAATACCTTAGTAGGGAACAGAAGGTATAATTTCTAAAAGTTATTCTTTTGTTTTGGCTGTGCTGGGCCTTTGTTGCTGCGCAGGCTTTTCTCTAGCTGTGGAGAGCAGGGCTGCCCTCTAGTTGTGGGGTGCAGGCTTCTCACTGCAGTGGCTTCTCTTGCTGCAGAGCACAGGCTCTAGGGTGTGGGGGCTTCAGTAGTGTGGCTCCTGGGCTCTGGAACACAGCTCAATAGTTGTGGCACACAGGGTCAGTTGCTCCTTGGCATGTGGGATCCTCCTGGACCAGAGAGCAAACCTGTCTCCTGCATTGACAGGTAGATTCTTTACCACTGAGCTACCAGGGAAACCCCCTGATAAGAACTAATAAAAAGAAGTACACTTTAATCATCTACAGAACCATTCCAGGATATTCGATCTTTTGCTAAGAATCACCAATTCATTAATAGGAAAGAGAATGTATGAAATGATTTTATTTAGTTTTAAAAATCTACTTTTGAGAGAAAAAGTATCTTTTTATAAATTCTGAGTAGTCATAAGGATGCAAATATAAGAAAACAGTAAGATGCACAGCTTCATCATAAGCACAACCTAAACATAAGTAAAATTACTGGCTTCATAAGCAGAGGGACAAATGATGTCGTATCTGTACATGTTCTTCTGTCTTAGATGTGATGAGAAGACCTCATTTTATGATGTTGAGTTTCTGCTGGAAATGCCTCTGCTATACTGGGAGGCAGAGAGCGTATCTTCTAAAACATTTTGTCTGTTTCAGATTCATATGCATGGGGACAACTACAAGCAAAGCTTACTCCAGTATTTCCCAGACATCCTTCCACTGGAATACGGTGGTGAAGAGTACTCCATGGAGGACATCTGTCAGGAGTGGACAAATTTTATAATGAAGTCGGAAAATTATCTCAGTAGCATTTCACAGTTATAGGAGAAGAAGTTATTTAATGTGAAAGGTTTCCTGATTAAAAATTCATGACTGAGATCCTATCTGGTTATATGAATGAAAGAAAAGGAATCTTTAAATTAATGCTTTTCTGATTTTTTTTTTAATGTAAAAATCTTCTAACTTGAGCAATGTGGGTATTTGGGAAACTTCTTTACTTTTTAAGTATCTTTTCTTTACCTTAGAAGTAATTAAATGTTAGTATACCTTAAAAGCATAGAAGAGGTTCCTTTTTTGCCATTTGAAAGAAAGTTATCTCTGAAGTACAGTCATGTGTACTTTTGTGTTTCTCAAAAGTTTTATTTTAAAAACTGATTACATAGGTTTAATTATAAATGAATAAATAGTCCACTGAAGAGAAATATTAGCACAAATCAACTGACTATAAAGATCTATTCATACTCTATTTAAGTGGGTGTCAGATTAGACTACAGTCCAGATTGAAATCTGAATACAGTGTTACATAGTTACTTCCATGGGCCAGCAAAGTAGTTCACCTCAGGGAAATTCCATTGAGCATATTTGCACAATAGAAACTTTTGACTGAAGTCCATATGCCATAAACTATTATATGTTGCATCAGGTCTCTATGAAATTATTCATGGTGATACAATTAACTCCATAGAAATTCAGAGATGGAATAATATTTGGTTGCCATATACATGGACTCTATTTTTAATTGAACAGAACATGACTACACAAGGGGAAGGCAATGTTTACATTGCAAAATCACTGTCAGTTACATCTGGAACTTTTCAGACTATGCATGAAATAATCTGGGTTTTACTATATTATCAGAACATTCTAGCCAAATCCTACAATTCATATTTACTTAAAAAAATCAGTAGTTAAAATGTGCTGTTTGTACTGTAGCTATGTTATTGCATATTTCATTTATTGAGAAAGATATGTCAATATAACTTTCACTTTATGACAATTTGTACAGTATTTTATAATTTTTGAATTTTATTTTAAACCTCATGAATGAACACAGGATACAAAATTTGTTAAACACTTTTTAGCTTAGTTGGGTTTCAACATTAATCATACAATATTAGCTTTGTGAAAGACTATGTAAAGGCTGTTTTTCTTTATAAGAAAATTATTCTAATCAGATGAGCTGGTACTTATGATTCTTTGTATATACATCTGTAAAAAAATCAAATGATTATGAATGTTCTTTAGAGAACGTCTTTGTGATTTAGCATTGGGAAGCTAACTGTACATTATAATTTTTATTTAAAAAATTAGATCATGCTTGTTTTCTAAAAAATGATAAAACCTTCTTTATAAAATCATAAATTTAGAATTGTTTAATTAAAAATAACAGAAGAATAAAACCATTTAAAAAGTGTAAATAATAGCAACAACAAAAAGCTCTAGTTTACCCAACTTTTATTCTTACAAGGTTTACATCACAAAGTTCCACTTCATTCACATTTTGGGAACTTAAACCACTTTCTTCTGACTCTATAAAGGAATGATTACTTTAGCACAATAGATAGTATTTTTAAATGTCTTTTAATTATTATTCATTGGTGATGTTATTAATAGTAAATAGAATTAAAGTAAGTCAATCAACAGAAGTACATTTCATGATAGGATTTTGAATTTTTTATGAAATGCAGCAATTCACTGAGGAACATTAAAAGAACAATGTAAAATGAACAGGCGGTTTTATAAGGTGGCAAGATAAGTCACTATTGAATTCTCTATTATTTTACAGTAATTGCACCAGAAGTGCCTTTTAAAAGACTAACATGTGCTCATTGTTACTGAACTGCAGGATAATGTATTTGCTCTAATATTGTTCAAAACAAAATAAAGATTTTTCACACTATAGCTGTTGGTTTTCCATTTTTAAATAAGAATACTAGGTATTCTTTTTCAAAAACTGCTTTTCCTTATAGAAAAGCTTAAGAAAAAAGTATCACCATCCATCTAGTTGTCCTCTTTATACATTTCAATTGCAGACTGGTTTTCCCCGCTGCTCAGTTCAATACCACTTTCCCTGGTGGTGTTATGCTTAAAGTGACCATAGATTAATTTCTTAAAATTACGCAAAGCATACTTTCAGAACTTAAAACTTAAGTGAGAAAAGCCAGAGTATGTCACTTTATCAGATAATTTGATTTGGAAACTATCAGCCCAGATCATGATTTCAGATTATCAATATATTTCCCTTACAGAAATAACACAGAAGTCCTAGAGCAAGTAATAGTTTTGCTACCCACCTAAATCAAGCCAGCAGCTCACAAAACTGGTCAAACATACAAACTTCAAACTCAGCAAACTAGTAAGGTGATGTCTGAAATACTTCCTGGTCTCAGGTGTTGAATTTTCCCCACTTGGATGCTATGGGAGAATTATGAGTTACAGAGATGAAACAGGATATGATGGCAGTAAAGTGAGGACTGGCAGCGGGACCAACCTCACCCCCACACTCAGGTTCTGGTGGTCAAGGGTACTCACTTCCTAACTTTCTCCCTCCCCTACAGCCAGCACTTGATTGACTCCTTGCCTCTTCTCTGTCCAAGTCAATCGTATCAGTCTAATAAATATCAACAAACCAGAGCAGACCAAGAGATCTGGTTAAAAAAAAAAAAAGTTGGTGAATTAAAATACCATCTTCAGCTGGACCTATTTTGTTAAAGGTAAAAGGAGTTGGGGGGAGAGGGATGTCCCATACATCCAAACGTTCATGACCTTATTCCAGAATTCAGGTCTAAGCAAGTGGGTGTGCCTGGCTTGAGCTTGCATGCTAAATTGCTCAGGCTCCTCTGTCCATGGGATTCTCCAGGCAAGAATACTGTGGGTTGCCATTTCCTCCTCCGGTGGATCTTCCCAACCCAGGGATTAAACCTGCATCTCCTGCATTGGTAGGTGATTCTTTATCACTGAGACACCGGGAAATTCCTAGGAGATACAAACCTCCACTTAGAAAATAAATAAGACATAGAGATGTCATATATAACATTTTATTATAATAAATTTGTATGGAGTCAGATGGTTACTAGATGTATTGTGGTGAACATTTCCTAAGGTATGCAAATATCAAATCACTTTGATCACATTTAACATACTCTTGTACATCAACTGTATTTCAATATAAAATAAATAAAGGCCTTTTCTTCTAACTCCAGGATCAGGGTCATCTATGGGTCTATTTTTCTCTTTCTTATTAGATTACTATTATATATTTCTGTTTCTTCATATTTTTAATAATATTTTATGTTGGACATTGTGTTTAGCTGTAGAGTCTCCAGGTAATATCTTCCATCAGCGACAGCTCTTCCTTTTGTCAGGTATCACGAAAGCCTAGTAAATCCATCAGGTCTTGAGCTGGGTTGTAGATTTGAGGATTCAGGCTATCTCAGGTTCATTCCCATTCTTCATGATTGATCCACTTGGGTTTTTTGGTGTCTTGGATGTTCTCCTTTTTTCTTAACAATTCCTTCAACAGATGTTTTAGTGGTGGCAACTGTGTGTATGTGGGGGTGAGGTGAGGTCACTGCCATGACTTATTTCTCTTCATTTCCTCCCTTATCTCCTTCTTTCCCTTCACTGTCCTCTCTTGAAGGAACACTACTTGCTTGTCAAAGTGGCTGCTTCGTCCTCAGAAGCAATACTTATCTGAAGTTGCCATCTCTGGCTTCTTCCTGACAGCCAATACTAACCCTCCAAGAGGGCTTCCCAGGTGTAGCGCTTCAGCCTTAAAGAACCCACCTGCCAATGCAGGAGCTGCAGGAGACACAGATTCCATCCACAGGTTCCTCCCTGGAGGAGGAAATGGCAACTCGCTCCACTATTCTTGTCTGCAGAATCCCCGTGGACAGAGGAGCCTGGCAGGCTACATTCATACAGTTGCACAGAGTCAGACACTACTGAGCTTCTGAGCACAGGCACACACAACCTTCCAAGACCTAGGCTGTGCTCAGTATCCTGGCATTTCATGTTTGACATTTTCTTTCAGGGCTTGATTTTGCCTATGCTTTGTCTAAATTACTTGCTCCTCTTTCCTCGTTTTCAAAGAGGAAGCCTTGCATCTTCTCCTCTCAGCATCGGAGTCTTGCAGCAGTAGAGAAAACTTGCTGGAGTTTGCTACTTAGCAGACTTCCTGTTAATTTGATGTTTGTGGTACCCTCCATCTCCAAGTATCGTGAAAGGCATAAATCATGTGTAACTTTAAACTCCTTGTATATCTCATGGTTTTTCTTAAGATCTGTAGACAGATTCTGGCTTAGGCAGTTGACATAAGCCTCTGGACACCAGCATAACTTATTTGTTATTTCTTATTGATATAAAGTTAACTCTGTTGATGTGCCATATGCCAAGCTGCTTCAGTCATGTCCATCTCTTGGCGACATTATGGACGGTAGCCCACCAGGCTCCTCTCTCCACAGGACTCTCCAGGCAAGAATAATGCAATGGGTTGCCATTTCCGCCTCCAGGGGATCATCCTGACCTAGGGATCGAACCTGCATCTCTTACAGCTCCTACATTGGCAGGCGGTTTCTTTACCATTAGCACCACCAACTCTGTTGATAACCAGCTCCAATTTATTAATTTTCATGCATTCTAAATATCAATTAATTATACAATTTATTTATTCCTTTATTGATAATGATTTAAGTTGCACTTAATATTTCACTACTACAAGAGAATGCTACAAAGAACATATTTGTATATGTTTATTTATTCACACATGTAGGCATTTCTCTAGGGCAAATACTAAGTCTAAAAAGTGCTGTGTTATAGAATATGTGCACCTTCACTTTTACCACATATTGCCTAATTGCTCCCCAAAACTGTTGTAATACATCTCTACCAGCAGTGTTAAGAGGATTCTTATTTTTCTACACCCTTATTATCAAGGGTTCACTTTTTTACACTTCTGTCATTCTGATGGATGAGACATACTATCTTTTTTTAATCTGCATTTCCCTGATGACTAGTGAACCTTTGTCTTTTCATATTCTTTTCCTAGTTTTCCATTAGGTTGTTATTCGTTCTTGTTCATTTTAGTTCTTTGTGCATGCTAGAAATAAACATCTTTGAAATTCTGTATTTTGTAAATATATCTTCCAAATTTGTGCCTTATCTTTAATTCATTTAGCTAAACAGAAGTTTTAAAATTATAACATCATGAAATCTACCATTTCTTCCACTAACATGTCATTTTTTAAAAATATGTTTTCTGAAATTCCACCAACGTCCTGGACACACAGTCCTATATCTTCTCATCAAAGTATAACAGTTTGTCTTTTACATTTGTATCTTTACTCACCTAGAGTTTATTTTTGTATATAATGAAAGGTAATACTTTTTTCCTATGTGGACAGACAATTGCTCCAGCACAACAACTTCATACTGGTACAAAGTTTCCTCATCTGTTCATTTGAGTTCAAAACAAACCGAATATGTAGGGCCTTTCACAAACACATCCATTCAGCTTATAGTTCACCGCGCCCTTCCAGAGCAGCATTATTATCTTTTTTTTTTGTATTATATATATTTTATTATACCTGCTTATGCCATTTTTGTGTTTATATCATTACTCATTTTATCAGAAGTTTCCCCACACTCCTTCCTTCCATCCATCATTTAATAAACACATGTTGAGTACCTCTTATATGTTAGACACAGATGTATGGAGGTGGATGTAAAATAAAATAATCCTTGAATTCAAGAAGTTCTTAGTATAGTTCTGTTAATACTTTACTAGACTTTTCATGAAAACTGAACCATTGGTTTGCAATTTAGAACTTATGTCAACCAATTGTATAGGGAAGCTTAATCTATTTCCAATGAAACCCCATATTTTCCCCCTAAAACATTGAACATTTTTACTTCTGAAGCAAAACTACCAGAGCAGCATTCTTATCTTAACAAAGCATACGACATATTGCATTCGCTCTTCTCGAAATATTTTCACAAATCCTGTTCTCTCTTTTCCTTACAAAATTGCAAACTTCTGAGACGAAAAAACAAGGCATTGCCCAATTAATCTTCTCATCCTCTATATTTGGCATTGACTTGATTATCAAATACTCTTCAATTTTATTCTGATTTTCACCCTTATAGGTGGGAACTCCCAGTCAGTATAAGCCATATCTTTATATTTAGGTTTTCACACAGAAAGAAAAAACTTACCTTTCATCTACTAGCCCATCCAAACAAGTTCAGTGTTTCTAAACCTTTTTTCAAATTTTAAACAGAAACCTCAAAAAAAACCTCTTAGTGATTAGAAACCCAAGTGACCCTTTGTGCCCTGTTGTAGAACAGTCTGCACTTGGGCTTGGCATCAACATTAAAGTTAGAAGGCCCCGTGTGCGGGTCTGGCCTGGACTTGTTTTTGTCTTGATGCCAGGAGTGGGCCCCTCCTTGACCCAGTTCTGAGCTGGGGCGATGCTCGGGGGAGTGTTCACATCCACGGGGCTTTCCTCATCTTCTCTTCGTTTGGTCCAGAAGCCTCGACCTGCACGCAAATGGCAGGATGCGAAACTACCTTCCAAGTCACCGACCATCCCTGATGGAAAGCGGGGGTGTCCAACTCCGCCGCCAGCATTCCTCAACACGACTTTGGGCTGGAGCAACCGATGGCGCAAAGTTCTCAGGCGACTTCTAGAACCTCTCGCCAGCCTCCCCCGCTGCCTGGTTACCAATCAGGTCAGGCTGCAATCCAGCGCTCCCCATTCGGCCGCTGGACCCGGCGCCCCAGTTAGTTCCGGGTGACTTCAGGTCACGTCGAGGAAACAGCTGAAAGGGCGGGCTCGGGTACACGAATCCCACCGCACCTTCCTGAGCCCCCGCAGACGCCGAGGGGCGGGCTGGGGGCCCCGCGTCAGGGCGGCTGACGCGCGATGGGGTAGGCGCGCCCTCTGCGTTCCCGGAGTCGCGCGCCCCTGCGGCCCCAGCGCACATGCGCCCGGACGGCTTTCCCATAGGCCCCCGCGGCGGAGCACCGCCCCCGCCCGACGCCCTCGAGCGGCCAGGAGACGGCAGCTGCCTCACCCGGCGGCTCGCGGGTAGAAGAGCCTTTGAAAGGCGGCGGGAGGCAGCGAGCGCAATGGCGAGACTGGGTCACCTGCTGAGCGTGTTGGGTCTGGTTCTGTGCGGGGCGACGGGCCTCGGTCTGAGCGCCCCTCCCTCGCCCACCCCCAAGAAGCCCATCATCGGTAAGGAGGCGGCTGGGGCTGGGGCTGGGGCTGGTGAGCCGTGAGCGCGCCCTGGGCGCTTCCAGCTGCTGCGCTAAGGCAGGTGCATCCGGTCCTGGAAACGTTAGGGTTAGTACGTGTGCCTTCCTAGCCCAGGGATCAAACCATCATTGAGATCCTGCTGAAATATACCTAGCTAATGCTCGTTGATTTCCCGCAAATCCTTGGCTCTTAAAATTGGAAGGGAGGAGCATGCACCGTGAAGAATCCTGAGGATATGGCAGCCCACTCCAGTGTTCTTGCTTGGAGAACCCCAGGGACGGGGGAGCCTGGTGGGCTGCTATCTGTGGGGTCGCACAGAGGTCGGACACGACTGAAGCGACTTAGCAGCAGCAGCAGCAGCAGCAGCAGCAGCAGCAGCAGCAGCAGCAGCAGCATTAGCAGCAGCAGCAGCAGCAGCAGCAGCAATTTCTGCGGAGTAGGCAATGGCAACCCACTTCAGTACTCTTGCCTGGAAAATCCCAGGGACAGGGGAGCCTGGTGGGCTGCCGTCTATGGGGTCTCACAGAGTCGGACACGACTGAAGCGACTTAGCAGCAGCAGCAGGAACTTCTGCTAACTAAACCTTCTGTATGCATGCATTATCTTTATTAAAATTTCACTGGTTGAGGGCTCATTTCGAGGAACAATGCAAAATCGAATTGACTAGATAATTGAGAAATTATGGTATACCTGGCCTTTGTCGTCTTTGGCAGCGGAGGGCAGCCGTGGCTCCTGTGATCCTAGTAGCAATTCTGTTTTATGTTAAAGTAAAACAGTCATTTTTCTTTTTCAACACACTTATTTTCTATAAAGGGAGTAACATCAATTTGCATCGCCAGAACAGACATTTAAGACTGGGGCAAGGGAAAGCAACCCTGGAGAAATCAGCTCGTATTTGAAATGTGCAAAAAAGTAATTTGTGGGCGGACAACTAGAATTGATTTCATTTTAGCTGGTAGTATTGTTAGGCCTTTCATTTTGTTTCTTTCCCCCCCTTTATTTCCCACGAAGATGGGCACTGTATCCTGTAACTAAATAGAAAGTAATTGAACATTTTTTCATGGATATTGGTAGTGTCCATTTTCATATGTGTTGTGTATCAATATTTGAAACTTGAGATGCATTATTTCAAAGGGAGTTAACTCAAAATGTAATCCTATGTAGGCTTACTGGGTGGCTCAGTGATAATCTGCCTGCCAATACAGGAGACGCAGGAGATTCAAATTTTATCTCTGGGTCAAGAAGATCCCCTGGAGGAGAAAATGGCAACCCACTCCAGATTCTTGCCTGAAGAATCCCATGGACAGAGGAGCCTGGCAGGCTACAGTCCATGGAGTGGCAAAGAGTCAGACATGACTTAGCTACTGAGCACATTGCAAAACAAAACTACACAGGATGTTTTATATTTTGATTACAATGTTTGTTCCATGTTATCTGGTAAAATATATGTGCATTTTACTATATGTAATCTATACCTCAGTAAATCTGAGTAAAGTTCCTTGAAAAACAAAACAAGGGATGCAGAGAGAACTTTTAAGGGGCTATTAGAATAATCCAGGTTGGGGGGGTAGGCAGGATGTTTTGTTGCTTGGATTAAGATTGTTTTGATGGTGTTGGAGAAACATGCATAGAGAATTTTTTCACTCTTTTGCTTTGTTGTCAAGGAAACCATGTGCCTCTGTGTGTGTGTGTGTGTGTTTAGGGAGGGGCCTTCTGCTGGATTTAAGGATTGGTACTCTGACATAGATTCTAGCTTGTGCCAAAGAACCTGGCTTTGGGGGCTTATTTGGCCTCCCCGATGTGGCAAGAGAAGAAGCTACTTACAATTCAAATAAGCCTCCACTACTCCTTTTCCAAATCCTATAGATATCCTTTCAGGAGAAGCTTTATGTGTAATTCTGTGAATTAAATGAGTGAAGAAGTGATATTTCTAGGGTGATATGTTTCAGTTTCTGAGCAGGAAAAGAAGGATATTACTTGAAACAGAAACTTTATTTTTTTTGTAATTTAGGAATATTAATGCAAAAGTGCCATAATAAGAACATGAGAGCCCTGGGAAAATACTACATTGCTGCATCCTACGTGAAGTTTCTAGAGTCAGCTGGTGCAAGAGTGGTACCAGTAAGGTACGATGCAATAGTTTTTACACTGAATTAAAAAAAACTGCAACTTCTGTTTCCTCTCTAAAGTTATCTTTTATCTCTAAAATGAATGCTTTCTCTCTTACGATTGCATTATTCAAGCACATTAATGTTATACCTGGTTTTTGCCCCAAATCTAATGCTTAGAGTGTCTCATTAAGTTGTTCAAAGTGTGAAGCTGCATCTTTCTATTATATCATTAGAGCTGTGTCATGTATATTAGATAGAGAATGAAATGATAAGTTCCTTTACTCCAGAAAAGGTGATCCTCATCAGATATTACAAAAGCAATGGAGTAAAAGCACTTCTAGATTCACCAGCTTCATTCCATAATATTAGTGTAAAGAAACATGTAAGGAATCAAGGAATATTCTAGAAGAGGACTTTTCAGAGACCTTCCCACCCCACTTTAGAAGTTTGGAAATGACTAATACAGCACTGTTGCTTCGATATTAATTGCAGGTATTGCGATTTTAAAGGACCTACATTATTTTTGTGGTGTAATGATCTAAGGAACAATCAAATGACTCGTGTCATATTCATGACATGACATGATAAATGATTCATGTCATTTTGATTTGGAAAGACTTGAATTTTTTTTACAAAAGCCTTGTTGTTGTATTGATATTGTCTTATCACCCCAAAATAGTGTATTTGAGGGTCTTCTAGCACACTCACCTAATCTATTGTAAGTGGTTTCACACATAAAACACAACTGTTTGCTCAGGAAAACCTGTTATTGTAAGTAATTTCACATTAAAAAATGGTAACAAAAGTAAAACATTAATACTCAAAATGCAAATACAGTTTTGAGAATAGTACCACAAAATGGTTTTATCTTTAGATGAACATTTGCTTTTGACATTAGTCTTCAGTTTTTTCATAGCAATCTAATTTTTTCAAATGAAACCTTCTTTGGAACTTAACTAACAGCAGAGTTTTAGAGCTGAGGTGGAGGTTCTGGACAGTCCTCCAGACAACTTGCAAAGTTTTGATCCTGGAAGCTTTTTCTGCAAGCTGTTCATTTAGAAAATAGGTTTAATAACATGGGTGGAAGGTGGGAGAGACGAAAGACAGGTAGGCCAGTTCAGAGATGTGACTGGGTTAGGTGTGAAGCAAGGAAGGCTTGGCTTAGAGCAGTGGTTGTAGAATTGCTAGGTAAATGTTTTTTAAAAAAATTAATAAGACTCAATGACTACTAGGATGAAAGGGCACAGGGAGGAATAGACAAGAATGGCAGAGGTTTTGAAATGGGAAATGTTGAAACTGATGACTTGCAGAATACTGAGATTCATGACTGAGATGCTGAAAACATGGCATACAGGTTAATTTCCAGCTTGGATTCCCAAAGTTCATTTTAAGGTATATTGCTCAGAATTAGAATCATGTGATTCTATAAAAGCAGTATAATACGTGGCAGCTAAATTCCCAGAGCAACCTGCAAAGGATTCCCTAATGTAGAATGAGTCGTGATCACACTGATGATGTTGGTTGGGTTTATTTCTGAATTTCGGATGCTGGGGACTGACTGCTGCAGTTCAGAAGGAAAGAGGAGGTGGACAGGAGACCTCAGCAGAATCCTTGAGCAGGCGAAGGTGCCCTTCAGGGGAAGGGCCCTTCAGAGGAAGCAGGTGCCCTTCCTCCTGTCTGGCCTTCACCCTCTGGTGCCCGGTGCACTCAGGTTATTATAATCTCCTGCCCTAGAACTGGAGGGACCCAGAAGGTGTCCACCTCCTGAGAGGTGGCATGTGGCAGCCCACTGGCACTTTTGGTCTAAAAATCTGTTTCATTCGTAGTGTTTAAGGTATGTACAAATCAGGAGACTTCATAAAAGTCTATATTTCTGGCCTTTATTTTTTTTTTAACACCGTTTTCTGGAGCTAATTTTGAATAGAGCAAGAGCTGTCCATTGGCAGCAGTGCCTGTTGCTCCTTTTCATGCTCCGAAGCTGTCATTTGCCATCATTACTAGACGTATGCTGTTTTCTTTAAAGAGAACTTATTGAGGGGGTCTTGCGTTTTAAGAAAGTCTGACAACATGCAAATGTCATCTGTGTTCAAAGAACGTGCCCTGTCTGTTTTGCCTTCACGGTCTCTGAGACACCTATGTTTGTGACCCCCGTCCCCACCTCACAGTTAAGCCCCTTAATAGTGATGCACTGGGCCCCCAAATTCAGGCATGGACAACATGGGAACCGTTTTTTAGAATGAGTGAAATGACCAGAGCCCGGCTGCAAGGCTACCTGGCAGGAGTCCCTGGAGAGCAGCTGATTCATCTCAGTCCATTTGAGCTTCTGATGGTGGTGGTTGCCCATCCTGATTTAAATGTCCGTGGGGAAGATTCTGTGTCCCGACTGGTCCCCTCTTTGTTGACATAATCTGGGGAGATTCACCTGGCAGAACGCTGGGACTCAGCGGTTTCCCTGGTGTCCCCACAGCTAAGACTCCATGCTCCCAGTGCAGGGGGTCTAGGTTCCATCCCCGGTCAGGGAGCTAGATCTGATACGCTGCAACTAAAATCTGATGCAGCCAAATAAATAAATAAATAAATAAATATTTTTTTAGAAAAGAATTACTTTCACCTGGCTTTTAAATAGTAATGTGGTAGCTTTATTTAGAGACTTTCTTTCTTCAGTTTTGGGAATGGATGTTTTATAACTATTTTTATCATTTTCAGGCTTGATCTTAAAAATGAAGAGTATGAAAAGCTTTTCAAATCTATTAATGGGTAAGTTGCCAACATTGCTTTAAGACAATGTATGAGGTCTAAGTGATGCAAAAGAGTACATATGAATACAATACATGTTTCTAGGTAACTATTTTTCAGTGGTATAAATGTTAGTTTTCTGAGTTATTTTATAGAAATTATTTTGTTGAGTGATGTAAAAATCCTGCAGAGAGAAGGCAGGTTAAAAAATAAATGTTATATAGTAGATAACATATTTTTTTTTAATGTACGACATAATTTTTATTCTTTTAATGCTTGTTTTAAAGGCTTTGAAGCCACTTTGGAGGCCATGACATACTGCTTGCTTAGGGGATTTATGTCTTAAGACTTAAGATATTAATTGGTTATCTTTCAGAAGGTGATTTGAATAGAATTTGGTAAAAAGTTTTATATCCTCTAGCTTCATCACAAAAGATATGATTGCTTAGCTCACAGAAAAAAATCATATGAAAAAATGTGAGACTTATTCATAATTAAAGGAAAGCTAATTATAACAATTAAAAACCACCAAGTTGGCAGAAAGCAGAAAATGTGCTAATGTGCTAAGGTGAGGTGAGGGTATGAGGAAACAGTGTTCTTATACTTTATTTGTGGGAGTTGTTGATGCAAATAAGATACAAACAATCTACATTAAGGAACAGAAGAAAGTTTTCTTCAAGCCATACTGAGGACTATAGCCCAGGAAGAAAGTGCTTTGGAAAAACACCGTGTTATATCTTGACAGATCAAAGAATGTACGTCAAACATGACAGGGTTACATTCCTTCCAGGTTTCAACAAAGACGTGGCCAGTGAGTCAGCATGACCTTAATGTCTGGCAAGGGAACCTTGGAAGGACCAGGTCTTGGAAGGACCACTAGCATGGGCGTCATAGGAAGGGCAGCCATTTGTCCCTATCTTCAGAGTGGACTTTTCTTTAACTTCTAGATAATGCATTCTTTTCTTAATGGTTAAAGCAGAGGTACAGTACATGTTTGATGGACCATAGACAGACTGTTCTTATTAGCATAAAGTTCCAGTCAAATCATGTGTAAGTCAGAATGACTTCCCCATACTAGCTCATGCTAGCTCATAGTAGGTGAAAATTTCTTCTATCAGGGTGGAAGTTAGATAGTCTTTTGGGGGCAGTTTTATAATCTTTTGAAATTAAAAATGCACATACCATGTGACACAGGAAATGCTTCAGAAGGAATTTTAGTTTACAAATATAATCCTCTCCTTTAACATATACACACTACTGTATGTGAAATAGGGAACCAACGAGGGTCTGCTGTACAGCCGAGGGATCATACTCAATATTTTATAATAACCTATAAGGGAAAAGAATTTGGAAAAGAAAAGCTAGTCACCTTGCTGTACATCTGAAACTAACACAGCATTGAAACTTGACTATATTTCAATAAAAAGTAAAGCGAAAAAGGTATAGTCCTGTCTTATATGATGACCTGGGCCCAAATGTATGTACTGTTGTATTGTTTGAAATACCCCTGATTTGGAATCCATCCACCCACCCATCAGTTTGGAACTGGGTTAAAAAATAAACTATACTCATATGATAGAATATGGTTCAAAATGAGGGTGTCTGTAGATGATGCCCTGAATCACTGTTGTAACCTGAATAGTGTGGTATTGTTACACGAAACAAGCAGGGTGCACAGAGGTGTGTGTAGTGTACTCCCATTTGATTTTGTTTTTGAAGTTGGGGTGAGGAGACATGCATAATATATACCAGGTTAACACAGCAAATCTTAATGGTGGTTATTTCTGCTTGGGAGTGGAATAGAGGGAGTCTATCTTACTGTAAAGCTTTTATTAAAAGAACTTTTAAAAATTAAAAATAATTGTTCATTTTTTAAAAAAAGCTATGTTCAAAGCTATCATTTGCATTCAGTTCAGTTTAGATCAATAAGTATTTAAAATCAGTTCAATTTAGTGAAATATTTACAATGCCTGTTATGTGCAGTGTACTTTTTTTTTCTTTTTTTTAAAGTTGTGATTGAGTTTATTTTTTTTTAAATTTTTTTAATTTTAAAATCTTTAATTCTTACATGCGTTCCCAAACATGAACCCCCCCTCCCACCTCCCTCCCCATAACATCTCTCTGGGTCATCTCCATGCACCAGCCCCAAGCATGCTGTATCCTGCGTCAGACATAGACTGGCGATTCAATTCTTACATGATAGTATACATGTTAGAATGCCATTCTCCCAAATCATCCCACCCTCTCCCTCTCCCTCTGAGTCCAAAAGTCCGTTATACACATCTGTGTCTTTTTTGCTGTCTTGCATACAGGGTCGTCATTGCCATCATTCTAAATTCCATATATATGTGTTAGTATACTGTATTGGTGTTTTTCTTTCTGGCTTACTTCACTCTGTATAATCGGCTCCAGTTTCATCCATCTCATCAGAACTGATTCAAATGAATTCTTTTTAATGGCTGAGTAATACTCCATTGTGTATATGTACCACAGCTTTCTTATCCATTCATCTGCTGATGGACATCTAGGTTGTTTCCATGTCCTGGCTATTATAAACAGTGCTGCGATGAACATTGGGGTACATGTGTCTCTTTCCATTCTGGTTTCCTCGGTGTGTATGCCCAGAAGTGGGATTGCTGGGTCATAAGGCAGTTCTATTTGCAATTTTTTAAGGAATCTCCACACTGTTCTCCATAGTGGCTGTACTAGTTTGTATTCCCACCAACAGTGTAGGAGGGTTCCCTTTTCTCCACACCCTCTCCAGCATTTATTGCTTGCAGATTTTTGGATCGCAGCCATTCTGACTGGTGTGAAGTGGTACCTCATTGTGATCTTGATTTGCATTTCTCTGATAATGAGTGATGTTGAGCATCTTTTCATGTGTTTGTTAGCCATCCGTATGTCTTCTTTGGAGAAATGTCTATTTAGTTCTTTGGCCCATTTTTTGATTGGGTCGTTTATTTTTCTGGAATTGAGCTGCATAAGTTGCTTGTATATTTTTGAGATTAGTTGTTCGTCAGTTGCTTCATTTGCTATTATTTTCTCCCATTCAGAAGGCTGTCTTTTCACCTTGCTTATATTTTCCTTTGTTGTGCAGAAGCTTTTTAATTTTAATTAGATCCCATTTGTTTATTTTTGCTTTTATTTCCAGAATTCTGGGAGGTGGATCATAGAGGATCCTGCTGTGATTTATGTCTGAGAGTGTCTTGCCTATGTTCTCCTCTAGGAGTTTTATAGTTTCTGGTCTTACTTTCGATCTTTAATCCATTTTGAGTTTATTTTTGTGTGCGGTGTTAGAAAGTGGTCTAGTTTCATTCTTTTACAAGTGGTTGACCAGTTTTCCCAGCACCACTTGTTAAAGAGATTGTCTTTACTCCATTGTATATTCTTGCCTCCTTTGTCAAAGATAAGGTGTCCATATGTGTGTGGATTTATCTCTGGGCTTTCTATTTTGTTCCATTGATCTATATGTCTGTCTTTGTGCCAGTACCATACTGTTTTGATGACTGTGGCTTTGTAGTAGAGCCTGAAGTCAGGCAAGTTGATTCCTCCAGTTCCATTCTTCTTTCTCAAGATTGCTTTGGCAATTCGAGGTTTTTTGTATTTCCATACAAATCTTGAAATTATTTGTTCTAGTTCTGTGAAAAATATGGCTGGTAGCTTGATAGGGATTGCGTTGAATTTGTAAATTGCTTTGGGTAGTATACTCATTTTCACTATATTGATTCTTCTGATCCATGAACATGGTATATTTCTCCATCTATTAGTGTCCTCTTTGATTTCTTTCATCAGTGTTTTACAGTTTTCTATATATAGGTCTTTAGTTTCTTTAGGTAGATATATTCCTAAGTATTTTATTCTTTTCATTGCAATGGTGAATGGAATTGTTTCCTTAATTTCTTTTTCTACTTTCTCATTATTAGTGTATAGGAATGCAAGGGATTTCTGTGTGTTGATTTTATATCCTGCAACTTTACTGTATTCATTGATGAGCTCTAGTGATTTTCTGGTGGAGTCTTTAGGGTTTTCCATGTAGAGGATCATGTCATCTGCAAACAGTGAGAGTTTTACTTCTTCTTTTCCAATTTGGATTCCTTTTATTTCTTTTTCTACTCTGATTGCTGTGGCCAAAACTTCCAGAACTATGTTGAATAGTAGCGGTGAAAGTGGGCACCCTTGTCTTGTTCCTGACTTTAGGGGAAATGCTTTCAATTTTTCACCATTGAGGATAATGTTTGCTGTGGGTTTGTCATATATAGCTTTTATTATGTTGAGTTATGTTCCTTCTATTCCTGCTTTCTGGAGAGTTTTTATCATAAATGGATGCTGAATTTTGTCAAAGGCCTTCTCTGCATCTATTGAGATAATCATATGGTTTTTATTTTTCAATTTGTTAATGTGGTATATTACATTGATTGATTTGCGGATATTGAAGAATCCTTGCATCCCTGGGATAAAGCCCACTTAGTCATGGTGTATGATCTTTTTAATGTGTTGTTGGATTCTGATTGCTAGAATTTTGTTGAGAATTTTGGCATCTATGTTCATCAGTGATATTGGCCTGTAGTTTTCTTTTTTTGTGACATCTTTGTCAGGTTTTGGTATTAGGGTGATGGTGGCCTCATAGAATGAGTTTGGAAGTTTACCTTCCTCTGCAATTTTCTGGAAGAGTTTGAGTAGGATAGGTATTAGCTCTTCTCGAAATTTTTGGTAGAATTCAGCTGTGAAGCCATCTGTACCTGGGCTTTTGTTTGCTGGAAGATTTCTGATTAGTTTCAATTTCCGTGCTTGTGATGTGTCTGTTAAGATTTTCTACTTCTTCCTGGTTCAGTTTTGGAAAATTGTACTTTTCTAAGAATTCATCCATTTCTTCCACGTTGTCCATTTTATTGGCATACAACTGCTGATAGTAGTCTCTTATGATCCTTTGTATTTCTGTGTTGTCTGTTGTGATCTCTCCATTTTCATTTCTAATTTTATTGATTTGATTTTTCTCTCTTTGCTTCTTGATGAGTCTGGCTAATGGTTTGTCAATTTTATTTATCCTTTCAAAGAACCAGCTTTTGGCTTTGTTGATTTTTGCTATGGTCTCTTTTGTTTCTTTTGCATTTATTTCTGCCCTAATTTTTAAGATTTCTTTCCTTCTGCTAACTCTGGGGTTCTCTAATTCTTCCTTTTCTAGTTGCTTTAGTTGTAGAGTTAGGTTATTTATTTGACTTTTTTCTTGTTTCTTGAGGTATGCCTGTATTGCTATGAACTTTCCTCTTAGCACTGCTTTTATAGTGTCCCACAGGTTTTGGGTTGTTGTGTTTTCATTTTCATTAGTTTCTATGCATATTTTGCTTTCTTTTTTGATTTCTTCTGTGATTTGTTGGTTATTCAGAAGTGTGTTGTTCAACCTCCATATGTTGGCATTTTTAATAGTTTTTCTCCTGTAATTGAGATCTAATCTTAATGCATTATGGTCAGAAAAGATGCTTGGAATGATTTTGATTTTTTTGAATTTATCAAGTTTAAATTTATGGCCCAGGATGTGATCTATCCTGGAGAAGGTTCCATGAGCACTTGAAAAAAAGGTGAAATTCATTGTTTTGGGGTGAAATGTCCTATAGATATCAATTAGGTCTAACTGATCTAATGTATCATTTAAAGTTTGCGTTTCTTCGTTAATTTTCTGTTTAGTTGATCTGTCCATAGGTGTGAGTGGGGTATTAAAGTCTCCCACTATTATTGTGTTATTGTTGATTTCCCCTTTCATACGTGTTAGTATTTGTCTTACATATTGCGGTGCTCCTATATTGGGTGCATATATATTTATAATTGTTATATCTTCTTCTTGGATTGATCCTTTGATCATTATGTAGTGGCCTTCTTTGTCTCTTTTCACAGCCTTTGTTTTAAAGTCTATTTTATCGGATATGAGTATTGCCACTCCTGCTTTCTTTTGGCCTCTATTTGCGTGGTATATCTTTTTCCAGCCCTTCACTTTCAGTCTGTATGTGTCCCTTGTTTTGAGGTGGGTCTCTTGTAAGCAGCATATAGAGGGGTCTTGTTTTTGTATCCATTCGGCCAGTCTTTGCCTTTTGGTTGGGGCGTTCAACCCATTTACGTTTAAGGTAATTATTGATAAGTATGATCCCGTTACCATTTACTTTATTGTTTTGGGTTCGGGTTTATACACCCTTTTCGTGTTTCCTGTCTAGAGAATATCCTTTAGCATTTGTTGGAGAGCTGGTTTGGTGGTGCTGAATTCTCTCAGCTTTTGCTTGTCTGTAAAGCTTTTGATTTCTCCTTCGTATTTGAATGAGATCCTTGCTGGGTACAGTAATCTGGGCTGTAGGTTATTGTCTTTCATCACTTTAAGTATGTCTTGCCATTCCCTCCTGGCCTGAAGAGTTTCTATTGAAAGATCAGCTGTTATCCTTAATGGGAATCTCCTTGTGTGTTATTTGTTGTTTTTCCCTTGCTGCTTTTCATATTTGTTCTTTGTGTTTGATCTTTGTTAATTTGATTAATATGTGTCTTGGGGTGTTTCGCCTTGGGTTTATCCTATTTGGAACTCTCCGTGTTTCTTGGACTTGGGTGATTATTTCCTTCCCCATTTTAGGGAAGTTTTCAACTATTATCTCCTCAAGGATTTTCTCATGATCTTTCTTTCTGTCTTCTTCTTCTGGGACTCCTATAATTCGAATGTTGGAGCGTTTCATATTGTCCTGGAGGTCTCTGAGATTGTCCTCGTTTCTTTTAATTCGTTTTTCTTGTTTCCTCTCTGATTCATTTATTTCTACCATTCTATCTTCTATTTCACTAATCCTATCTTCTGCCTCCGTTATTCTATTTGTTGCCTCCAGAGTGTTTCTGATCTCATTTATTGCGTTATTCATTATATTTTGACTCTTTTTTATTTCTTCTAGGTCCTTGTTAAACCTTTCTTGCATCTTCTCAATCCTTGTCTCTAGGCTGTTTATCTGTGATTCCATTTTGATTTCAAGATTTTGGATCATTTTCACTATCAATATTCGGAATTCCTTCTCAGGTAGATTCCCTACTTCTTCCTCTTTGGTTTGGTGGGCAACTCTCCTGTTCCTTTACCTGCTGAGTATTCCTCTGTCTCTTCATTTTGGTTATATCGCTGCGTTTGGGGTGGCCTTTTTATATTCTGGTAATTTGTGGAGTTCTGTTTATTATGGAGCTTCCTCACTGTGGGTGGGGTTCTATCAGTGGCTTGTCAAGGTCTGCTGGTTAGGGAGGCTTGTGTTGGAGTTCTGGTGGGTGGAGCTGGGTTTCTTCTCTCTGGAGTGCAGTGGAGTGACCAGTAATGGGTTATGAGACATCAAAGGTTTTGGAATAATTTTGAGCTGCCTGTATATTGAAGCTCAGGGGAGTGTTCCTGTGTTGCTGGAGAATTTGAGTGGTATGTCTTGTTTTGGAACTTGTTGGCCCTTGGGTGGAGCTTGGTTTCGGTGTAGGTATGAAGGCATTTGATGAGCTCCTATTGCTTAATGTTCCCTGAATTCAAGAGTTCTCTAATGTTATCAGGCTTTGGATTTAAGCCTCCTGCTTCTGGTTTTCAGTTTTATTTTTACAGTAGCCTCTAGACTTCTCCATCTATACAGTACCGATGATAAAACATCTAGGTTAAAGATGAAAAGTTTCTCCACATTGAGGGACACTCAGAGGTTCACTGAGTTACAAGGAGAAGAGAAGAGGGAGGGGGTAGTTAGAGGTAACTGGAATGAGATGCGGTGAGATCAAAAGAGGAGAGAGCAAGCTAGCCACTAGTCACTTCCTTATGTGCGCTCTATAGTCTGGACCGCTCAGAGGTATTTACGGAGTTATACGGGGAAGAGGAGAGGGAGGAAGTAGACAGAGGTGGCCAGGAGGATAAGAGAGAGGAATGAGAAGGAGAGAGACAAATCCTGCCAGTAACCAGTTCCTTAGGTGTTCTCCACCGTCTGGAACACCCAGAGATTCACAGAGTTGGATAGAGAAGAGATGGGGGAGAAAAGAGAGGCCACCTGGTGGAGAAAAAGGAGAGTCCAAAGGAGGAGAGAGTGGTCAAGCCAGTAATCATGCTCTCAGGTAAACTTGGGTAGTGAAGTTTGGGTTTTTAAATGTACAAAATTGACAACAAAAACCTAAGAGCAAAGATTAAAAATCTAGAGTAGAGGTTGGATTTTCAAAAATACAATATTAAAGAAAAGAAGCAGAAGGAAAAACGAAGAAAGAAAGAAAAAAACAAGAATTATTAAAAAAACCAAAACAAACCACCAACAACTATCCAAAGACTATATATGGTGTTTGCCTTAAAAAAAAAAAAAGTCTTCTTTTTTTTAAATAGTAATAGTAGGTTATAGAAATAAAAAATTAGAGGAGAAATAGAAGACTTAACAATTTAAAAAGTTAGAAAAAAAAGAAAAAAAATAGGAATGATTTTAAAAATAGTAAAAATATTTCTGGCCCTTCTCTGATGTGGGCCGTGTGGGATCACTTCCAAGGTGGTTCCCTCTGTTTAACTTCTTCTGTTTGCTGGTTTTTTAGGCTCACTAGTTCAGTCGCGCTGTGGGGAGGGGGGATGCTGCAAACAAATAGCACTGTCGTGTGCACACAGTGTCTCAGCCCCGCTTGACCTGTCCCTTCTCGCGGCACACAAACCGCTCCGGCTCTACGATGCTCAGCCGGGAACCGTCTGGGGCCGGCCCTAGGCTGCGTGCGCTTCCCCGGTCCAAGCTGCTCAGGTTCGGCGCTCAGGCAGCCCTCAGAGGCACAGATTCGGCTGGGACTGCGCTTTGTGCCCTTCCCAGGTACGAGTAGCTCAGGAGTTTGGCGAGCGCGATCGCCACAGCTTGTCACCTTTTCTGCCGCTGCTGCTCAGCTTTCTGGGTGGACCGCTGGCACCCCCCGTGAGGCAGATTGTGACTGTCCAGCACCCCCAGAAGTCTTAGCAAAGGAGCCTGCTTGCAGTTAGGTAAGTAAAGTCTCTCCGGGTCTGCAATTGCCCCTTTCCAGTCCTTACGGCTCTGGCTGCCTGTCCCTGGTGGGGGATGGTCTGCAGCCGGCTTTTTCCGTTCCGTCCTTTGTTCTGTGCTCGATCCTGGCGGTGTCTTATGTTTGAGCTTTCTGCGTGGTAGCTATCCCACAGTCTGGTTTGCTAGCCCAAGTTAGATCGTTCTGGTTGCGCGTGGGGCGTTCCTGCCCGATTCTTACAAAGCACTGCAGCCTGCGCCTCCCGCGCGTCCCTGCCCTGCCCCCACTTCCCAATGGCGGATGCAGGCGTCTGTGCTGCTTTTCCGCTGGGGGAGTTACTGTTGGGCTTGTAATCTCTTGGTTTTAATTATTCATTTATTTTTCCTTCCTGTTATGTTGCCCTCTGTGTTTCTAAGGCTCGCCACAGACTTGGCAGGGAGAGTGTTTCCTGGTGTTTGGAAACCTCTCTTCTTAAAATTCCCTTCCCGGGACGGGCTTCCCTTCCCGGGATGGAGCTCCCTCCCCACCTCCTTTGTCTCCTTTTTCATCTTTTATATTTTTTCCTACCTGTTTTTGAAGACAATGGTCTGCTTTTCTGGTTGCCTGATGTCCTCTGCCAGCCTACAGAAGTTGTTTTGTGGAGTTTGCTCCGCGTTGAAATGTTCTTTTGAGGAATTTGTGAGGGAGAAAGTGGTCTTCCCGTCCTATTCTTCCGCCATCTTTACAGTTCCCCCCGGTAGGTAGTATTTTCTGATCTGCCTTTTACAGCCATTATTTTGTATATCAGAATGCTCTTAATTAGCATTCCACATCATACATTTCAATGGCTTTCTAGTATTTTATTTTTGTAGTGGGGCCAATGATACACTTTGTCCTGCAGTGTACTTTGGCATGGACAAAGATAAGTCCAGGAGAGACCATGAGATAGCACCTCAAAAATAAAGTGAGCATGACTCGCCTCCCGCTTTAAGAACCACTTTTACTGAGCCCTGTTATGCAGTGAATCCTGTACTGTTTTGGGGGCATGGTGCAGAGATGAAAAGGTGGAGCCTTGCTTTCAAGGTATTTGTCAATCAGGAGGGACAGTCAAGTTTTACTTTTGAATGAACTGAGGTTAAACATGCCAAATTCGTTCAGAGGCAGCTTTTTAAATACTGAGTCAGTGAAAAGGGAGAACTGCTAATGAGTCTTCATTAAGCCACTTTCCTGCTTGGTTTTGTGGCAGATGCTCTGCCTTATAGTTTTGGTATTTCCTCCCAGACTGTGACCTTACCAACAGCAAGAATTGCCCATATCTGACTCTCCAGGCTAATACCTATTACTGAATGAACAACAGTCTCAAAAGTGATATTTCTTACCTCTCAAATTCATATTTAAGTACTTTTTAAAAATTTTAATATATTTTGTCCAACCTTTGTAATCGGTTTAGAATGTCCTTAGTTACTTTAAGAGCTCTTTAACTTGAAAAGTTGAAATAAAAATAAAAATACTTTTCTATATATCTCTTCTATTGGTAGAGTCCAATAGTCAGATGTTTGTGACGCTCTTCTTTTTTTTCTGAGAAGTTTTTTAGAATTGTCATAAACATGGATAATATCATATAAGAAATGAATCGCCAGTCCAGGTTCGATGCAGGATACGGGATGCTTGGGGCTGGTGCACTGGGATGACCCAGAGGGATGGTATGGGGAGGGAGGTGGGAGGGGGGTTCAGGATGGGGAACACGTGTACGCCCATGGCGGATTCATGTTGATGTATGGCAAAACCAATACAATATTGTAAAGTAATTAGCCTCCAGTTAAAATAAATAAATTTAAAAAAAATAAAGAATTGTCACTGTGTTCTTTTTCAAAATTTTCTGATGCCATTCTTATTTCTGAAGAGAACTCAGGGAAATGATAATAAATGAAAATTTTCATGAATATTCAATTCTAGCCTATTGTATTTTTATGACTAGTTCATTCTTTATGGTTAAAACAATTTTTTTTGTGTGTGTGAGCCAAGACTGACTCGTGGATATGAACCTGCAGTTCATTTTGGCATCTCTGATCATCTTAATTTAAACTTATTAATAGCTATACTTAGAACTTTATTTCTACTTGATTTCTAGCTCTGCATATTCTTCCCTTGCCCCTAGTTTCTTTTACTTTAACTTATCCATACTCTATTTCAAACATAGACTTGTTTATCCAAGAAGTTTGGTAGAATATACACAAATGCATTGTTAACTGCAATAGTTTACAAATAGGTGGGATTGTAAGTGTTTTATATTTTTTTGCCTAACTTTTCTCATTTTCTGTAGTGCTCTGGCTGCTTATGTAATCAGGAAAGGTTGTTTTAAAATAAAAAGATTGTTGGTTTTCTGGGAGGGAGGAGACGTTGAAATGCACCCTATTTGATGTTTCAGAGTTCTTTTTCCTGGAGGAAGTGTTAACCTCATGAGGTCAGGTTACGCTCGTGTGGCCAAAACGTTTTACAACTTGTCCATAAAGGTAAGTCTCAGTTATTTCTTATTATTCTAGGTGAGTTTTTGTAATTTTCCAAAAGGATAATTCTTCTTTAAAGGACGTGGTGGTACTTCCTTCACCATTTTGTAGTCTCATCACCCCTTTAACATTTGAGGTGCTGGTTCTTCTCCACCCTGTGGCAGCTCTCAGCTATTTTCTGGTGCGTCATTTAATTCTGGACTCCAGGGAACCCTCCAGTTCTGCTGACCAGCCCTCTGTACTCGGGCTCATCAACGTGAACCAGGCACTCATGGTGGCTGAGTAAGCAGTCTCTATTATGTACTGGGCGTTGTTCATAGGTCGTTAATTCTCATCTTCCCTCGCAAGCTGCCCTCAACTCATCCAATCCTGTTTGACCTTGCTTGACACTTACCGTGGACCCTAAGGCTCCACGTGTAGTGACTTGTGGAGCCTCTTGGCTTCTCTGTAACCTCACATTGCGCCTGCCTTTGCATCATACCACAAACTTTTGGGATTTCTCCCTGGAACTGTTAGTAGCAATTTTCTAATTAATCTTGCTGGCCCTACCATCTATCCAACCTTAAATAATTCCCTAAGAAACTGCTTTTAGCATGTGAGATACTTGTTGGAAAATGTTGACTGGCTTGGCTCAATGACCTGTAGCCTTCTGTAGTCTTTGAGTCAAGATAGTCTTTGAGTGAAGAGTGTGTCCACAGCCCACCTTTTCCAGCCTTTGTTTATGCAGGTACTTGCAGTCAAACTGGTGTTTTCTAGAACATATCTTGTGTCCTACTTTCAAATCTGCTTAGTCTCTTTCTTTCTACCTCGTCTGTCATTTGTGCCTTAGCCAGCTTTCAGGGCTAAGGGTTGTGCACCTTATGGGGACATGTCCCTCTGCCCCCGCTGGAATGGCATCCTTCTCGCTCAACTTTTAGAGTATTTTGTTGTTGTTGATCAGTCACTAAGTCATGTCTACCTCTTTGTGACCCCATGGACTGTAGCTCGCCAGGCTCCTCTGTCTGTGGGATTTCCCAGGCAAGAATACTGGAATGGGTTGCCATTTCCTTCTGCAGGGGATCTTCCCGACCCAGGGACTGAACCCTCATCCCCTGCATTCTTTACCACTGAGCTACCAGGGAAGCTCTCTGAGATTAAGGGGCTTTTATCTCAGAGACTCAATATCTTGAAGTTAGCTGTTGATGTCTCATCAGATTGCATGGTTCTGATACCCTTCGAGGCATTCCTCGTTTCATACCATATGGTTCTGTGTACTTAGTACCTGCTCAGTGGACATTTTTTGGAAAAACTAATGAGCAAAATTGAAATTTAACAAAATTATAACAAGAATGATTTAAAAATGCATTTGGGAAGCATATATATGAATATTATAAAGTAACTCTTCACCTTTCGCAAATAGAGACTTGTGTAACCTGGTTTATTCAATTAGAAAAAACACAAAGGAGTCACCTAACTGCCCAACCCATAAGACACAAAAGGTTTATTTGACAACTTGAAGATTTCAAAGCAAAGAAAAAAGCTTAGCAATCTTGAACTTCCATTTAGGTGTAGCCACTGGGGTCTACAAGCCCTCAGAAGAAGCAGCCTTCAGAAGTGATTTCTGTTAGATCTACATGGTTCCACTCTGTGTCCTTTGTTCTGCTGATCACAACAAACAAAAGATGTGGTCCCAGCAAGTGGGGATTTAACATTTAGTCCAGAGATCAAATTTGGTACATATGGAAACAGCAATTCTGTCTTCTTTTGTGTTTATTGTTAAGTGAATGCCATAAGACCTTTCAACATAACATATGCAATTCTGACTTCTAAAAGTAAAAATTTCCTATATTTGTATACGAAGTATGAAGATCATATCTTGAAGTAGAAAATATTAGAATTAATATTGTTCTATATTTTTCTTACTGAGGAACAGAAAAAAATTCCCTAACATTTTCTGTATTTAAAATGCGTTACTGGAGTAGGAAATGGCAACCCACTCCAGTATTCTTGCCTGGAAAATCCCATGGACAGAAGAGCCTGGTGGGCTACACTCTATGGGGTTGCAAACAGTCTCGGACATGACTGAGAGAATGAGCGCGCACACACGCACAGGTTATATTTTACAGTCTATGCAGGAAAACCACTGTTTTTAAGGAAGTTACAAAACCCATTTTTGTAACTATCAGTACATATGGGTTTAATCTTTAGTTAATCAGAAAATTCTGTCACCAGAATACTTTTTTCCCAGTCGCACTAGTCATTTTAATTCCCTCAGAGCCGTAGTACGTTTGTACTTCTTTAGTTTACCCTGTGAAAAGTCAGTACTTTTGCTTGCTGTTTCCTTCCTTCCAAATTATGGCTTTCATCAGATTAAATCTGATTGGCTGAAGGCTGTTACTATAAATTCTGAGATAATGGAGGGAAAGGAAAACCTCCACTCAGAGTAGTTTCAAACCTGGACAATCATTTAGAACAATAGGATTTGTACACAGTGTATAAATAGGCATTTATCTAGCATCATCTTCCATATTTACAGTCCCTAAATGATAACATGTGTTGTCTGGTAGTTGACTGGCAGATGTCTGTCTCTTTCCCAGCACAACTGAGTTTGGATAGTTCGGTAAATTAAACCTTAACTGTTATGTGGGTGCTTGGTCTACAGAGAGATGAAGTGATAACCAGCTGATAGAAGAGAAAATGCTGGCCTACTACTATTGATCTTGGAAATTCCTTAGAAATCCATGTGTGACTCAAATGCCCATCTTGTTAGGACAAACTGAATGTATAAATTTTATTATGAAAAGTTTGAATAAGCTTAGTTTTTCTCTTTTCTCTGCAAAGAGTTTTGGCGAAGGAGACTATTTTCCTGTGTGGGGCACCTGCCTTGGATTTGAAGAGCTTATTTATCTGGTCAGTGGAGAGAGCTTACTAACCCTTACAGATACTGTTGGAATTAAACTGCCGCTGAACTTCTCTAGAGGTAAGAATTTTCTTTTTGCTCCTTCAAAAAAGTAGTAACTGGGTAAGATTAGTAAGTTGCAAATATCCAAGTCAAAAGGTGTTTGTTAATTTTTAATTTATTTACACAGGCTGAAGGTATAACTCTGTGTACTGAGTTATAAAGATGGCTTAAGGGATTTTGCATGTTTATAACTTAACTGCTTCTAGTGATATCAGGACCATGTATAATGAAAAACTCTAAAATAAGACCTGGTTTTGAGTTCTAACTTTGTTACTTTTGCCTTGGGAAATCATTTAACCTGTCTTAACTTCTACAAATGATTTCTAAAAACATTTAAGGTTTTTTGTGAGGGTTAAATAAGACAGTGTTTTCTGGGTACTGTCCTAAGCACTTTAAACATAACTCTCATAAATGTTAGCTTCAGTCGTGTCTAACTCTTTTCAACCCTATGGACCATAGCCCACCAGGCTTCTCTTTCCATGGGATTTTCCAGGCAAGAACACTGGAGTAGGTTGCCAGTCCCTCCTCCAGGGTATCTTCCTGACCCAGGGGTTGAATCTGCATTTCCCCCTTGGCTGTGTACTGTGTTTTGACCCCAACTGGGGTGTACTCCATTCTAGTATACCCTGGAGGTAGCTCAGGCTCCAGGTAAAGGTCATCTCCCTGACCAAACTACCCTTGCATCAGGTACCAGCCTCTAGTCACGCCCCAAGGCTACTCACACTTCTGATCAACTGGCCATGACTTTAGGGATACCCATGGATTTAACAAAGCTTCCCAGGTGGCTTCCCAAGTGGGTAGCTTTTTTTTTTGAAAGTGGGCCAGGCTTGGGGCTGGGTGAGGTTGGGGCACAGGGGCTGTGATGTAACTAAGGCCAAGAGAGGGTGCCTGGGCGGGGGGCTGTGGGCACTCTCTCTCCTCCTGGGTGGGGGGCTGTGGGCACTCTCTCTCCTCCTGGGTGGACAGTCCTTGCTTGTGCCAACTGCCGAGGCACCTGGGGCCCTAGGCTCTAGTGCAACGGTATTGGAGATGGGGGCAGCGGGCCCGGGTTCAAGGAGGAGGTGGCTGACAGCCCATGTTCAACTGAGTTCAAAATACACATGTTTCCTGGGAGAAAACACTGTTATTGGTGAAATGCTCAATGGGGGAGGGACATGGGGCAGCAGAATGGAGGAGGCAGCGAAATAATCTAATTATTATACCAATAAAATGTTGTTATAAGGAAACATCGGCCTGTAAATGGTGACAGCAGCGTGTCTCCATGGGTAGGGCTGGTCTCTGTACTCTTCACTGAGTATGGAGAGCTTCCCAGGTGGCTCTAGTGGTAAAGAACCCACCTGCCAATGCAGGAGATGTAAGATGCAGGTTCAATCCCTGGGTTAGAAAGATTCCCTTGGAGGAGGTCCTGGCAACCCACTCCATATTTTTGCCTGGGGAATCCCCATGGACAGAGGAACCTTGGCAGGCTATAGTCCATAGGATTGCAAAGAGTCAGACGCGACTGAAGCAACTTAGCACACACTCACAAACAGGTTTAGTAATGCACTGGAATGACTGACAGAGCTCAGAAAGTGCTGTGTTTGCATTAAGAGTTTTGCTGTAAAGGATTCACGTGGGCTGAAGTCTGGAGGGAATGCAGAACCTCCTGCCCTCTTTCTGTTGACTCAGGGCACGTCACCCTCCTGGAGCATCAATATTTCATCAGCCAAGTGGCTCCAGGGAGCTTTGGTGCTCAGAGTTTTTATTGGAGGTTCATTGTGAAGGCATCATTGATTACATCACTGGCCATGTTATTGAACTGTCTCTAGTCCCCGTCCGTCCCATCCCTGGAGATCAGGCTGGCTCAAAGTCAGATTTACTCTTGAAGTCCATTTCATATCCATTGTGCTGCAGATTCAGATAAAGCCAGACCAGCCGTAATCACGTGGTCAGTCTCTCTGGTCATCAGCCTCATCCCAAAGCTGTCTTGGGGTCAACTTATGCCACCTCATGAGCATTACAAAGACATGTCCATCCTTTGCGAATTTCCTTGAAATTGCCATTCGGGAACCCAGGACAAAGACCAGACAAATTTCTTTATTTGCCAGTTTGTGTAAATAGATACTGATTCTTGGGAGTTCCCTGCCGCTCCAGTGTTGAAGAATCCACCTGCCAGTACAGGAGACACAGGTTTGATCCCTGGTCTGGGAAGATCCCACATGTCATGGAGCAGCTAAGCCTGTCCTCCACAGCCACTGAAATCCTGTGCTCTAGAGCCTGTTCTCCACAAAGAGAGAATCCACCTAACAATGCAAAGTCTGCGCACAACAGCTAGAAAGTAGCAACACCCACCTCCACCCCCCAACCCCCACTCCCGCCCACCGTGTATCCAGAGAAAGCCCTCAGGCAGCAGCGAAGTTGCAGCACAGCCAAAAAAAAAAAAACTAAAAACAAAAAAGATGATTCTTGTAGATTACTTGATCTCAGAATCATCAGAATTGAATGCTACCAACCTTTCTTGTTCTCTTACGGATTTTGGATAGAAAGCAGTAGTTATTCCCAGAACTTAGAAAATGCTCTATACTTTTCAAAGCTCTTTCTTACATTCAAATAGTGCAAAAATCATATGGGAAATATATGTCTTGGGTCAGTTTCTTTTGGTTGTGTGTGTTTGAAACCCAATTTATACAAACCAGGAATGAAATCCACTGAAATAAGGAATCCACAGATTTTGATGATCTGGGGCGCTGGGATTCTCATGGACCGTTAGCATCCTGAATGACAGGCTCATTTGAGGACAGCTGACATTGGGGCCTTGATTACCATTAGGATTTTCTTATCCTTTTGCTGCTGTGTGTCTGTGTCAGACTCCAGAGTTTTCAGGGAAGCAAATTGCTTCTTTTGATCCGTCTAGTGGTTCGTGACCTGGTTTGTGTTCTTTTCCACATCGTTGGTATTTTTAACCATTTAAGTCCCAGATACTTTGAAAGTGTGTTGAAAGTTCTAGATCCTTTCCTGAGCAAACAAATATATACACATGTGGACAATTTTACCTATTTTTCAGCCTTGTCTAGAGAACTCAAGTTAAAATCCTGCTCATTATCATGTCCAAAGAATTTGTTATTTATGTTGCAATCCTAGAAGAAAGGTACATAAGTATGAAACATATTTGGAACTGTGTGTTGAACTTATTTTGTGCCTGACTAGAATACTCCTGTGGAAATGATGTGTTTGCAAATCATTTAGTCATCTTGATTGTGTCTTCACAGTGGCCTCTCTTTGGCTGTGACTTCAGCAGATTTTATTTTTTTCCGGTGTTTGAATGATTTCTTTTGGGCTTAAATTTTTCCAGGTACATTGCAGAGCAGAATGTTCCAGAATTTTCCTGCTGACTTGCTGCTGTCATTAGCAGTAGAACCTCTGACCGCACATTTCCACAAGTGGAGCCTCTCCGTGATGGTATCTCATTTATTATGCAGTGAAATCCATGCTAAATTTAGATTTACTGCAGAAGTAATCATTTTGGTTTTATTTTTGCACTTTAGAATTTTACGAAGAATGAAAAGTTAAAGGCGTTTTTCAATATATTAACTACAAATACAGATGGCAATATTGACTTTATTTCAACCATGGAAGGTATGTATCACTGCACATGTACACTTTATTATATTTATGAATTTTGATTTTATAGTTCTCTTATGAATAAAATCATTTAAAATCTCTCTTAAAAATAAAATCATGAATAAAACTTTGGGGACTGAAGTTGGAAGTTAGGGCATTATTGGAGAAAAGAGGCCCATGTTTTGCTCAGCTTCCAAATCAGTTGCTGTTTACCTGGGTCACCTTCTAGGTCAAGGTGATGAAAATAGAAGGGAGGTGAAGACTATGGGGAGGATCAATGAAGATAAATGGAGAAGATGACTTCTGTTTCTAGCAACATTGCAGATTAAGGACATGCTATAGACAATAACAAAAAATGTGATTGGCATACAGAAAAAAATCTCCCTAAATACGTTGATGAAAGGACGGTAAGGGTATTTAGGTCCTAAACTCCAGGAGTTAAATGGAGCATTTAAACCAGCATTGTTACTGAATCAGGAGAACTTGAGGTGAAGCTCAGGAGCGCCCTCTCTGGAGAGTACCCCTACGGAGCAGGACCCGAAAGGCTGGACCCTCAACGAATCCTGTGTGCAGAACTGCTCAGAGCTAAGAGCTCATTGAGAGCTGAGACTGTGTCTCATTCTTCTTTGTGTTTCCAGGAGATGTTGAATGGATGACTAATTATGTACATGAAAGAGATTTGGCTTGGAAATTAGGGCGTCACGTTTCTGTGTTGGTTGTGTTTCTGGCTGTGTTATCATACCAGGCTCATTTGAAAATTTTATCTTCTGAAAACTTCCTGATACCTGCTAGATAGGAACACTAGAGATGCTCTTATTTGCATATTTCCTACCTATTCTTACTTTTTGGAGAAGGCAATGGCACCCCACTCCAGTACTCTTGCCTGGAAAATCCCATGGACGAAGGAGCCTGGTAGGCTGCAGTCCATGGGGTCGCTAAGAGTCGGACACGACTGAGCAACTTCACTCTCACTTTTCACTTTCATGCATTGGAGAAGGAAATGGCAACCCACTCCAGTGTTCTTGCCTGGAGAATCCCAGGGATGGTGGATCCTGATGGGCTGCCGTCTATGGGGTCCCACAGAGTCGGACATGACTGAAGCGACTTAGCATTCTTTCTTTTGTTCTAAATTAGTGAGAACAGGGCCTGGTTCCTACATTGTCAGGAACCTGCACTGATCTTTCAGTGATGGCAGTTTACAAAAAAGAGTGAATCTCAGCTTGTTTCTGAATTTCAGTGTGTATCTCTGTCTGAACATTCATCTGTCTATTTTTCTATCTATCTGAAAATCCTTGTTACAGTTTATCACTTGTTGTTCAGTTGTGAAGCTGTGTCTGACTCTTTGTGACCCCATGGACTGCAGCATGCCAGGCTTCCCTGTCCTTCAGTATCTCCTGGAGTTTGCTTACCATTGAGTTGGTAATGCCATCTCATCCTCTGTTGCCCCCTTCTCCTCCTGCCTTCAGTCCTGCCCAGCATCAGGATCTTTTCCAGTGAGTCAGCTGTTATCAGGTGGCCAAAGTATTGTAGCTTCAGCTTCAGCATCTGTCCTTCCAGTGAATATTCAGGACTGATTTCCTTTAGGATTGGTTTGATCTCCTCGCAGTCCAAGGGACTCTCAAGAGTCTTCTCCAACACCACAGTTCAAAAGCATCAGTTCTTCGGCATTCAGCCTTCTTTATGGTCCAGTTTTTACATCCATACATGACTACTGGGAAAACCATAGCTTGACTATATGGACCTTTGTCAGCAAAGCAATGTCTCTGCTTTTTAATACGCTGCCTAGGTTTGTAGGAGCTAGGGTGTTTCTTATCCTAAATAGTACTTTTCCTATCTCAAAGAAATATATTAGAAGACCTGCCTTTCAGTTATCTGTCTGCAGCAGTTGATTTTCTAGTCATCTAGCCAATGGGTCTCCTGCTGGTGTCACCACGTGTGGTCCCAGACAGAGAAAGAGAGTATGTTACAGGGAAGTAGGGAGGTGGGCAGTGGGAGATGGATGGAGTAGTGACCACAGCTACTTGGTATTAGGTTCTCCTCTTGTGAACCTTGCCTGAGCAAGGGTAGGATAAAGTAGGTTTCCTTTCTGTGATGTGACCTCTCCTAGCAGAGTCTCATGGGAGGCAAGAGGACAGTGCTCTTTCTCCTGGATACTTCTACTTTCAGATCAGTCATTCCTGCCAGTATTTTCGTATGGTAGTTAGGGTTTTAATTTCAATGCGAGAGTAATAGAGGATTTCTTTTTCAGTTAACACACTATTGACTGGGGGGGTGGTTTTTGCAGAAACTAATCCTGTGGCCAGTGATTTGTTATGTAAGTGAATATTAAAACACTCCAGTCAGTAATGTTTGGGTAACAAAAGACGTATTACTACATCTCTGGTCAATAAATTGTTAAAATGAGGAAAGGCATATGTGTGAAGAAAAAAATGAGTATGTAAATTTCTCAGAAGACATATTCACATTTTTAAAAAGTTACAGAATTTTAAAAACACACTTAGAAGTAGCTGAGTAATATAGTGACATCCTGGGTACTTTTCTGTAAGTTTCAACAACTTTCACATTTATGTGGCCATTCTTATTTCATACAGTCCATGGGGTTACAAGAGTCGGACATGACTTATTTCATATCTACTTTTTCCTCCTACTAGAATATTTTTTGCAGTAAATCCTAAGGATCATATCATTTTTATGTATAAAAGTAGTTAATAATTCTAAGAATAAGTGAACTATGGTAGCAAAAATCTTTCAAATTTAAACTTCTTTAAAAAACTATTTAAAGATTGATTCAGTGAGGTCATGAACCATTCCACAGACGGTGAGAGAGGCACAGTGTATGCTGAGACAAACTAGCTAACCTATAAAGACACCAGAGATGCTGGCATAGTTCATTCTCACATGAGTAAGTCATTATATTGGAGGGGATGAAGATGTGGTGTGAAGTGGGGGGAAAAGAAACCTACTGTAGAAGAAGCTTGTCACTGATCAGATGTGCCCCTGACTGTTGAACTAGTCTGTATTCAGAGGCTCAGTTATTCTGCCCTATTCTGATCATGCTTACTCCTTGGAAGAAAAGCTGTGAGAAACCTAGACAGTGTATTAAAAAGCAGAGACATCACTTTGCCAGCAAAGGTCCGTATAGTCAAGGCTATGGTTTCTCCAGTAGTCATGTATAGATGTGAGAGTTGGACCATGAAAAAGGCCGAGTGCTGAAGAATTAATGCTTTTAAACTGTGGTGTTGGAGAAAACTCTTGAGAGTCCCTTGGGCTGCAAGGAGATCAAACCAGTCAATCCTGAATATTCATTGGAGGAACTAATGCTAAGGCTGAAGCTCCAGTATTTTGGCCACCTGATATAAAGAGCTGACTTACTGGAAAAGACCCTGATGCTGGGCATGATTGAAGGCAGAAGGAGAAGGGGACGACAGAGGACGAGATAGTTGGGTGGCATCACCAACTCAATGGACATGAGTTTGAGCAAGCTCTGGGAGATGGTGAAGGACAGGGAAACCTGGCGTGTTGCAGTCCATAGGGTCGCAAAGAGCTGGACACAACTGAGCGGCTAAATGACGAACAACAACAACTCTGATCACCCAGTAAAGTCAGTCAGTCATACTTCAGATTATAAAAAGTTGTGCATGTGTGCTAAGTTACTTCAGTCGTGTCTGACTCTTTTTGGCCCCATGGGCTGTAGCCCATCAGGCTCCTCTATTCATGGGATTCTCCAGGCAAGAATACTGGAATGGGTAGGTAACCGTGCCCTTCTCCAGGGGATCTTCCCGACCCAGAAATTGAACCAATGTCTCTTATGTCTCTTGGCTTTGACAGGCGGGTTCTTTTACCACTAGTCACCTGGGACTCTCATAAAAGGTTATAAGTCAGTGAAATATGGTTATTATGAACCTCACATTGACTATGAATTGAAATTCTTTGTTTCTGATAATAATATGCACAGTTTTACTTTGTCTGACATTGTGGGCTATAAAAGTAACATTTTACAGAGAATATACAACATAATTGTAACATCTTAGACCATTGTTACCATTTAATACTCACCAGTCTGTTCTTTGTGCAGGAAACCAGTATCCGATATATGGTGTCCAGTGGCATCCGGAGAAAGCTCCTTATGAGTGGGGGCAATTACGAGGCATTTCCCATGCACCGAATGCTGTGAAGGCTGCATTTTATTTAGCAGAGTTCTTTGTGGCTGAAGGTAATTTGAGGCAGAGGTTATAATTTTATCACTCTAATGTGGTTCTGAAGGAAATTGCCCTCATCTAAACTTTTGTGTAGTCTATAAATATTCTGTAGGTTTAACTTTTAAGAAAATGAATTCAAGAGCCCTGAAATTGAGATATTAGTCATTTAAATCAAATCAGGACCATTATTTCAGTTAACAGTATTGTATTCTCTAAAGTGGGTTGAATTCTTAAACAACAGCATAAAGATTGTTTCTTTTTTCTGTCTGTCTTGATTCCTTTTTTTAAGATTTTTTTCCCATTACTGTTGGGTTTCCCTGGTGGCTCAGTGATAAAGAATCTGTCTGGCAGTGCAGGAAATGTGGGTTCTATCCCTAGGTGGGGAAGATCCCCTGGAGAAGGAACAGGCAACCCACTTCAGCATTCTTGCCTGGAGAATCCCATGGACAGAGGAGCCTGGCGGGAGGCAGTCCACAGGGTCACAAAGAGTTGGACGCGACTGAGCGGCTAAACAACAGCCATCATCATTACTCTTCTTTGGAATAATATTTTAATTATGACATTATCTGAGAATTAGATCTTATTTTTCCAAGACAGTTACATGAATTGAATCTATACTCATCAGTCTGTGGATTTAAATCTCCCTGTCTATAGGTATTGGCACATTGGAGAGTTAATACACTTTGCCTGCTTTTTCATGTTGGAAACACAGATGTAATCACACAGTGTTATGTTTGTGGGTAATTGAGAATTTGGTTCTAGATGCTTGAGGTTTATTTGAGTGATGTGGGTGTGAGACAGAGCTACAGATGCAGCTTGCCAAGGATGGGGCATCCCTTGGGCGAGGTGTGGGCATGGGAAGACTTGGCCTTCTCCATCCATCCAAGCTTTCCCTGAGGTTTATCACCCCTCTGTCCACACTGGCAGGTATATACTGCATCCTAAGTTCACCATAGTTTAGGATTATGCTCAGTTGAATGGGTTATTTCTTGACAAAACCCCAAATTAAAAAAAAAATCCAAAAGTTCTCCCATGGGCAATATTAGTCCTAAGAAACACTTTTAGGTCACGTGTGTAGAAGTGAATGAGGACAGTGGCGGGCAGGACATGGTTTTCTCCAGCACTGTCACAGGCGTGACTCCACCGTCTTCATCTTCCAATGCCCTCTTTCTAAAAAATGCCAGAAAAGCCCTTATTACTTTATTTTGACTTTAAGGTAAAGTCTGAGCCTTCACCCCCTCACATTTGAACTTCAGCTTCGCCGACTTCTTCCTGCCTCCTTCCATTTCAAATTCCCGCCTCTCTTCTCCCCACCATCACCACACCTGCCTCGGCTATACAGTGTCTCCCTCCTCTTTACTCTTGAACCATCTTCAGGAGGTTAGTCTATAAAAAATGTTCTATGTAATGATGTAATATTCGTAGTTTGTACTCATGCATGGAGTAAACGATGTATGATTTATATACAGAATGTATCATGTTCAATCAAGTGAAAGTGTTAGTCGGTCACTTAGTCCTGTCTGACTCTTTGTGATCCCTGGACTGTAGCATGCCAGGCTTCTCTGTCCATGGAATTCTCCAGGCAAGAATACTGTAGTGGGTTGCCACTCCTTTCTCCAGGGGATCTTCCCAACCCAGGGATTGAACCTGGGTCTCCTGCATTGCAGGTGGATGCTTTACCGTCTCAGCCACCAGAGAAATCCCTGTACGTTGCAATGTTCATTGCAGTGGGCAGGTCACTTAGTATACAAAGTACACAGCAATGGGATCCTCTAGAATTTGTTGTTAATACCAACATAGCACATGACAATAATAGGTTACTCTTTATGTGCAGCTTTCAGGGAATAGTTTAGGTACAGTTTCCACTTTGATTGCTGATGGAGGAGTTGGAGCGTCTTCCTTGATGTCTCGTAGGCAGATTTTCCTCCTTTTCTGGTCTATAAGACCAGAGTGATAAATCAACTCAAAGGCTCTTCATTTTAGAAGATTATTTCCAATTAAGGTTGTAAGTAGCCTAAGTAAAGAATAAGCAAATAAAAGATTGGGGCTTCCCTGGTGGTCCAGTGGCTAAGATTCTGTGCTACCAGTATTAACAAAAATGTTAATAGTATCCACTTCTGTATGGGAATCAGACTAGATTGCTTGAGAGTTAGGACATTGCCTGGTGAATATTTCCATCTCCAGGAGAGGTGTCAAGCCTTGTGCAAAGTAGGTACTTAGTAGGTGCCTAGTAGGTGTTTGAATGTAACCCCACCATGTGGGGTCTGGTGCAGAGCAGGTGTGGCTGCTGTCAGAAGAATGCCCCTCCAAGTCAGGTACTGCTTTGGGGGAAATTTTATAAGACATTTTTTCCTTTTTGCTGGCCTTGTCCCACTAAATAATGCTGATTAGAGGAAGGAACATCATAGAGTAGCCTTTTGAAAGTTGTACCACATCTTCTTAAAAATTAATCCTTTCTTTGTCTTGCAGCTCGGAAAAGCAATCACCATTTTCAGTCTGATGTTGAAGAGAACAAAGCACTAATTTATCAGTACCGTCCAACTTACACTGGAAATGTTTCTTCGTTCCAGCAAAGTTATATATTTGATTGAAAGGTTTCGCTGTGTTAAGAAGAATTCTGACTAACTCCCTGAGTAAACTGTTAAAATAATGAAAAACGTGCTACTCATGGCGGTAATAGGTCACAGAGATGCCGTTTCTGTGATGTTATTGGCTCTGATTCTTCATTCAGTATTTTTGTGTATCACATTTGATAATCAGTGAGACAGATAAATAATCATAGTGTGTTTCATGGAAAATCTTTGTATTATTTAAAGATTAGGAAATAAATTTATTGAAAATACATATGTTTTATTTTTTCTGATTCTGGCAATACCAATCCCTAAGCCGTCTACCTACCTCATCCTTGCTGAAGACTGTTTTTATTTTTTAATCAATTTTTATTGAGGTGTGCCAGAGTCCAGCCCCAGTGGATCCAGGGTGATTCGAACCGTGGACGGCGTAGGCGAGAAGAAACTTATTTATTTATTAATATAAGAGTATAAGATTAGGGAAAAATAGTGTAGTAGGAAAATTAAGTGGAGAAAGAAGGCTGAATAACTTAGTTTACGTGGGAAGTCAATAAAGTTCCAGACAAGGAGCTTGCACCATCTACGTTAGGCCACTGGCGTCCTCTTGAATATCAGGGGGTGCCCTGCCTTGGGCTCCCCCTCACGTGGATCTTGAAAGCCGGGACAAGTAAGTAGACATGGTGAGCCTCCATGCCCCAGATGGGAATTCAGCCAGAAATTAGAGAGGAGACACGGGGGAAACCAGTCCAGCGACTGGCCCATCCTCTATTGTTCAGAAGGCCTTTTATACTTTTTGATTATACATAGAGAGATCAATGGGTAACACAAAGTTATGCAGCATTAGCAGCCCAGACTCTTATCAAAACCAGGCTTTTCTCTCTGCATACAAGTCTTAGGTGATTTACATCATCTTCTGGCCAAAGGGGCCAATTAACATTTTACAGCCTTTTTTCTGATAAGGGTTTGTCAACCAGAAGACTTATTTGTGTTGATCTTCCCAAAGTCTGGTGCCACTCTCAGAAAGCACTAAATAAAGTTACATTCTTACATAGCAAAGATACAGCAATTTATAACAAGTAAAAGGAGTACAGTGATTTACAACAAAAGAAAAGTAATTAACTCAAAAGTCTCGTGTTGCTAGCATCAAAACTATTATAAATCTTTTTCCATGTCCCGTTTACATTGATTAACATCCTCCCAGGTGCCTAAAAGATAAAGAATATGGAGGCCTGGCAGTAATCATTGAGTCAACAGTGAAATCCTGTCACCAATATGATTTTTAGCTCTTTAGAAAAGGCTCTGTATCTTTAAGATGCTTTTAAGCTTTGTGCCTCTTGCGGTTGGGTTGGGGGGCTGTAAGCAATTCACAAGCTGTAAGAGGTCCGGGGAACCTGTTAGGCAAGCTAGAGAGCTATCGGGTTTAACTGAAACATCCCTTTCAAATGCATAAGACTAAAGCCCTGATTTGACTTTTTCCAGAGAATATCAGAAGAGTGGAAAAGCAGGCAGATTCTTATTTTTTGGGGGGGGGGGTGGATGCTCAGGAAATTCCAGGGGGAACCCCTGAAGTCTGATCACGTCCTTGTGTTTTGTCAGGCTTCCTTCCGCATGACCTTGTCACGGGTGGGATTCCTCACATTGGCCCCTGGCAGAGGTGTAGTTAACAAACAACATTATATGAGCTTTAGGTGTGCAACATATTGATTTGAATATTTTTATATGTTACAAAATGTTTGCCACAGTCTAGTTATCATCTCCATAGAATGTTGTTACAATATTATTGGCTATATTTTCTGTGTGTACGTTACATCCCCCTGGCTTACTTATTTTGTAACTGGAAGTCTTTGTCTCTTAATCTTTTTCGCCTACTTTGCTCAGCCCTTGGTCTTTCTCCCCTCTGGTGACCACCTGTTCATCCTCTGTAACTGATCCTGTTTAGGCATGTTTATTCATTTGCTTTATTTTTTTAATCCCAAATATAACTGAAATCATACAGCATTTGTCTTTCTTTGTCTAACTTATCTCACTTAGTGTAATAACCCTCCAGGTCCATCTGTGTTGTCACAAATGGCAAGATTCTGCTCTTTTTTATGGCTGAGTAATCCTGTGTGTGTGTGTGTGTATGTATAGCACAGACATATATTTCTGTTTCTGCTATTTCAAATCCATAATTGAGGCAAAGTCTGTGTTTTGAACTTTTATCTCCTAGTGTTCACCATAGTAGTTCCTCAAAAAATGTTTGTGACTATTCGTGAATGTATCTTTTTTTCCATGGAAAATGATTCAAATGCTGTCATATATTTGCTCGGGTGTATTTTTATCTATTTCTTAGTCTGTGCTTCCTTCTTCAACCCTTACCATCCCATATACCCTCAAAAACACTTGAAGTTTAGAAATACCTCGAGGGCAACCAAGCAGTTAGAGAAATTTTTTTTTTTTTTTTGAGCTGTTTCTGGCAGCAGGTGAGTATCTGCTCTCCTTGTTCTGGAGATACTGCTGGAGAGGGGAGCATGGGAAGCTGGGTGATTGGGCAAGATGCTGGGGAAGATGAGGAATGATTTGATGTGCAGAAAGATGGGAGCAATAATCTGAAGATACTGGATCAAACCATAAGCTTTGGGCAGTAAGGCCACACAGAACGTAGAAATTAGAGGTTAATCCATTTAATCAGTTGAGAAGACCTTAACAGAAGTATGGGAAATTTAGTTTTTGTCCATGAGCATGAAGATTGAGTGTTGTTTTCTCAAATGTGCCATTTCTGACTAACTTTACATCTTTTTATCAATTGGAAAAGATAGTGACACAGTAATCTTGCTGGAGAATCCCGTGGACCAAGAAGCCTGGCCAGGCTACAGTCACAAAGAGTCTAACACGACTGAGTGACTTAGCAGCAGTAGCAGCGACATTGTTATTATTCACCCTCCCTGGGCTCTTCCAGCCCATCTGTTGAATTATAGATCTGCTCATTTCCAAAGTTCCCTAGTAACACTGAATCCAGATGGCACTGTAACTCATGGTGCTGTACTAGCCATCTTCCTGCCCATGAACACTGGCTTATTATTGCTTGCCATAGTTCTCATGGTGATGGTGGCCACAAATGCAGGAAGAGGTGGACTGCTGATTTTTTTCTTGACTCGTTACATTTTCCATTTCCCCCAACAGTGTTATCTTTATGCTGCAAGCAACTTTATTCCAAGAGCAGAATCTCTTACAAAGTTGACAGCCCTCCTGCCTTCCCCATACCACCACCAGGGTGCTCAGCAAGAGGCCTAAGGGCAAATGAGGAGAGAAGTTATTTTCAGGAAAGCTGTGTGTTCCATGTCAGCGTGGCTGGAGACTGACCTGGGGCAGACTGACATTGCTTCGTTAGTGGAGCCAGCGGAGGACGTGGCTGAGAAGGGCCTCCTGATGTTCATGAACATCAGTCAGGAAGCCCTGGGAGGAGATGGGTGGCCACTGCTGGAGAACTGACACCCAGGGAACCTGGGGAAGGGGTGCCAGCAGCCGGAGGCATGGAGGCCGGCAGATGGGTGTTGCCACCCTGCCACTTTTGGGTTCTGTAAACGGTAGGTGACGCTGTAGCTGGAGAAGGAAGAGCCAGTGCACGGCGCACGTGGTGGTTCCAGCCCAGGGGCTGGCAAGTCTCCAGCAACCGGGTCTCTGAACTTGCCCTGTGCCCATCATAAGAGTCACTGGGAATCAGCAGGTCAAGGAACACCCCTGGTGGTCCATGGGTTAAGGTTCTGTGTGTCCAGTGCAGGGGGCCTGGTTTCAAACCCAGGTAGGTAAACTTAAGATATCATATGCTGTGTGGTGCTGCAAAAAAAAAAAAAAGCATTTTGACATCACCATTCTGCTTGCAAATTTCTTAAAATCCTCTGAGAGAAAAAGCTACTGTACTTGCCAGGCAGCCCTCCTGACGCCATCCCGTCATCACGACTCCCAGAGCAGGGGGCCTGTGGTTGAGCCGGGAATAGGGAGGTGTAGGGAGGCACATTGAAGGGGAAAAGTGGGAGGTAGGGACCGTGGAGTTCCCAAAAGGCTCAGAGTGGCCTGCAGGCATGGCCCTGCCCTGGCTGACTCCTCCCCTTATGAAACACTGAGGTGTGTGCATCCTGGGACCAGGGCCCACATTTGACCAGCTCCGGGTATGGGATGCTTCACCCAGAAAGCACTTCTGCCCCCGATGGGTCTCAGGCACTGGAAAGGGACTTAGCTTGGAGGAAGGTACTTACTGGAAAGGGGCTTAGACAGCTTGGAGGAATGTACTGCTTGGTCTGGGGACCACTGAGGAGCCAGGTCTGAGCAGGGGCTTCACTCACCTGAGGGCGATACCACCTGGCTCACCACGGGCCCAGGGCCAGCTGTGGCTGAGAGGGTTAAGTAAGAGGCCTTAGAAGGTTTGTTTCTGAGCAAAAGTGTGGATGCCGTACTTTTCACCGTGGTCGAAGAAGGCAGCCCTCAGTGTCCTAGGACTCCTGCCTTGAGCCTGTTCAAGGCTGTAACCAGGAAAGGTTAATTTTGAATTCATGCTGGATCTGCTTCTGTGACTTTAACCCTCATCTTGCCGCTTTTGTTATGAAAGAAAGTCTTAGTCACTCAGTCATGTTGGAATCTTTGTGACTCCATGGACTGTAGCCCGCCAGGCTCCTCTGTCCATGAGATTCTCCAGGCAAGAATACTGGAGTGGTTGTCAATTTTTATAAACATACAGAATGTCCTGCCTCAGAGAGATAACCTGCTCCACCCACCTGTGAAGCACTGTGAGGAAGTGAAACTAACACATCCCCCCAGTCTGAGGCTTGCCGTTCTAGGGGATATTTGCAAGGATTGAACAGTCTTTTTACTTTGTTTCCTCACCTCCCACCATCTCTGATCCATAAAAGAACCTGGCATCCAGGCCCAGCTGCCGCTGCTTCTGCTGCTAAGTCACTTCAGTCGTGTTCAACTCTGTGCGACCCCACAGACGGCAGCCTACCAGGCTCCCCTGTCCCTGGGATTCTCCAGGCAAGAACATTGGAGTGGGTTGCCATTTCCTTCTCCAATGCATGAAAGTGAAAAGTGAAAGTGAAGTCACTCAGTCGTGTCCAACCCTCAGCGACCCCATGAACTGCAGCCTTCCAGGCTCCTCTGTCCATGGGATTTTCCAGGCAGGAGTACTGGAGTGGGGTGCCATTGCCTTCTCCGTCCAGGCCCAGACAAGATGGTTATTTTGAGGCACTAGCCTGCTATCTTCTGGGTCAGCTGGCTCCCAATAAAGTCCCTTCCTTGTCTCAACCGCTTGTTGGGGAGTTACTGGCTTCTCATGCAGTGAGCAGAGTGGGCTTGGACTCATAACAAGTCAGCTTCTCTTATTCCTAGAGGTGGTTTGTCAGTTGAAACTCATTTGCTTCCACTCTATGGCAACACACTCCAGTATTCTAGCCTGGAACATGCTATGGACAGAGGAGCCTGGTAGGCTATCTAGTCCATGGGGTCGCAAAGAGTTGGACATGACTGAGAGATGAACACTTTCACAGTTCCTGGTGTCCAGCAGGGCTTTTCAAACTTGTGTGCACTGGAGTCACTTAGGGGTCTTGTTAAAGTGATTCAGTTAAGATTCTGACTCAGTAGTTCCAGGGTTGAGCTTGAGGATCTGCACTTCTAATCAGTTCCCAAGTGAGAAATGGAATATTTGCTGCCATGTCAGTAAACAAAGGATGTCACGGTCATCAGCAATTGCAGCCACCACTGCTGGTGAGCCAGTGAGTCCTGAGGGAGCTCAGGGAGGAAATAAAGAATACCCGCCCTCTAGCAGCCATCAGTCAAAGCTATGGTTTTTCCAGTGGTCATGTATGGATGTGAGAGTTGGAATATAAAGAAAGCTGGGCGCCGAGGAATTGATGCTTTTGAACTGTGGTGTTGGAGAAGACTCTTGAGAGTCCCTTGGACTGCAAGGAGATCCAACCAGTCCATCCTAAAGGAGATCAGTCCTGAATGTTCATTGGAAGGAATGATGTTGAAGCTGAAACTCCAATCCTTTGGCCACCTGATGTGAAGAACTGACTCCTTGGAAAAGACCCTGATGCTGGGAAAGATTGAAGGTGGGAGGAGAAGGGGATGACAGAGGATGAGATGGCTGGATGGCATCACCGACTCAATAGACATGAGTTTGAGTAAACTCTGGGAGTCAGTGATGGCCAGGGAGGCCTGGCGTGCTGCAGTCCATGTGGCCACAGAGAGTTGGACACGACTGAGCGACTGAACTGAACTGAGCAGCCATCAGACTGCTGCCACTTCCTCGGTGAGCCCTGAGGAAAGTCAGGATGTGAAAACACAGGACACTGGCCCCAGATAGCTGAGATGCATATCAGAGGAATGATTTCAGTGAACTGAGATTCTTGCGTCTTCCCATACACAGAAAAGCACTAAATTCCTTCTTTCAGAGATATCTGGTTTTCTTTAATTAACAATCATCTTCTGACATTCAGACTACCTGCCCTTTGTTGCAAAACTTCCATATAACCTGGCTCTCCACCTCCTTGACCTTGGTTCTCTCAGAGTTACTTGAGATGCTGCCTCCTGGGCTTGAAGTCCTAAAAATTCCTGCCAAATAAAATGTAACTCTCAGCTTTTAGGTTGTGAGTATCTTCTAAGCCAATAAGAGAAAGATTTTTCACTCCTTAGAAACAGAAATTTGGTAATTATTTAGCTTGTGCTTTTCAAATTTTCTTCTAAAATTCCATGTAACATTTTCATTCTCATAGCTTAAAATTAATCAAAGTATTTTGCAGTAATGAATCAGGAACACTAGAGGTCAGGAGAGAACCGGCTAACCTGATGTTTAACAGGTTGTATGAGCATTCAGTGTTTTAGGGTAGTAAATGTTATTTGCCTTCCTGATGCAAAGAGCCGACTTACTGGAAAAGACCCTAATGATGGGAAAGATTGAAGGCAAAAGGAGAAGGGGGTGTCAGAGGATGAGATGGTTGGATGGCATCACCGACTCAGTGGACATGAGTTTGAGCTAACACTGAAGATAGTGAAACACAGGGAAGCCTGGCTTGCTGTAGTCCACGGGGTTGCAGAGTCAGACAGCACTGAGCGACTGAACAACAACAGGATTCTATGGGTCATTTGGTTGGGGCAGGTAGTGAGTTAACACCCAGGTGCCCTGCCTGAGGCCCAGGTACTTCTGGAGCAAACCAACGAGGCGCTGAATTCATGCAGAGGGGCTTAATTCAAATTTGCATCTGTGAACGGTGGGAGTTAGGGGCTCCTTTCCAATTATATGGTGCTGTGTAGCATTTGGGGTTATTGTAGGAATGTGTCTCAGCCTTTCCTACCTGTTGTTGTTTTTTTTTTTTTCCTTCTTTAACACACCAAAAACATTTTGTATTGGGGTATAGCCAATTAACAAAGTTGTGGTAGTTTCAGGTGAACAGCAGAGGGACTCAGCCATACATATACATGTTTCCATTCTCCCCCAAACACTCCTCTCAAGGCTGGCTTATAACATTGAGCAGAGTTCCATGTGCTATACAATAGGTCTTTGTTGGTTATCCATTTTAAATATAGCAGCTGGTACATGACTCCCAAAGTAGAGTGTGGTGTGGAGTTAGCACCTAATTTTTATTCCATGTTCGCAGGGGTTTTTTTTTTTTAGCATCTTTATCAAATAATCATTTTTCCCCTACTTATTTACAAGGCTGTCTATAATATATTAAATTATTGTAAATGCTATTTTGTACTATTTTGTTTTCTTGATTTTGGCTTATTCTTTTTTTCCCATTTTCCTTTTTTAAATTAGAGGATAATTGCTTTACAGTGTTGTGGTTTCTTCTGTACATCAACATGAATCAGTCATAATTATATATATATATATATATATATATATATATATATATATATATATGTATATATATATATCCCCTGCCTCTTGAGCCTTTCTCCCATCTCAGCCCTCTAGGTTGTCACAGAGCACCAGGTTGATGCAAGTCTCCCTATGCTTATTATGGCAATAGTACTAATATATATATTGCTAATATTATATTACTAATTTAGTAATATAAGTGAAGAGGAACTAAAAAGCCTCTTGATGAAAGTGAAAGAAGAGAGTAAAAAAGTTGGCTTAAAGCTCAACATTCAGAAAATGAAGATCATGGCATCTGGTCCCATCACTCCATGGGAAATAGATGGGGAAACCGTGGAAACAGTGTCAGACTTTATTTCTGGGGCTCCAAAATCACTGCAGATGGTGACTGCAGCCATGAAATTAAAAGACGCTTACTCCTTGGAAGAAAAGTTATGACCAACCTAGATAGCATATTCAAAAGCAGAGACATTTCTTTGCCGACTAAGGTCCATCTAGTCAAGGCTATGGTTTTTCCTGTGGTCATGTATGGATGTGAGAGTTGGGCTGTGAAGAAGGCTGAGCGCCAAAGAATTGATGCTTTTGAACTGTGGTGTTAGAGAAGACTCTTGAGAGTCCCTTGGACTGCAAGGAGATCCAACCAGTCCATCTTAAAGGAGATCAGTCCTGGGTGTTCATTAGAAGGACTGATGCTGAAGCTGAAACTCCAATACTTTGGCCACCTCATGGGAAGAGTTGACTCACTGGAAAAGACTTTGATGCTGGGAGGGATTGTGGGCAGGAGGAGAAGGGGATGACCGAGGATGAGATGGCTGGATGGCATCACTGACTCGATGGACGCGAGTCTGAGTGAACTCCGGGCGTTGGTAATGGACAGGGAGGCCTGGCGTGCTGCGATTCCTGGGGTCACAAGGAGTCAGACACGACTGAGCGACTTCACTGAACTGAACTGAATATATTTAGTAATATACTTTAATGTATGGCTAATCTTTTAATTGTTTTAATTGTTTTTAAATAATTTGTTTTGACGTACTTTCCTTTTTTTATAGTAAATGAGTATGAGGATTGGAATAAACCTAGATTTAGAGTATTTAGCTTTTTTTCATAAAGCAGTATACACTGCATCTTTCATATCTCTTAATTTAGTTAAGTAGTTTCATTTTATGAGGAGTTTTCTTAGGTGTTTCCTTGTCTATTACTATTACTCAGTGGAGTCTATTTATCTACTTTCTTAAATGCAAAGTTTTAAACATACGTCTCTTAAATTCATCAGAATAGGATGTATTTAAATTTTTTTATTTTAATTTTTGAAAATTGTGTGTTTATTTTTGGCTCCTCTGGGTCTTTCCTGCTGCACGTGGGCCATCTCTAGCTGTCGTGAGTAGGAGCTACTCTTCACTGCCGCACAAGGGCGTCTCGTTGCGGCAGCTTCTCTTGTTGGAGAGCACAGGCTCCGGGGGCTCAGGGCTACAGTAGTTGCAGTTCATGGGCTTAGTTGTCCCCAGAATGTGGAATCTTCACAGACCCCATGAATCGAACCCATGTTCCCCACATTGGCAGGCGAATTCTCATCTGCTGCACCACCAGGGAATTCCTGGATGTATTTAAAAATTTTTAACAGCATTTAAAAAAATTTTTTTTGGAAAGAGTAATAGGTACTTGGCATACTGGCAGTCCACTCACATTTATCTGTGAATTTTGTACCTGTTCTTTTCACTGAGCCATTTATAAACTCTAGTAAAATTTTAACTGATTCTTGAGGGCTTATTGCATTTTATTTAAATATAATATATGTATAAATATCTATAATTATATTATGCTAGCAGTGTTATTAATTTACCTTTTCTTTTTATACATAAATGTATATATGCATTTTCCACATTCAATATGTGGATTCTTTCCTAGAAATAGAGTTGAATGTGCATGTTAAATAAATGAGGGCTGAATCAATTGGATATTTAAATGGTGCAATTAAAGTAGTAGCATGGTTAAAGTTTACAGACATCTGCGTGTGTGTGTGTGTGTGTTAAGTCACTTAAGTCATGTCCTACTCTTTGCGACCATATGGACTGTAGCCTGCCAGGTTCCTCTGTCCATGAGATTTTCTAGGCGAGAATACTGGAGTGGGTTGCCATGCCCTCCTCCAGGGGATCTTGCCGACCCAGGGGTCGAACCCATATCTCTTATATCTCCTGCATTCGTAGGCAGGTTCTTTACCACTAGTGCCACCTGAGAAGCCCTCACAGAAATAAAACCATTCCAAGCCTTGATAGAATGGTCACAGCCTGTAATTTTCTGGATGGCATTTTCTCAAACCAGCTATTTATAGGTACGATCAGATGTGTGTGGATTCTTATTGCTCTGGTACTACAATTAAGCTTTTACCTTTTCTTTCAAAGGTAAGGGTCTTTCAAACAGAAGGGTCTGACAAACTATATAGTGCCTGTAGGGCCTCCTGGAAGCCACACAAATGATGCCCTTGTGTTGAACTGTAGTTTAAAGAAAGAACCGAGGCTGTGTGAGTGACCGTGTGTCAAGATATTACAACTCAGGTCTCATCACTTCTCATTAAGGCCTTGAGAATTCTGTGAACCTTGCCAGGTCTCTGCCCTGGGTCATTTTAACATGTTTCCCTTCCAAAGTCTGGCTGTTAATTTTGAATTTTTTTTTTCCCTCTGTAGGAGTTCCTTTATTGTTATGACATAATAGTCATTTACTTTCCCTTTTGTAATAGGAAATATCTGTTTTACAAAGTTTTTGTTTTGAAATAGTCTGTCTTATATGAAAACTTCAACTGTTATGCAAAGAATTCCTGTATATCCTTCACACAGATGGCCCACTTGTTAACATTTTGCACATTTGTATTTTCACTCTCTCTCTTTCTCTGCTTTGTGTGTGTGTGTGTGCAAGTAGGTGTGTACGTGCACACACACATATACTTTTCTAACTACATGAGCTTAAATTGCAGGTGTGTTGCCTCTGATCCCTAAATATGGACTTCCCACATGGAGGTAGTGGTAAAGAACCTGCCTGCCAATCCTGGAGACTTAAAAGATGCGGGTTTAATCCCTGGGTTGGGAAGAGTCCCTGGAGGAGAGCATGGCAACCCACTTCAGTATTCTTTCCTGGAGAATCCCCATGGACAGAGGAGCCTGGTGGGTTATAGTCCATCACTATTGAGTTGGTCAAAATGTCCATAACATCTTATGGGAAAACCTGAACAAACTTTTTGGCTAGCCCAATACTTTAATATATATTTTCTAAAAACAGGGCTCTTTTCTTAAATAATACTGTGTAATTGTCACACCAACAGACTTTGTTAAAATGTTGCCAATTGGCCTGCTATCCTTTGTTATGGCAAATAATAAAAAGGGGGGGATCCTGGGATCTAATCCAGAATTACATGGGACACGCCACCGTTAATGTCTTCTGAGTATCCTTTAGTCTCTTCCTCAGTCTTTGCCTTGCGTGTGTGAGTGCTAAGTTGCTTCAGTGGTGTCCGACCCTTTGTGACCCTATGGACTGTAGCACATCAGGCTCCTCTTTCATGACCTTAAGTTTGTGAAGACTGTAGGTGAATTATTTTGTGGAAGCCTTCTTTAATTGCAAAAAAATATCCTAAATCTTCAACTAGTTCCAAAGACATGAATTTTAACTTGCAATCGAGTTCTTGTTACCTTAATTTTCCAAGATGTAAACTGAAGTCTTTTACCTCCTAATTATGATAAAAGAAGTCAGTGTACAAAGGCACAAGCGTGGGGAGGGAATTGACATTTTCTGGGTACCTGCAAAGTCGCTAGACTGAGCGGTGATACACATCTCATTTAATCAGCGCATCCAGCCTGTTGCATACATGACTATTATTGCTACCCCACATTTTGCAAATGAGGAAACAGGTGCTCAGAGATTGTAACCTGCTCCTAAGTCAGATAATATTGAGAGTAACTCTGAATGTGGGCATAGAAGCCCAGTCCTTAGAGAGGTGAACAAATAGCCAAGTAAAAGGGAAATTCAGGTGGATGTCATCATTGAGCATTAAACTTTTCTATTTCAACCACATATTATCAGCAAAAACAAACAAAAAAAATTGTAATGATGAAAAAAAAAATCCCAGGGTGAGAGTTTGATGCCTCCACTGAAAAGACCTCTAAAAACTAATTCATCTGACTGGTACCCACAGAATCCAGTCACTTCTCACCACTCTTGCCGCCCCTTCTGTGGTCAAAGTCACCCATCTCTCACCAGGAGTACTGCAACAGTCTCCTTATGCACCACCTGTTCCTACTGTTGCTCCTCCAAGAGTCTCTTCCTTAACCAAGGAGCCAGAGTGATCCTCTTGTATCATTTTTTTTAGTTCTACATATAAGTGATATCATATGATATTTATCTTTGTGGGACTTGCTTCACTTAGTATGATCATCTCTAGGTTCATCTATGTTGCTGCAAATGGCATTATTTCATTCCTTTTCATGGCTGAGTAATATTCCATTTTATATATGTATCACATCTTTATCCATTCCTCAATCCATCATGATTCTTTTTTTTAAATTTTTTAGAAATATATTTATTTTTTAATTGAAGGATAATTGCTTTACAGAATTTTGTTGTTTTTCTGTCAAACCTCAACATGAATCAGCCATAGGTACACATATATCCCCTCCCTTTGGAACCTCCCTCCCGTCTCCCTTCCATGCCACCTCTCTAGGTTGATACAGATTTTTTTTTTTAAGAAATATTTATTTATTTATTTGGCCGTGTCAGGTCTTAGGTGTGGCACTTGGGATCTGTAGGCTCCAGAGTGCGTGGACTTAGCTGCTCAGTGGCATGGAGGATCCTAATTCCCTGACCCATGTCCCCTGTGTTGCAAGGCAGATTCTTAGCCACTGGGCCACCAGGGAAGTCCCCACAGTGAGTCTTGAGAAACCTGCGTGTGTGTTTAGTCGCTTAGTCGTGTCCAACTCTTTGCAACCCCACAGACTGTAGCCCACCAGACTCCTCTGTCCATGAGATTCTCCACGCAAGAATACTGGTGTGGGTTGCCATGCCCTCCTCTGGGAAACCTGGGTCCCCTCATATTACTCTTCTGCTCAGAACTCCTCAGCTACTTCCTAACTCATTCAGAGTACCTGCCGACCTTATGTACTGGCCTCTGAGGTCTCAGGGATCTGGCATCATCTCTATCCTCACTTCACACTGGCCACCAGCTGTCCCGACCTCCTTTCTGGGTCTTCCTGTCCCAGCTGCTTCCACACATGAGCTTCACGCTCAAGCTGTCTGGTCTGAAATGCACTCACCCTCCTGCCACCCACCCCCGAGCTGCTGGCTCACGTCCTGCCTTCCTTCCTCCCTTTTGATCTTTATTGAAATGTCACCATCTGAATGACCCTCTCCTGATCAAGCTACACAAAACTAAAACTCTTGTTTTGGCGCTGCCCCCTCTCATTTCCTGTTTTATTTGGTTCCCCAACATCTATTTCTGTCTGATGTCGTTTTATTTTCTTGCTCGTGTCATTATTTTCTGCCTCATCACTTAGAACATGATTCACATGAAAGTGAGGACTCTTTTGGGCTTCCCAGATGGCACTAGTAGTAAAGAACTTGCCTGCCAATGCAGGAGACATAGGAAACTCAAGGTTGATCTCTGGGTCAGGAAGATTCCCTGGAGGAGGGCATGACAACCCATTCCAGTACTCTTGCCTGGAGAATTCTATGGACAGAGGAGCCTGACATGCTACAGTCCAAGGGTCACACAGTTGGACATGATTGAAGTGACTTAGCATGCTTCACCTAGAACATAATTTACATGAAGGTGAGGACTATTTTTGTCCTACATCACTGCATGTGGTTGATGCTGATTAAATAATCAATGAAGGGCTGTGTGTTCAATGATGAAAAACTGACTGGGCTATACTTTGGTATACAATTCACCAGTAATGGACTTCAGGGATGAAATTCAGTATTTTTTAAAAAAATTTTATTTATTTGGTTGCATTGAGTCTTAGTTATGGCGTGTGGGATCTTTTGTTGTGATGCACGGGCTTCATTGCCCAGCAGCATGTGGGATCTTAGTTCCTGGACCAGGGATTGAATCCAGGTATTCTGCATTGCAAGATGGGTTCTTAACCACTGGGCAGTCAGGGAAGTCCTGAATTCCAGTATTTTAAATGGAAATTTTTACTACTTCACTTTTGCTTTATGCATGCATTTTGCAACTTCATTCCCTGAGTATGAGTTGACTCCACTAAAAAAGACCATGGCCATGTGGCCCATTTCATAAAATAAAGAGCAAAAACCTGGCAACTCAAAGTCTGCAAAGCCTGTGATGACCATTGGTAAGTAAAGCTGATGTCAAGTGCCTCAGACATCAAATATACTGAAAAATGTCCTGGGTTCATTTTCAACTTGAATAATTCAATAAGTTTCCATTTGTTTCAATAAGTTGAAATAAGTTTCAGTTTGAATAATTCCACCCCCTCAAACATGAAGCTTTCTTGCTTCCAACTCAAAACCCATGTCAGCCCAGCACCATACACCGAAAAGAACATAAATCCAACTCCATAAAGCACTGAGGAGTAATAACTGATGTTTTCCTTCTGTTTTTTTTTATGAGGCCACAGAAGAGATGGAGGCACAGCCACAAACACACTCAGATTTCCTATCACTCTCCGTAGCTATCATTCATCTCTGAAGCTCTGCAGTCACTCCAATCTCCTTCCCTTTCTGCTCAGACTTTCTCCTCTTCCTCCTCAGTCACCCACCCTGCCCCCAGTCTTCTTTCTCCCATACATCTCATGACATTTGTAGATCAGTGATAACTAATGTAGATCAATGAAGCTTTTTTTTTTTCTTTTTTTTGGGCAACAACCCTGCTTCCACACTGGGCACAATAAAGGGGAAGAAGGGGGAAGGAAGATTTTCCTCTCCCTCAGGCACAGGCGGGGCTCCTCCATTGCTGGTTGTTGTTTAGTTGCTCAGTTATGTCTTTTTCAACCCCATGGACAGTAGCCCACCAGGCTCCTCTGCCCATGGGTTTCCCAGGCAAGAATATTGGAGTGGGTTGCCATTTCCTTCATTATGGGATCTTCCTGACCCAGGGATCAAACTCGCGTCTCCTGCAATGGCAAGCGGATTCTTTACCGCTGAGCCACGGGGAAAGCCCATCTCTGGTAGTATAGTGAATTTTCTGTCTTAGCTGTGCTCAATGCCCCCGGCTCTTGCCCTTCAGCTTGTACCACATTTGCGTGAACTCCTGAAGAGCAAAGAGGACGAACATCTGAACAATCCCCTGCCAACAATTAAGCATGCAACAGGCTGTGCCTTCACCACGCCCATCTGATTGTGGTTCATTTGTCTAATACTAAAATGCTCCCAGGTCTACACAAGCCATCTGCTTTCTCCCCAGAGTCACTGAGCCCTGACGCATTAAGTATCTGTAACACTATTTCTCTCCTTGTCATTAAAGATGGATATATGCTATGCTTAGTCGATCAGTCATGTCTGACTCTTTGCGACCCCAGGAACTGTAGCCCGCCAGGCTCTTCCTCTGTCCATGGGGATTCACCAGGCAAGAATACTGGAGTGGACTGCCATTCCCTTCTCCAGGGGATTTTCCCAACCCAGGGATCAAACCTAGGTCTCCCGCATTGCAGGTGGATTCTTTACGGTCTGAGCCACCAGGAGAGACCAAAGATGAGTATGCGCTCGTGTAAATACCAATTGGAAGGGTTGAGTCCTTTCTCAGCTTTGTCAGTTGTGCTGTTTGCTCTATTAGAGAAGGAAATGGCAACCGACTCCAGTGTTCTTGCCTGGAGAACCCCAGGGACGGCGGAGCCTGGTGGGCTGCCCTCTATGGGGTCGCACAGAGTTGGACACGACTGAAGCGACTTAGCAGCAGCAGCAGCTGCAGCAGCTGTTTGCTCTGTTATTATTGTGGGTTAGTCTACTTTGGGCACAATTTTACAGCATCATCAAAGTTCTACATTAGTATTTAGATCTCACATGACAGATTTAATGATCTTAGTTCACACCCCAATGACGTAGGTTTAATTTTCTGGTTCACTTGTTTTTGCTGTTTACTTTCCTAAGTTTCAGCCAAACTAAAGAAACTATGAAAACAGAGTCTGATGAACCGTGAAAGAAAATGCCACCTTTCTTGGTAAAACAAAACCTGGATTCTTCTAGGTTGGCACCTTAGGAAGGGACTCTGCACGTGGGGCTGGAGGAAGTGTAGACCCCGGCGCCTCGGATTGCACTGCTGGCTGAAGATGGAAACATGTGGTTTATTTATTGAGTTTTCCTGAGCAGATTGTACAAGGGGAGTTTACAAAGTCTTCTCCTTTGGTGTATGTCCCCAGCCCCCCAGCCGTGCCTCCTCGAGACAACCAGTGTAACTGGTTTCTCTGCATCTTCTAGGCTGAGACAAATACAGGATATGGTTTCCCTCTTCCCCTTTCACCCACGCATGATAGAACATGGCACACCCCAACATGAGTGACTCTGCCCCCGGCTGTGTCTTAGAACTACTCCAGCATACAGAGTTCCTCATTCTTTTCTCTTTCCCTTTTTAGTACTTTATTTACTTTTTTTTTTTTTTGCTGTGCTGGGTCCTTACTGCTGCACTCTGCTTTCCTCTGGTTTCGGCCAGCGGGGCTACTCTTTAGCTGGCAGTGTGCGGGTTTCTCATTGCGGTGGCTTCTCTTGTTTGCAGAGCCCTGGCTGTAATTTTGATGCACGGGCTTAGCTGCTCTGAGGCCTGTGGAATCCTCCCAGACCAGGGACTGAACCCGTGTGCGCTGCATTGGCAGGTGGACTCTTATCCACTGTGCCACCTTCATTATAGAAAAGAAGTCCCTCATTCTTTTCTGTAACGACCACTGCATAGCTTTACCATAATTCAGTTAGCCAGTTTCCAAGCACTTGCGTTGTTTCCTGTCTTTTCCTATTACCAAAACTGCTTCAATAAAAAAGTGAAGAACAACCGTTTTGCACATATGTGGCATCTGTAAGACAATTTTCTGGAAATTGCTGGGTCAATGAATAGGTACATCTTTAAGATTAGTACCTAGTGCCAAATTTACACTGAATATTTTCATGCACACCCTCCACCCCAGCACACATGAGTAATGTATACACTCACCAAGAGTTTACAGATGACTTGGGAGCAACGTAAGGAGATAAACCTAGTAACCTAAATTTAGATAGCTCTTTATGAGCTGTGGCTCACTATTTTTTAACTAAAGTTTTTAAGAGTAATTTTTGGCTTTGTTGCAAGACTTGTGGGATCTTGATTCCCTGAGCTGGGATCAAAACCAAGGCTCCTGAAGTCTGGACCACTGGACCTCCAGGGGCTCCTTCCCTGGTCTTTAGTTTGTGGCCCATTAGAGAAAGATTTCCTGACTGTAACTGCTTGTGCAGAGCAGAACCTCTCAGCAAGGTTGGGGAGTTCTTTTTCTTCCCCTCACCTTCTGTACATCCTTCAATTTCTCTGAGCCAGAAGGTAACACAAGATGCCTTAGGTAATAAAAGTCAGGAAATAGAAAGTCTAGTGTTCTTCCTATCTCCATCGTCCCAACACCAACATCTGGCCCAACTAGGTCTGATGTCCAAGGCTGAGTATGGGGAGTAGGGGGTAGCAAGAACACTGAGGGGACCACACGGTCCTTTGTTGTTGTTTAGTTTCTTAGTTGTGTCCGATTCTTTGCGACCCCATGGGCTGCAGCACGCGAGGCTTCCCTGTACATCACCATCTCCCAGAACTTGCTCTCATGTCCATTGAGTCTGTGATGAAGTCCTGGAAGGTGGAAAAGGGAGAAGGGACAAGGAGGGAGAGTTTTCTCTCCTGATAGAAGAGGGAGGCTCTATGCTGCCCTGGATGTGTTGTGGGTGATGTCACTGTTGGCTTGTATATATATGTAGGGCTGTGGAACGATGCCACTGAAGATAGTCTCTATTCTTCTATGGGATCTTAAAAGTTGAATATAATTTCCTTGGTTCCAAATGCTTGAATTTTATTAATTATTGGTGAAATTTTAATACAACAACTACTAATTACAATGAAAAAAAAAACACCCCTGGACAAAACTATCTGTAATAAAAGATGGTCAGGCAGAGTTTGCTATGTGGTTATCATGTGTGCTTGAGTGCTAAGTTGCTTCAGTGGTGTCGGACTGTTTGCGACCCTATGGACTGTAGCCGTCAGGGATTCTCCAGGCAAAAATGCTGGAGTGCGTTGCCATGCCCTCCTCCAGGGGATCATCCCGACCCAGGGATCGAATGCACATCTCCTGCAGTGGCAGGCAAGTTCTTTACAACTAGTGCCACCTGGGAAGCCCGTGGTTGTTATATTCCTTTCCTTTCCTTTCTGAGACACAGCTCAAATCTCTTCTCTGCTTTCCTTGCTGTTTGGTGAGGTCCTTGTGACTACGTTCTGGGCAGAGGAAAGTAGGCAGAAGTCCCAGGCACTGTTTCCAGGCCCGGCCCCCGGAGGTGAAAGGCTTCCAGGCTTTAAGTCACAGGAAAGCCAGAGCACAGAATGAGCCTGGGGCCTGAATTCTCCTTTAAGAGAGAAACCCAGGAAAGCCTAAGATTTGTAGCCTCCAACTTATCAACTAAACACCACCAACAACAAAATAGGGGGATGCTAGTTCTCTCCTTGGACTGATCTCTGCTGGCAGGTTACTGTAACATCCAGATACATATGTGCTTCCAGGTAAGAAGGCATGAAAATAGGATTCAAACTCACAGTAGAGCTTTCCCCAGCTTAATTTATTTATTAACAGGAAAGTAGAATTTATTGGTGGGCATGAGTAAGGAGGGGCCAGTACCAAGCTCTCACAAGTGCAGGGCCCGCCATCAGTCCAGAGGGCCAGGATTAGGGATTGACCCTGCAGTCGCTGGGATGAGCTGCTTTTCTGCTACCATGTTTTCAAATTCATCCGCATTCAGCTCCACTTCTTGGAGACTGAGATCTTCTGGTACCCGGGGAACTTAAACTTGGCCCTGCGAAGGGCCTCAGTCACACGCTCCTTGCTCTGCAGCTTGGTGTGGATGGACATTACAACTTGGCCAGTGTTGACCCTGGCCACTGCACCCTGGGGTTTCCCAAAGGCACATACTTGTCTGGAACATAGACTGGGGATAGCACGCCAGTCAGGAATGTCCGCTGGAAGGGGTCATCTCCAAGGTCTCTTAGGGCAACCTGTACAGGCAACAGGCTACCTAGACTACCAGGGAGGCTGCTTTTTGCAGCTATGCCCCAACTTTAAGTAAAAAATTTTACCCTGAGTTAGAAGAAGGGCTCAGATAATTCTGCATGAAACTTCTTGAGTGAAAGTCACTCAGTCATGTCCGACTTTTTGTGACCTCATGGTCTATAGGGTCTATGGGGTTCTCCAGGCCAGAACATTGGAGTGGGTAGCCTTTCTCTTCTCTAGGGGATCTTCACATCCATAGATCGAACTCAGATCTCCTGCACTGCAGGTGGATTCTTTACCAACTGAGGTATCAGGGAAGCCCCACAACTTCTTGAAATAAAAACCAAAATAGAAGTCTGCTCTGCAAACTAGAAGGTACTTTTAAGAATAGTAAATTCTATTTCAGTGGCCCCCACTCTCAGACAATGAGGGTTAGAGCTGATATAAGCCATGGCCCTAAGAACTGCTTGTTGGCTTTCATCAAGGGCAAGGAAGAGGGAGAAGCGGGGTGTTGAAAGGGACAGAATGGTGAGGAAGGCTCATGTTCGTGGGAATTCACTAATATGTCAGGGCTTGTGTTGATTACTTTCCATGTATTTTCTCACTTAACAACCAAATGGGATTGGTGTCAGCCTCCTTTAACGGGTGTGGGATATGGACAGCATATTAAGAAACAGAGACATTACTTTGTCAACAAAGGTCCATCTAGTCAAGGCTATCGTTTTTCCAGTGGTCATGTATGGATGTGAAAGTTGGACTGTGAAGAAAGCTGAGCACCGAAGAACTGATGCTTTTGAACAGTGGTGTTGGAGAAGACTCTTGAGAGTCCCTTGGACTGCAAGGAGATCCAACCAGTCCATTCTAAAGGAGATCAGTCCTGGGTGTTCATTGGAAGGGCTGATGTTCAAGCTGAAACTCCAATACTTTGGCCACCTGATGCGAAGAGCTGACTCATTGGAAATGACCCTGATGCTGGGAAAGATTGAAGGTGGGAGGAGAAGGGGACAGCAGAGGATGAGATGGTTGGATGGCATCACCGACTTGATGGACATGGGTTTGGGTGGACTCCGGGAGTTGGTGATGGACAAGGAGGCCTGGCGTGCTGTGGTTCATGGAGTCAGAGTCGGATATGACTGAGCGACTGAACTGAACTGAATAGCACCTCCTCATCAACTGCCCACTCCCCTGTCCTCTGAAGATGTTTGCATACAACCCTGCATGCAAACTCAGGGAAACATTTTTTATCCAAGGACCCTTGTCCCTAAAGGAATTGTTCAATTAAGAGCTTCCAAAGCATTGCATTAACTGATGATATCCAGTCTTCTTTAATTTCTTGTCATCAGGATGACAAAGACAGAATCAGGCACCATTAATGCTGACACTTGAGTCTGTGTTTGTCTTCATCAGAGCCATTTAACATCATCATTCAAGGAGTCGTCAGCTTTTGGGGAAAATACTTTTTGAAAACAAACTTAATGAGGTCATTTCTACATCATCTGGAATCAGAAATGTCTTTTATGATTGAATTTCCACTTCCAACTTATTGACTAATGTCAGGGATTATCATGTGTCTTGGTGAGATGAGCAAACACATACTTTGCTCTGTGTGGATGAAGGTGTATTCTCAGAGGATTAGAATGAAATTACATTTCTGTTTAAGTAAGAGCTATAGGACAGTGCTCCTGTTCTTTGCTAACCATTCTGGCTTTTGAAGATGCATGCTGTTCCTAGTATTTGCTGGTGTTACCCAAAGAGACAGTATTGGAGGTGGCTTGACTCATCCCTGGGACTCCATGCCATTCACTGACTTCACAGTGGGTATAGCTCCACTTGCGTGACTTACAAGGCTCTGAATCTGGTGACTCCTCCCTGTTCCACATCTCCCAGCCTTTTCTCACGTTTCTCTACCATACTCACTACACTCTAGCCATGGAGGGCTTGGTTAAGGTCCTTGCTGGCATCCACCTCCTTCCCAGCTCAGTCTTTGCAGTTGCAATTAAATCAGAGGTGTCACTTGGCCACTCTATCCAAGATACTCATTCCACGTCGGTTCACTCTCCACCACATCAGCCTGTTTTGTGTTTTCATGGCACTTACCATAATGTGAATTCATTCTCAATGTGTTCATTGGTTTTCTCCAAGTTTACATACCATGTGATTGTTGGATTTGTCTTTGCTCATTAAGATGTGAACTCCTAGAGGACATCTAGAGACCAAGTCCCTGGAAATTTTCCTTTGTCATTAGGAAGTGATATAATTGCAAATGACTGTCAGTCAGCATTTCTTCACCTTCTCTTGTAAGAAGGATGACTTCCCAGACAAACACCGGTAAATGTTACTAAAGTCCCTTAGAGTTGGAGCAAAGATCTAGCTGACTCCCCAGAGTATAACTGTTCAAGACACAGAGAATCATAATGTGAACTCCTTGGATGGAGAAATCATGGCTGTTTGGCTCAAGGCCAATACCAGTGTCTGGCCCAGAGTCTGGCACATTATAAATGTTCAATATCTACTTGTTGAAAAGTTAAATAAAATTTCAGTAAGATCGTTCCTCTGGGTAAACTTGGAGGATCTCAGAGGATGGGAGAGGTTCCAGAAAATGGGCCATCCATGTGAGAATTTTCAAAAAAGTGAAAGAAAGTAGATTTCACAAATCTTAAAACTGATGAATTTAGTGAAAATCCCAAGGAAGACACTAAGATGTAACTTATAAAATCTTGTAAAAACCAATTGTGGTCTTTAATAACTAATACAAACTTAAGTCAGGTATATTATTTCTTTTTCATAAAATTAATATATTAGACTATGCTAGAGAGGAGATCAAGAAAATGATGAGTCTGGCTTTCAGAATGGTACTTTACCTAAAAGTAGTGCATCATCCCAGATCCTAAGGAGGCATTTGAAGCCCGCCTGGTGGGAATACCATGATAAATGTCAGTAATCACTGTCTAACTTGCCTTATTCAACAATTTGTAGCCTCTGGATAGAAAGACATTTGAGCATTTTGTAAGTCACATGAATTTGAGAATAACCAATATAACTTGGCTTAAAAAAATTGGAATTTAAAAGTATATCAGTTCAGTTCAGTTCAGTCACTCAGTTGTGTCCAACTCTTTGTGACCCCATGAATTGCAGCACGCCAGGCCTCCCTGTCCATCACCATCTCCCAGAATTCACTCAAACTCACATCCATCGAGTCGGTGATGCCATCCAGCCATCTTATTCTCTGTCGTCCCCTCTTCCTCCTGCCCCCAATCCCTCCCAGAATCAGAGTCTTTTCCAATGAGTCAACTCTTCCCATGAGGTGACTAAAGTACTGGAGTTTCAGCTTTAGCATCTTTCCTTCCAAAGAACACCCAGGACTGATCTCCTTTAGAATGGACTGGTTGGATCTCCTTGCAGTCCAAGGGACTCTCAAGAGTCTTCTCCAACACCTCAGTTCAAAAGCAACAATTCTTCGATGCTCAGCTTTCTTCACAGTCCAACTCTCACATCCATATATGACCACTGGAAAAACTGTAGCCTTGACTAGACGGAACTTTGTTAGCAAAATGATATCTCTGCTTTTCTATATGCTATCCAGGTTGGTCATAACTTGCCTTCCAAGAAGTAAGCATCTTTTAATTTCATGGCTGCAATCACCATCTGCCGTGATTTTGGAGCCCCCCAAAATAAAGTCTGACACTGTTTTCCCATCTATTTCCCATGAAGTGATGGGACCAGATGCCATGATCTTCATTTTCTGAATGTTGAGCTTTAAGCCAACTTTTTCACTCTCCTCTTTGACTTTCATCAAGAGGCTTTTTAGTTCCTCTTCACTTTCTGCCATAGGGTGGTGTCATCTGCATATCTGAGGTTATTGATATTTCTCCCAGCAATCTTGATTCCCGCTTGTGCTTCTTCCAGCCCAGCGTTTCGCATGATGTCCTCTGCATAGAGGTTAAATAAGCAGGGTGACAATATACAGCCTTGACGCACTCTTTTTTCTATTTGGAACCAGTCTGTTGTTCCATGTCCAGTTCCAAAAGTATATAGTCATATTCAAATGACTGGCTGAATCTAACAAAATTAAGTTTAATAAGAGTCAATGTAAGAACCTGAAATTGAGTCTAATAAGCCTATTGGAGGGTTTAAACTAGAGGCAGTTTGGGGCATTTTCACTTAGCTGTAGTAGCATATGTTGAGGGGGGACTTTAACCTTATAACTCCAGGTGATGGAAGAATTAATGAGAATAAACAGGGTCATATGATGGCCAGAAAGGCTAACACGATTCGTATGTATAAAGCACTGAGAAAGCTCACAGTATAGTAGGTGTAGTTAGGGTTCAACATGTGATTGCGGAAGGAGGATCAAAGTCCTTAGAGTATAGAAAGCCTGAGTCTGCCAAGTAGATTTGGAATTTTCAACATAGTAAGTACTCCACAACTGTAAATTGAGTAGGTTTTAAATTGAGTAGGTTTTTAGGGAGATAACATTTGATTTGGGTCTTAAAGTTTGAGTAAAATACATCTAGCCTTCAAGGCAATATATGAGCATTCTACTTACAGTAAAGGGCTCCCAAATAATAGAAGTAAGAGAAGTCAGGGGAAACGTGTGGGCAAAAGCATCAAAGAGACATAGCAGGTGTGCAAAAGGAAATAGTAAGAGGTGGGTCAGGTAATGGAACATCTCACATACCGAGCCGAGGAGTTTGGATCTCACTTTTCATATTTCAAGATTTTAAATAGAGTGATAAAACAATGCTCAGGTTTATTACTTAGAACTATATTGAAAGCAGAGTTTTTAGGGAAACATGGAAGTTCTAAGCTCCTTGTGGAGGCTGTCAAATTAAAAGACAACGAGGGCCGGAACCAAGGGCAGAGGCAGCGGGACTGGAGAGCTGGACTAAGAGATGATATTTGAGCTATTTTCACACATGTGAAAAAAAAAAACGGAGAAAAAATAAAATTCAGCATATGCTTAGAGTAGGGAAGGGATACATGCTCATCTGCTGCTTAAATTCACAGCTGTGGGATGTCCCTGGCGGTCCACTGGTTAAGACTTCACCTTCGAATGCAGGGGATGCAGGTTTGACCCCTGGTCGGAGAGCTAAGATCCCACAGGCCGTTTGAGCAGAACATCAAAACATAAAATAGAAGCAGTATTGTAACAAGTTTAATAAAGATTTAAAAAGAATGGGCCACATCAAAGAGATCTTGAAAAAAAATTCATAGCCATGACTAGGTTATAAGAATATCTTACATGATTTCTGTGTGTCCAGCTAGGAGGCATAAGAATTTAAATGCCTATTTAAGGGAAAAGGCAATAAGATTAACAATTTCAATTTTTCTTCATTTTGCTTGTAAGCCTCCAGGTGCTCTGAGACTTGACTACATTCCTTTTTTCCTTTTTTTTTTTTTGACAAATGGAAAATGGGAAAAACATTATTTTTTTAGGTTGTTGTATTTTCATCTCTAAGGGTAGAATCTGGATCATACCACTGAAACAAGCCCTTTCCCTACCTTTTAAAGAAACTTACTTTTAGAATTACAGAAATATTGCAAAAGTAGAGTTCTTATGCATCTCATTGCTTCTCCCTCTTTTCTCCTGCAGGCGAACTCAAAACATGAGTTGCTAGCCAGTCGGTTCAAGACAAATTCACTCACTGTTCTTGACAGAATCCCAGGGCACAGGCTTCAGGCCAGATGCTTAATACTCTCTTATACAATGTAAATAACAGTATTGTCTTAAATAATCTCTTTGAAGATTACTCCGATGTTAAAGAGATTTTACTCCCTGATTGAGATGGGGTGAAAGTATTTTTGGTAACCTGACCCAGAAACAGCACAGAAATCAACAGTGGGCAGGTCTCCGGGGAGGAAGGAGGGAGCAGGTGGGAGTTTAAGAAGAAGGGGCCCACTGAGGCCACCCTGCTCCAGGGAAGTTGAACTTAGAACAACCCCAGGGCCTCTGGTACCTTGAGATGCACTTAAAAAAATTATTTATTTACTTGGTTGTGTCAGGTTTTCGTTGTGGTGTGCCAGCTTAGTTGCTCCACGGCGCATGGGATGGGATCACAGTTCCCCAACCAGGGGCTGAACCCATGTGCCCTGCATCACAGGGCAGATTCTTTACCGCTGGGGCCACCAGGGAGATCCCTGAGATGTACCGTTAAGCTTTCCCTTTTGTTGCTGACCAAAATCTTGGCTTTTTCTGCCCACTGAAGCCGAATAAAAAAATATGGAAAGAGAGTGTGGAGGTAATACAGAGGTGGCTTTAATTCTCAGCCAGTGGAGAGGGGAACACAGTAGATTCATGCCTCAAGAACTGTGCCCCTGCTCCATGAGGCATCAAGGGGCTTATTATATAAGATGAGGGCTCACAGTCAGGAGTTGGTGGTGAGGAACAAAGATGTTAGGATCTTGCTCAAAAACAGTCACAGACTGGCGTCTGTAACCCAATAATTGATCCTGGCAGTTCCGGGGCTCTGCAGCCTTCATTCTGTTATGTAAAAAGAGGAACTACAAGGGGAAGAGGGTGTTGTAAGCGTAAGCAAAGGATATCAGGTGAGAAATGAAGCTCGTGCAGAGTTAGGGGGCAGAAAAGCAAACTTTGTTATAGACATGCCGAATTAAGAGCAGTTAAAGTAAAAACAAACTAGGAATGTTCAGTCCTGTTCACTGTTCTCTTTGTCTTTGTTCTCAGAAAAAGGAAAGAAAAAACTCATTCCTCTTTTCCCTACAATTTCTGGAATGTAATTCTCTGATTTATCATCAAACCTTAGTAAAATTTATTCATTACAAGGGCTTGTTTCAGTTTAGGAAATGAAAGAGAGCCTGAGTTCCTGCTTTGGAGAGAAGTTGCCTGGAGAGGACTGTGAGGATGAGAGAAGTTACCAGAAAGTTAGGGTCACTGGCAGAGTGGCCCAGAGCAGCTGTCTGCAAGGAGCCCCCCAGGTAGCACCTGTGTGGATGGGTAGAACATGCGAACCCTCCCAGTTGAGTTCAGTTCAGTTCAGTCGCTCCGTCGTGTCCAACTCTTTGTGACCCAAGAACCGCAGCACACCAGGCCTCCCTGTCCATCACCAACTCCCGGAGTCCATCCAAACCCATGTCCATTGAGTTGATGATGCCATCCAACCATCTCATCCTCTGTCGTCCCCTTTTCCTCCTGCCCTCAATCTTTCCCAGCATCAGGGTCTTTTCCAATGAGTCAGCTCTTTGCATCAGGTAGCCAAAGTACTGGAGTTTCAGCCATGCTCAGAAATACGTGGGGGAGGGACTGCGTTTCTATAGTTAGGTAGCCTGAGATGTAACTTTCATTTGTGTATCAAAGAGAGGGCTAACTCCTTGAAATCTGAAGAATGAAGGAACATACAAGATACATGCCTTTCCTAATTTTATTATAATGAATACAGATTGGAATGGGGAAAAATCTTTTTAAAAACAGTAGTCCTCGTTTACTTCAATGTACATGTTTATTCATAATTGAAAACAATAGCCTATTATACTGCTAATTTATTGTAAGAGTCTCCAGAGTCAAAGGGTCCATAGAGACATAAAAAAATGTATGCAGTTTCTATTAAATAACACTTTCTGGTCACTTTAGAATATGAGTATAATATACAGGTATTATATGCACAAAAATGTAAAAAGGAATTGTGAAAACAAGTCTTGTTACTAGTTCGTATAAGAAAAAAGACATTCATTTTTCACAGGCTACCAACATCATATGGGATGATTCCTAACAGAATTTGACTTTTTCCATTGATTTACCTGGTAGCTCAGAGATCTGTAGAAAAGAAGTTAATATATAATGAAGTCACTACACAGTGTTAGGGGGCAGTAGAAATTCATACTGGTACAAAATATTATCCAAGATTTGTACATGAAGTTGAAGTGTTGAGATTGAGATACACATTGGTTGGCAAGTAATCTAAGAATCATTTAAGACTGAAAGTTTTTTTTTTTTAATGATGTTTTTAAAAAATCTGAAAGGTTAAAAACATGTAGAAATAGATAGGCCATGTCCTTCTGTCCTTTTACCAGCAGATCCTTGCCTTTGAAATAGAGTGAAATGCTTTAAGTACTTCCCATATTTTCCATTAGATGGCAGAGTTGATGTTACCAATGTGAGGACAAACTAGAATTCTGTTAGTCACAGCGATAAAGAGACTTAGAGGTATTCTCACCATTTCAATACTGCTCTGCTGCTTTCAGTAAATAATAATATCGAGTTGGTTAGAAATAATACTAAAGAAACAATTGCACGTCGTGTCATCTCTGCAGCTATGCGTTCAGCCTTGCATTTTCTCCTTTACTGAGTCCCCTTACTTGCCTGCTCTGCATTTTATTTAAACAGTGACCTATCAAACTAGAACCCCTACGCTACCACCCTTGGATCATCAGAGATGAAGCACGAAAATCACTTGAGTGAGTAGCGACTGTGATTGCTTTTGATTGTGAGGAGCTTTGATGTGAATTCAGAGGCCCTTCAGACTGGCTTTGGTTTGTCTGAGGTGGGTGTCTGCAGTCCTGGCATTTGTGATTCAGGTCGTGAGTGGTAGGGGGCTCATTTGGTCCATTTTGCTCTTTTCATGCAGAGTCGTGAGAGAAAAGATGGCAAAGGTTGGCCCAGATTGATGGGGCAGCCTCTGGGCTAGTGAAACCTCCGTATTATAGTGTGGACAGGTATCCTTTTTAGAGGCTGGACCCCAGGAAAGCAAGTTACCAGCTATCTGAAAGCTATTGGGATTTCTTCTGTAAACTTCTCAAGGCAAAGATGTTTTTGTTACTACCCCAGCTTCTTGTGCAAAGTAGATGCTGAGCCTTTGCTGAGTCATAGGGAGAAACAGTGAGGTTGTGAGCTGGGACCTGGAATCTGGAGGAAGCAAAGCCCCAGCCCCCCAGCCTTGCAAGGGTCTGGCTTGTGCAGAGCTGTGAGGTTAGTACTCTTCTTCATACTCCTGACTGTGAGCTCCCTGTGAGCAAACCCTGTTATGATCATCCTTCATCTCTCTAGTGCCCACCCAGACCATCACACGCAGCAGGTGCTAAGAGGTGTGTTTTGAAAAGAAGCAGCAGCTGTAGCTAGACACCAGGGGATGCTGGTATGGCTTCAAGTAGGTCATCTAATCCTGTCTCTCTAGAGGAGCTGGTGTACCAAATGCTAGGGTGGTCCCTACCTGCAGAGAAACTTCAAGAGCACTTCAAGATACTCATCTTCTAGATATTGTCAGTTTTATACACCAAAGTGCATATCAGACTTTCCATGAATGAAGAAGTAACAACACATCCCAGTTTGCTATATGCTGCTGTTATTAGAAAGAAGAGCTCTGACAGGCCACGGATGCACCAGGAAGAAGTTGTTTTGGTGAACAGAGAAGGAGGGTAACCCCTTCCATGGAAAAAGCTTGCTACACTCATGCTTTCTGCAAAAGCTTCCCTCGTCTGCGAAACATCTCTAAGACTTTGCTATCCTTGCAACTGAAAATATCAGAGCATCCTAGTAGAAGAGATAATTTGGGAGCCACAAGATGGAGGAAAATTTATTGAAGGGGAGAATGCCAGAGAACTAATACCAAGAACCACAGTCTTGAAAATCTCTTCATTTTTTCCCCAGAGAGAGGATCTTATTAGAACAGGGCTCCCATTCAGAATATTCAGGGGATATCTTTGATGTTACTGAGACTTTAACCTTCTGAATACCCAAGTGTTTTTATTTTAACCAGTTTGGATGGTGAGTTTTTTGAAATAAAATTTATGTACCCAATTATTTAAGAAGAACTTGTTCACCACAGGGCCAATGTATAAAGTTGTTCAGGTTACATGGAGCACAGCAGTGCCACATTTTAAAGTGTTTCCATTCAAATTATAGACGTTGAAAATCTGTGCGGTTATTTGAAAATTTTTCCAGTAGATGACAAAGTAAGTAAATAAAAATCAATACTATGATTTTAGGACAAATGAAAGGACAGTATCTTGACTAAGGGGTTCCTAAATTACAATAAATGTTTTTTATTGATAATCTGGATTTATCACTGTACGAACAAAATGTTATTCCTTGAAGCAATACAATGTTACCCACAAACTCTACTAAGTGTATTCACTCTTACCTTAAATGTCTCTAGACAACTGTGCTGTAGAATTTTTAAAATTAGTTCTCTATCTCTGTTCTTTTAGTTTGGGAGAATATGTAAAATTATTGTATTTCTGCATATTGTATACAGTGCTGCTGCTACTGTTGCTGCTGCTAAGTCGCTTCAGTCGTGTCTGACTCTGTGTGACCCCATGGACGGCAGCCCACCAGGCTCCCCCGTCCCTGGGATTCTCCAAGCAAGAACACTGGAGTGGTTTGCCATTTCCTTCTCCGATGCATGAAAGTGAAAAGTGAGATGGAAGTCACTCAGTTGTGTCCGACTCTTCGCGACCCCATGGACTGCAGCCCACCAGGCTCCTCCGTCCATGGGATTTTCCAGGCAAGAATACTAGAGTGGGGTGCCATTGCCTTCTCCGATTGTATACAATACCTATATTTAATTTTCTATTTTTACTTGAAAAATACATGAAATGTCATGACATGAAAATGTCATTAAAATAATTAGAATTGTGTGTAAATTGAGTCAATAGTATTTAAAAAGAGGGTTGAAGAGCTTTTCTATGGGAAAAACTCAGGAGTTTCAGAACGTGGGTTTTGTAACGTTTATTGGGATAGTCAAAGACTGTTTCTGCTTGTTCCTTGGTTCTCAGTTCTGCTGTGGGCAGAGGTTGCCAGGTAGCAGAGTTCTTGTCTCATATAAAGGAGTCTCAGAAAAATCTGAAAGGAAAGCACAACTGAGAAGACAATGTTTTCTTGCCTTTCTACCTATAATGGCAAAAATTCCTTAGTGTTTTCAGACTGGGGTGGTCTCAGCAGCAGTTCTCACCTATACATTTCTATCAGGAGATGAGCAATAACTTTTTTATTCTGAAAGAGAATAAAATGTATTTTTGCTTTAGAAAATTAGTACTTTTCACTTCAAATATTCCCCTAAGGACTTAGAAGTATTTTGAAGTGCTAATGCCCAAATTCCCTTTGAGTTATACAGGAGGAAATTGGAGTATCTATGTCTTTATGAGAACACAAGAATGTAACCTTATTACAGTTGTCATGGATGCTAAGAATATCCTGTGCTACCCTAAGCATCCATCATATGGTGTCTTAGATTTGCAGGGGAACTTTAATGAAGGCTCTCCACTTTCCTAAGAGGTTTTAATTATCTTGTGGCCCCATATTTATAAATATGGAAATGTGAAGATCAGGCAGAATTTATTTTATTAAAGGAGAGTCAACAGCCATGGGCCCTGAAGTGAAAGAGGAAAGAATAAAACAGGATCAGAAGACCCCCTTCTCGACCCTCCCCTGAAACTTCCTTCTTGACAAAGATTGATGGGACCCATGTGACTCAGGCTCAGAGACTTCAGAGCCAAATTCTTGTAAGCCTGACAGCACAAAAAGAACTTTCCAGAGGGCAAAGTGATTTCGATTTCTGGGTGAACTTTGGATATTTGAGTAATCAATGGCTCTTCTTTGTGATGTTAAAAAAACCCCAAAGATCAATCTTTTTTTTCCCCTTAATTCACCACATTAAACAAGTGGTTTAAAAATAATAAATAAAGTAGAATTAATGAGTTTTGCTTGCCCTATAAAAACAAGCATGGCATATGACTTGCCCCAGATTCCAATGTCTAAAGTTATTTAACCTGGTGCTCTATATATTATATTTTGCTTTAAAATATTTAGCACAGGAAAGAAATTTTCTTACATAGAGTGATGACAAAAATGAAAAGCCATAGAAGGACCTAAATAAATATTTCTAGGTATTGGTTGAATACGTGTGTTAAATGTGACAGTTTAGAATAATAAATACCCTGGACAATGCAAAGAAAAGTCTGCTCAACACAAGGCAAGTTATGAAGAGGGAAGCAGAAGCTGATTACCATTCACATGTAGAATATTCTATGTGTACCATCATGATCTGAGTGCTGTGCTGTACTGACTTCAAAGACAAGACTCTTAGTTTCATTTTACATAGGAGACCCAAGAAAGCTATTCTGTTCAGAGTATATTCAATGACTGCTAGTTTAGGTTTAAAAGAGAGTTAAGAGACCAGAAGAACAATTCCACCCACCCACCCCCCTCCTTTTTTTTTTTTTTTTTTTAAAAAAAAAAGAGGTTTTAAAGAAAGGAAAACATGAGGCAGTTAAAAAGTGACCTGAAGCAATTATTTACAAACCACTTCCTCAGGAATGAAAGTCTTGAGAAGAGCCTACTATCTGGCACTGTAGTTGAAAGGAAACTCTCTGTTGGTTGACAAAAAGAGCAGGAGAAGGCTCGACTGGGGCAGATAGAATTATATTTCTTTAGAATAAAGAAAGAAGGGGGGCAGGACAGAGCAGTTCTGTCTTTTGGGAAGTGAAGAGCAGCTATCTGAGGTCTGAGATGCTTTTTGGTCCTGTGAAGACAAAGTGACAGGAGGCAAGGCCACTGGTTGGGACTTGCTGATGCTCAGATACAGGCAGAGGAAAGGTGGAGTGGGAGGAGCCATCAGCCAGAGCCCAGATGAAAAAAATCATAAGATTTCCGTCAACAGCCAAGGGGTGGTTCAGTCCAGGCACGTGATAGCCAATGACCACCCAGTGGAGGCTGGACCGACAGCTTGTCTAGCAGACTGGGTAGGAGGAGGGGCAAGCCTCTGCAGATACCAGCCTCCATCTGTCTCCTCATCCCTGAACTGAGCAAACCAATGGCTGAGGTCCTTTCAAGGCAACAGCCTGATCTCGCAGAGAAAAGAATATATTGTCTCAGGCATCTTTCTTCTTTTAGCTCTCAATCCCTAAAACAATTTTATATTGTTTATCCTTCAGGAACATGGGCCACATGGTACATTATTTAAAAAAGGATGTGCTCAGTGAAGTTGGTGTGTATATGCATGTGTTCAGCATGGAAAAGTGAACCAATCTTATCTTGGTGATCAGTGTCAGCAGCCAGACTTGCAGGTACAAGGTATGAGGGCCTATAACTAACACTTTGCAGCAACAGAAATCATTTTGAGGAATATTGTTTAATGAGTGGTGCCTGGAAAGTTTCTCTCTGTTTCTCTGTCATTCATACACACACACACACACACACACACACACACACACACACACTGACTCAGAGAGTCTTGGAGGAACACATGATAAAATCTAATTACAAAAACAGTTTATGATTTTCCTTAACTGTATGTATCCTTAGAGAAACAGACTACCAAGTAGTTTAAAATACACCCTTTGTCTCCACGGGTTTCCACATCTGCCCGTCTGGAGTGTCGGTGCAGGGAGGGGGCTGACTGTTTTTATTGTTTGTGTCACCTTATTTAAGGGTCTTGAGCTTGGAGGATTTTGGTTTCTGTGGGGGCTCCTGGAATGAGTTTCTCATGGATACAGAAGGATGACTGTACCCATTCGTCTCTAGCCAATATTATGTTCTTAGAGGTTGAAAGGAAACACAAGCCCAACTTTTACTGAGAGAAAATAACAGAAAAGGAAGGGTCATATATTTTTCACTTGAATGTCCTTCCCCATCTCCCTAATCACCAATGTCCATTACATACTTGGTGAATTGAATGAAAAGAAAATAATGGCACACCCAATCAAATCAGAAGAAAAGGTGCTGCCACAATAAGAGCTGAAGAGTTATGATCATAGAAGAATTAATGTATGTTTGAAGCAGAACAATAAGAACCAAGCAATACATTAGATTGCAATTTAATTTCCAGAGAAGG